>NC_137123.1:57185078-57770078 GCF_949319135.1 Squalius cephalus
ATCAATGACTCATCTTGCTCTCAAGAGCATATACAAATATTTGTCCAATAAAATGCTCAGAATGAAAATGTCTCTTCGCCTTCTGACTAGCTTTAGCAAGTAGCAAATTAAAGTTCATGTCTGTGGTGTAAACTAAACCTTCCTGTTTCAATACATAAACACAGGAAAGAACTGCGCTTGTCAAGCCATTTCATAATAGTTTTGATGTGCAAATTTTCAGCTCAATTTCAGCTATTTTTGGATTTTATAAACATAAACTTAAAAAAAAAAAAATTAACTACATTTTTAGAAGGTAAGTAGTGTGTTATAGATAATTTATCACCACATTTTTGGATTTTGCTAACATTTAGCTTACCTACCTCCCTAACCATCTAACTGACTCATTTTGTATTTTTGGAAGATTAAAAAGTATACTTTGCATGGTATGGTAAATAATATGACTGTACGTGTACGTGTATATGTGTGAGTTCGAATGTGTATGTCTATGGATGTATTTTGTTCATGTTTTTTATTGCAACAGTTTAATAGATTTTTTTTTAAATCCCTTTCATTTACATTAATGTTCAGCATTTAAAATGTAACTGACATTGTTGACCTCATATTTGCATACTGAATTATGATTGGCTTTATTGCTTATATCCTAAAATGGGATTGATCCTGCCTTCCTTGCATATATTTACGTTATAGCAGTCTATATGCTGTACACAGCAAAGAGTGTCGCATTTTGTGTTGAATCTCTTCCACGACTGGCAGAACACAAGATGTGTGCTGAATGTCCTGACAGTGGCAAAGCGCCTCTGATTCTGCATTTCATTTACACAGAACCAAAGTCTAAAACCTAAAACTACCTGAAATATCATTACTATTCTAGTGCTGGCTTGGAAACACTGCCATTTCCTTCAGAAAACACAAATCTACTCTTTATTATATTACTGATAACACACCTATATTAGTGGAATATGCCTCAACAACAGACTAAAAACAGGATATGACATTATAAAGCCAAAACAATATATGCTTTTACAATTTAGTTGAGGTTGTCAATGTCATACATATCCTACAAGTTCTCTAAATAAAAACCTTACTCAAACTGACGCAGTGAAGCCTTTGGAAATGTGTGTGCCTTACAATAGTTCATAAAAGTGCTTACTAAGGCACTGCTTTCCTCTCTGCAGTAAGTCACGAGTCATAGAGAGGGATTTAACCACGCTTCAGTGTTTTGTTGATGCAAACTCGCTTGCAAACCCAGAAAAGCACGGTATAATGCAATGTATCACACACACTTTTGTGCTCCCATACATCATGCTGCATTGCAGTAACGCTCCTAATGCAGACCCAAAGGTTTCGGACGTCACACACATATATGCACCCTTCATTAAAGGACAGCGGGACATAGAAACGCCCCTCAAACTTGCTCTGGCGTTCGGGGGTCAGGCTGGGGGGGGGGGGGGGGGGCTGATGGATGGGATTGGGCAAGCGAATAGTGACCGCATCTGTCATACGTACACCCATTAGACACAGAACACACCCACACACACAATCACACACACATTTTGTAATCAAAAAAGGCATATTAGAGAGTAATGCAAGGAGAAAGTAAATATAGATGGTTGAAACTGAGGATATGAATTAGTGAATATAAAGGGATTGTTCAGACAATATCTCCTTACTCATGAGGGTGAGAAAATGATAAGGATTATCAATTCTTTGACTTTTCCTATAAGAATGAAAGTTGAAATAGGACTAAACGGCTGCATACGTGTATAAATATAAAAAGAAACGCATACATTCCTGCATGTCAACTGTATGACTGCGTGTGTTCTGGTTTCTTCAGAGTTGTTCTACTGTAAGTAAAAATCCTCTCAATAACAGTGCGTAAATAATTCAGACAGACTGCATGAGAGAGAGAGAGAGAGAGAGAGAGAGAGAGAGAGAGAGAGAGAGAGAGAGAGAGAGAGAGAGAGAGAGAGAGAGAGAGAGAGAAGTGGAAGAGTATTTTGCTGTCATCGGGTCATAGAGCGAAAAGGTACAGTATGATCATTTATTAGGGATCGAAATTGAACGATTCTGTACATCTGAACAATGGCGGAAGGGGCTATACTAAAACTATTAAAAATCATTGTCGACGTTGCTAATTGAAATAAAGCTGAAATTAAATATAAATAATAGATGCATTTTTTTTATGAAAAATTTTGCCTTAGCAATTAACTGAAATAAAATAAGTTTAAGTTGAAGAACTATTATAACTAAAACTGAAATAAAAATAAAGCTAAATTGAAATAAGAATATAATCTAAAAAAGTATCTAAAATTAAAATGAACTGAAATGATGAGCTGAATGTTAATATGAATAGAATATTAGTAAATACTACAATAGTACATAAACAATACAAAAAAAAAGGATATTATAATAATTTATATAAATATTTGCACATATCTCTTAAACATTCCAAATAGAACCAAAAGGGTTTTACAGTCTGATGTTTTAGAGAAACATCTATGTATTGATGCAGTAAAGAACCTAGAAATCAATAGACTGATCTGAAGAAGACAGAGCCAGCTCAAACTGAGTGTCAGTTCCAGCAGGTCTGTGCTTCTTTTTTTTTTTTTTTTTTTTTGCAGTATAGGAATTATTCTTGCATAGCAGCAGCTCAGATGAAATGCTGGTACTCTCTTCATTCCTTAGTCAACAAGACAGTCTGCCCTCTCACTTTCATTAGACCATTAGAGAGGCTGTTAGTCTCACAAGCCAATGCTTTGGCTATCACCATTAAGTCTGGTACATACTGTAGCTCATTTTTGACCAAGAACAACTTTGCATTCAGATATGAGGGGGCTGCGTGACTAACATGCTAAACTGCCAATCACATTGCCTTGCTTTTATTTGATGTTTAAGGGCAGGGAAATTGACTTTTGCGTAGGTCAGCAAACATGAGGGATTCATGTCATTTGCAATATATACTGTATTTATATATACACTGAATAGTCACAACATTAATACCACTTGCCTAACATCATCTATGGGTTGGGCTCCACAAAAGCCCAGAGAATCATCACCACCTTTCTCCCCTCTAGCGACGGCCCTGTCTGGCAACAAGACATTAACAGCAAATCTGTTAATTGGATTGAGATCTGGGGAACTTGGAAACACCTTGAACTCTTTGTCATGTTCCTAAAAACCATTCCTGAAGAATTTTTGCAATGTGCCAGGGTGCATTATCCTGCTGAAAGAGGCCATTGCCATCAGGGAACACCATTGTCATGAAGGGGTGTACAACAATCTTTAGGTAGCTGGCACATGTCAAAGTAACATCCACATGAATGCCAGGACCCAAGGTTTCCCAGCATTATATTGCCCAGAATATGACGCTGCCTCCACCGGCCTGCCATCTTGCCACAGTGCATCCTGGCGCCATCTCTTCCCTAGGTACATGACACACACGCACATGGCCATCCACCTGATCTAAAAGAAAATGTGATTCATCAGACCAGCCAACCTTCTTCCGCCGCTCCATGGTCCAGTTCTGACGCTCACGTGCCCATTGCAGGCCCATTCGCCGGTGGACAGGGGCATCATGGGCACTCTGACCCGTCTGCAGCTACACAGCCCCATACACAGCAAACTGTGATGCACTGTGTTCTGACACCATTCTATCATGGCCAGTCTTTCAGCAATTTGAGCTAAAGTACCTCTTCTGTGTGATCGGACCAGACGGACAAAGCCTTCGCTCCGCGCTCTGCATCAATGAGCCTCGGGCACCCATTAGGACTGGGTTAAAAATATTGATTTCTCGAAGAATCAATGCACACAATTTTGTTGTCTTCCATCCAATAAATCGCAATAAGCTTTGTGTTTTGTAACTTTTGATATGAAACAAAGTCTCAGCTTTCAAATTGTCTCAATATTATTACAAAATCCAAACAACAAATACAGTTTTGATGCTCTTTAAGGCGGCTTGACAGATCGCTGTAGCACTTCATTTCAAGTGAAGGAGCAGCACAGAGAATCTGAACTGATCATCTCTTCTGCCTAACTATAGTTATTAAATAAACATGAAGGAACATCAGAAAGTATGTTAAAAGATACAGTACAACTTACCGAAATCTGCATCATGTCACTTCACTCAATCAAGTGTTTCAACCGTGGAAAGACAGCTTGTAAACAATGTCACGTAATGTTATATTTATCTCAGCAAAGCCATTCAATGTCCATAAACTTATCAGCTAGAAACATGAACTATAGAGAATTTTGCTATACACCATATTGAATATTCATTGTATTTATATTTAACATGTTCTTCAATGTATGTTCGAATAAATCCATCATGTTTTTATGACAGCCACTATTTAAATGTTTAGACTTCAAAAAATTAGTATAAACATAAATTGTCATGTTATAAAACTGTGTAAGTAGCCTATACAAATCAGTTCATTTTAACCTTTAATATTATACTAATGTACCAACTGGGATTCCCTGTATATTTACAGCATTAGTTGATCCTTTTTGCCATGTGCTGTAGCTGATACATACCCCAATTAATCGATATATGAATATATGATGAATGGAATCAGAATCGGAATTGAATCGAATCGCAATCTTGTGAAGTAAAATTGAATCAAATCATGAAATTTGTGTCAATGCTCAGCCCTAGCCCACATGACCCTGACGCAAGTTCACTACAGTAGTTGTCTTTCGTTGCACCAATTTTATTTGGTATATCCCACCCATTGACAGGTACCATTGTAACGATATAATTAATGTTCTTAACTTCAGCCTGTTGTGGCTGATACTCTCAAATTTTCCATACTCAAACATTCAGTGAGGAAGCCTGCATAACATTGGGTGGAGGCTTGAGATCATGTGACTAAAATCACTTTGGATTGGACCCAAAACACAGAGGAAAATGCATTTTAAAGGCATTTAAAACTTCCATAGTGCAAACAAGTCTCAGTTCAAATTAACATATTTTGTATGTACACACCAAATGTGTGTGTGTGCTTATGTATGTCTGCGAGATGAAAAGGGAGAGAAATCTGGCTGATATTGGAGAGTTAATTAAATTGTGTGAGTAAATGTCACACAGTATTAGAGACAAGCTGCTCTTTCTGTCATCCACACACACTCACAATTAGATATGAACTCCGGGAGGTTTATTAAAGCAGGAGACTGAAGCAGAGAGACATGCTGACAACAACGTGCACACATGCGCACAAACACACTATTTGACCAACGCAAATCACTGGAAAACATCTGATAGAATCTTCATGATAAAGTTCTCAATTGTTTTTCATTTATAGATCAACTGTGTCTCTTGTTTGTCAAACATACGAGAATAGAGCTATAAATTAATGTGGATAGCATAACTTAATGAGAAATATTCATATTGAAATGTCTGCAAATCTGTAAACAGTGTGAGACATTGTTAAGATCTTTTCTGAAGCTCACATATGGGATTATTGGGATTTTTCAGCCAAAAATCTAACTTCTGTCATCATTTATTCTCCCTCATGTTGTTCCATATTCATATGCTGTTATTTTTTCAGTGGTTCACCGTGGCCACATCTGCCAAGCTCCAAAATGAGTGAGGAACAGACCAAATTTTAGTATGTGTGAGGAAAATGAAAGCCCACTGCTGTTCTGGCATCAGTGATGTTGAGACAGCATTTCTGAATCTGGATGTAAACGGCACAAGTAAGCCTCATCTGAGCGATTTTCAGTGAGTTATGATTTACATTTTGCTCTGTTTCTAGCTATCATATGACTTCAAAAGACTTGTAACATACAAGTCATATATCATCATATATCAAATTTGGGAGATTTTTAGACTTTTGCAAGACCTGCACAAATTAAATTACTTTGGTATGTCCACACAGAACAAAATTCTAAATTAAATTATGTATGTCTGAGCTAAGCTCATTCAAAAAAATAATGGAGATAAAATATACACCCCTACAACATTTACAACATTTTACAATATAGGCCTAAACGACATTATACAATCTTAGAAAAAAAGGTTCACTGGAGTTCTATATAGAACCTAGGGTTCTTGACCAAATTTTAAAGAACCCTTTATGCCGAAAAGGTTCTACATAAGGAGAAATGTCTTAAATGATGGCATAATACTTTCATGTTTAATGGGTTTATTTCAAATTTATTTCAATTTTTTATTTCAAATTTATCTAGTGATAAAGTATGTTTACAAGTTGTTTAGTTCATAACATTTAATTAAAATTAAAAGGTTAAGGTTAAAGGTTAACCATAAAAGGTTCTTTAAATGAACGGCATTCATTGACTGCAAACTGCTCTGAAACCATGAGCCTGTAGAATGCGCATCAGTGCTGCTTTTTTACTTTGAAATATGAGGCCCTCACATTTATTTAACTACATGTCAGTCTTTTGAAGTTTAATAGTCACATTGGGCTGATTCCGGTTTTTCATCTCCAAATTTAAGACCTCTTACAAGGATAAGTATGCAATTTATGATATTTAAGACTTTTTAACGATCTTTAATTTGATAAAACTGATAAAACATTCTAAGACTCAAGACTAATATTTGCATCTGATTGTGTTCCACCAAAAAATAAAATCATTTTAATTTGTTTTAACTAAAACATTTCCTTAAAGGGTTAGTTCACCCAAAAATGAGTCTGTCATCAATCACCCACTCTCGTTCCAAACCCGTAAGACTTTCGTTCATCTTTGAAACACAAATGATGATATTTTTTAATGAAATCTGGGAAACTTCTGTCCCCCCATTGTCTATTCTGTCTATTCACCTATGACAGTTCAAAATGTTCATAAATAGATCATAAAATACATTAATTTATATAGAGAAGTTTAATCCAAGTCTTCTGAAGATACATGATCATTTTATATGATGAACAGATTTAATGTATTATTCCCATAAAAACATAGAGCAATTAAACATGGCAAAAGTAAGGTCACCCTAGGTCACCGAACCTGCTTGACACGCAAGAACAAACCTCATTGGTTCTTGCTGAAGCTCAAACATGCTGCGTGACACAAGAGAATGAACCTCATTGGTTCTCGCACAACAAGCAAACATTCTTGACCTTCCATTTACCATATCTGAGTGCTCTTTGTACGTTCACTGATGAATGTTTGTGAATAAAGCCTAAATAATATCTGCACTGTAAAAAATTGTATCTGTAAAATAACGGTAAAGTACTGGCAGCAGAAACGGCAGCAATCTACAGTAACACTACAGTATGAATACTGTGAAATTGCTTTACAGCTTATGTAATACTGAAATACAGTATTTTCCAGTATTTTTTATTTTACATTACAATACTTATAGCAGAGTCGCTAGCAATATACTGTAATTCTACGGTATTAATACTGTGAAATACTTTACAGCCATTTACTGTAAAAAAAAAAAAAAAAAAAAAAAAATACATGCCGTACATTTCTGTGATTATTTTAATTTACAATACACTCAACACAGTGTTCTGGCAACACAGCACTAGGTCAAAAAGGATCCCCAAAATATGTTGGAAATTAAAATCACACAGGAAATTACTACAGTAAAAAGACAGGCTACAGTGATAGACTAATAAAAAGGTGAACATTTATTTACAGTATAAGCAAAAACACCCAAAATGGACTAGTTGCTAGTAAAAGCAACGTGAACTTTTATAAGAAAAAGTGCAGAAAAGAAAACAAACTCAAACTCTATTATATAGCTTATACAGTTAAACGAAATTGCGTTTTAAAAGTTTAATAATCAATAATGTTTAAAAACAAATTTGACCAGTTTGTATTACAGATTATTTTTTCTCCCGCCAATGAGCTTTACAGCTTAAAGGGTTAGTTCACCCAAAAATGAAAATTCTGTCAGTAATTACTCACCCTCATGTTGTTCCAACCGCGTAAGACCTTCGTTCATCTTTGGAACACAAATTAAGATATTTTTGATGAAATCTGAGAGCTGATCACTCCTCCATAGGCTGCTAGGTGACCGAAACTTGCTGGCCCAGAAGAGTTATTAAAGAGATCGTTAATATAGTCCAAGTGACTCCAGTGGCTCAATCTTAAGTATATCAAGCGACGAGAATACTTTTTGTGCGCAAAAACAAACAAAAATAGCGACTTTATTCCACTATTCATTTCCTTCTCTCTGGGCCTCTAGTTGGTTCACGTAGTGTTTTTGCGTAGCGCGTCTGTGTTACACGTCACCACGTAGGCTCACAATTGGCCGAAGCTGGTCATGTGTGTGATGCGTGATGACGTGCAACACAGACGCGCAGCGCAAAAACACTACGAGGCCCAGAGAGAAGCAAATGAATAGTGGAATAAAGTTGTTATTTTTGTTTGTTTTTGCGCACAAAAATTATTCTCGTCGCTTGATATACTTAAGATTAAGCCACTGTAGTCACTTGGACTATATTAACGATCTCTTTAATAACTTTTCTGGGCCAGCAAGTTTCGGTCACCTAGCAGCCTATGGAGGAGTGATCAGCTCTCAGATTTCATCAAAAATATCTTAATTTGTGTTCCGAAGATGAACGAAGGTCTTACGCGGTTGGAACAACATGAGGGTGAGTAATTACTGACAGAATTTTCATTTTTGGGTGAACTAACCCTTTAAACCATACGGCAGATAGGAAGCTAGTTCTCAAAATCATGTGAAACACCCATTCAGCGCCATTATGCTTTTACTTCAAAAATGCATTGCATTGTGTATACAGTAAAAAACCATAATACATAAATACAGTAGATTACTGTTGAAAATGGGCTGTAAATTAACAGCAGTTGCTTACCGTGAAAAATATTGCCCAGTATGCATTGTTTTCTACAGTAAAAACAGCAGGCTTTGTTACTGTCAGAATTTGAGCGTTTTTTTTTCCAGTGTGTTCATCGTGTGATTGTGTCTCTACAGGAGACTTGGATTAATATGGATTATTATGGATTCCTTTTACGATCGTCTGCGCTTTGGGTGAACAGACTTTCAATAAAGAGACAGAAATCTCACACATATCATTACAAAATATCTTCATTTTTGTTCCAAAGATGAACAAAAGTCTTTTGGGTTTGGAACGACATGAGGGTGAGTAAATGATGACAGAATTTTCTTTTCTGGTTAAACTAACCCTTTTTAGCCTTAAATTGCTCTCCATTCAATCTCATTGTTGAGTTGCAGTTGAGCTGTGATTTTTCTTTCCTGTGTATTGCTCTTTATGTGACTTTTATGTAGTCACAAGTTTGTATAGAGAAACTATTGATCAAATCTAGTGGGCCTTTCTCAAGGACTGTCCATGAAAAACCACTACAGACAAAGGAAAAGCCTTTTAAGAGTCTGTCTTTGTCACTTTCATGAACGCTGTATAAATCACAGAGCTGACATTTTCATTTTTGAGCCTGCACAAAACAGTTACAGACTGTTCTGACAGAGTGTTGCTTGCTAATCCATCAGTACCTCATTTGAACATTAAAATGCAGGAGAGCTTCGGCTAATTTCCCTTCAACGGTGTACTGTGGGCTTAGATGGGATTTGTGTGTGACATCAGTGAGGACAGAGTAAGGACAACACTCAAGGACTGCAAATTCAAATATGTCATTGCTAAGATGTCCTGTCCGCAAATAACCTGAGTGAGTTCAACCGCTGGCTGAGCAAATAAATGCAACAAAGGTTCAAAGAGGAAAGTCGATAAAAAAAAAACAGTGCACCAAAGCCACCGCAGGCACAGAACATCTCCAAAACGCAATATTCCCTAGAAAATATTCATGCAGGAGTGTGACAAGAGCTTTAGACATTAGATATCTGACAGGCAGAATGATGAATGTCACTCACGGCAATTGTCTAACTTAACATCAACATCAGAAAGACCTATTACTTGCCACGACTGTGCTGTCTGCCAAGCCCAATAGTAAAATGGAACAATAATATTTATAATAGGACCAACTGTACACAACATTTGTTTAATAGCTGGTATGTAGCAACCAGAACGAACCTTTAAAGGAAGCATTAGAATGAAGGATTAAAGGCAGTTAACACACATTATTGTAATTAATTATGGTAGCAGTAATAATGTCAATGTGTAATTATGTGTGTTCCACAACACAATTACAGTACATGTTGTTCATTTATATAAATATAATGTTCCAAAACATATACACAGACTAGCAGGGAAGAAAAATCAGTAATGAGATCACTTTAATATCTCCCCTGTTTCAAGTTCAAATAGTTATGCTTAAGAGTAAGTTTCTCCCAAGAAAAAGACCCCATTAATCTCTTATTTGTCTCTTCTCAATTCAAAATCTATCAGATTTTGCAAGAAAGTAAATCAGAGATTCCAATATGAACTCAAATATTTTTAGATCAGATAATCAGAGATCAATTTAAAGGCAGGGTCGGCAGTTTAAAAAAAAAAAAAAAAATTCCAAATTTGTTTAAACTTTCTTTACATACCAATACATAATTAAAATGTAAGTACTCTGAAAAAGAGAGTATAAAAATCGAGTGTCTGTAGTCCTCTCAGGACTGCAATAAACACAGCTACTTATTCCATTCACTCCCACCCCCTCCCTTCTGGGGCGGGGCTAATTAGCATATTCATGGTCCACGTATACTAAATGAAGTAAGGGTGTAGAGTTGCATTCAAGCTATTTTAAAGGCAGGGTAGGCAGGATTTTTCTAAAAAACTTTTTCCCAAATTTGTTTAAACTGTCTTTATATACCAATACATAATTAAAATGGAAGTACTCTGAAAAAGAGAGTATAAAAATTGAGTGTCTGTAGTCCTCTCAGGACTGCAATAAACACAGCTACTTATTTCCATTCAGAACGAATGAAATGATTGGCTGGGCGACTGTCACTCTCCCTCGCTACCATGGCTACCACCCCTGCTGCTACAGGAGCTGCCCACATGAGCGCACCCGTTTGACTTGAGGAGGGGAAGAGGCACGGAGAGAGGCACGGAAGCAAGGAAGAATCACAATTATGGCAGAGAAAGAGCAGTCAAAATTCCCAGTACCTGCATATACAGTCAGTGAAGGCAAACAAGGCAAAAAAAAAGGAACTAGTAAGGTAGAAAGGTAGGCTACTTGTCTCCGGAGTGTAACGTTAGTCCTCATCAGAGCCAACAGTGCTTTCATCGTGGAAGCTCTTACATGCAAAACACCGTATATGTTATCAATCTTACACGAAATTCACCTTCATCACAGTGTAACTGATGGTAATGGGAAAACGTGTATCAATGCAACCTGTTTTTAGCTTTGCCTTATGTTACTAGCTCGTTACCGAATCAAACTCAATATATTTTAAACTTTACCAGTATTGATATGCTAGCTTGATAATGAGTACTAACAGCCATGTTAGTTGTTTATATTCATAATGATAAAGTTAGGTATTTTATTACATGTGATTCTGACATGATGTCACTACATGCACTGCGCTCCTCTCCGCTCGGCGCTGGCAAACGTGTCCTCCAGCTGAGCGGTCGGCATCGCGCGTTCATGTGTTTTGGGGGCGTGGCTTTGGAAGGAGCCCAGAAGGGAGGGGGTGGGAGTGAATGGAATAAGTAGCTGTGTTTATTGCAGTCCTGAGAGGACTACAGACACTCGATTTTTATACTCTCTTTTTCAGAGTACTTACATTTTAATTATGTATTGGTATATAGGGCTGGGTATTGACACAAATTTCACAATTCGATTCGATTTCGATTCACAAGCTTGCAATTCGATTCGATTTCGATTATGATTCGATTCGATTCAATATCGATTATTTTGGTTATCAGGTACAATACATTGCACATTTTCTCAAGGAAAACAAATCTCTTAACTAATGCTGTAAGCCATGGGAGTCAGTTGTAGCCTATAGGCTTCATTAGCCTACTATAATATTGAAGGTAAAAATGAACTGATTTGTATACAAACACTTAAAATACACTTTTATTTATTTTTATAATAATAAAGTTATATGAAATTATATAAAATTTTAAATGATGGCTGTCATAAAAAACTACAGATTTATTCAAACATGCATTAAATATTGAAGAACATTAAAAGTTATAATGAATATATAATATGGTGAATATATTTAACAAAATGCTCCTCTCTAGAGTTAACTTTTCTAGCTGACTAACGAGTTTATGGTCACTGGATATGTTTTTTCTGAGGTAAATGTGACGTTACATGACATTGTTTACTAACGTCTTTGCACGGTTGAAACACTGTTTGAGCGATTCCATGAGACATGATACGGACTTCGATAAGTTGTACTCTATCATTTAACACACTTTCAGATGCTCATTCATGTTTATTTCGCGCTGTAACTGGTATTAAGGCGGAAGAGTTGCTTCCGTTGCTTCTGTTGCTTCTCTTGAGCTGAGCTGCGCCGGAGCGATCTCACGCCACAGCGCCAAAACGGTAATTATGTTTTTGAATTTCGTAAGAAAATGGACGTAATTTGAAATCTGAGACTTTGTTTCATATCAATAATAACAAAGCACAAAGATTATTGCGATTTATTGAATGGGATGCGCACAACAATGATCCATTCATTCATCAGCTGAAAACAGGATGACTAATCGATTCTTGGGATTTAAGAATCGATATTGTTTCGTAAAAATGAGAATCGATTAAAATCGAGAAATCGATATTTTTTACCCAGCCCTATTGGTATATAAATAAAGTTTAAAAAAAAATTGAATTTTTTTTTTTGAAAAAAACTGCCGACCCTGCCTTTAACTAATGCAAGCCAAATTCATTTTATAGCTCTTTGATTTGGTGACAATTATTTTATTTTTTTTAAGTTTTGAATTATTTGAGATGTCACAATACACTGATGGCTTATCTCATGAATATTAATTAGGCCAAACTTACATTCGGCAACCATCAGCCTAGTCAAGGTACTTATTAATATGAATTGAATTCATAATGTAGTAGGTGTGTTTTATGTTTGAAATATCAGATACTAAAACAAACAAACAAACAAACAAAAATACTAAAATAGAAATGCAAGACAACAGAAATACACAATTTCAACCAACCAATTTTGGTTCAGCAATGCTAGATTATGGTTTTAACTTTAAAGTTTTAATAATTTTGTGATTTTGATATTGTTCTTTTTTTTCTTATGTTTTTTCCTAGTTTTTGTTTAATATTCCTATTTAATTCAGTTTTAGGAAAAGTACTTCAACTTATTTTTCTTCAGTTAATTGACAAGGCAAAAAAAAAAAAAAAATCATATATTTAGATTTTATTTTATTTCAGCTTTATTTCAATTAACGGAAACCATTTTTATAGTTTTGGTTAACAATAACAACAGACATAGAGGTAGTCCCACCCCAAAATCACGCCATTGGTTGAGCCAGGAATGGATATGTCAGATTGCTCCAATAAACGTAATAAAGAAAGGCAAACTCCAAATGACTTAGTTTCTGCACATTTCAGTGGGACATTCAACTTCAACTTGAATTCTACTGAGCAACCTCTGAGCAATGAACTTTTCCTCTGGGCAGACACACTCTCATAGGACATTCTCTGACGCATACTTTCAGCATCATCAGCACAGTCCTTTCACCCTGACACTGAACCTCAGGATGTGCCGTAACCTGTATGACTAATGATGCCGTATGTTAGCATATGGAGAGCGTGACTGCAGGTGAGTGATGTGTGAGCTGGCCAAGGAGGAGGGAAGGAAGGAGACTGTTCGTATTTAATAAGACAGAGTGCCTCTCTTCATAAAGAGAATGACTGATGAATGACTGAATGGCTGCCATTCATTCCAACTTGGAACCCTCTGCAAGGACATCGCTATGGAAACTCTCCTTTCCTCTCTCTCCCCACTCCTGTACGTCCATCATCCTCATCTTTTTATTCAAACGCCGCTTCATCAATACAATTTAATTTTGTAACTTTGGCCAGATAGCAGGGCTTTTCCAGTACACAATCTATCCATCCATCCATGTGGCGACTATTAAGGGTTTAGCAGAAACTTTGCATTTAGATGCTGATAGTTCTACTAAAACACCCTGACACACACACCACTTTCTCTGATCAAAGGGGTCAAATCATGATTTTCCTTGATCTTTTGATATAATAGAGCTCAATGTACCATCTGCTAAACGTGCTCTAGCTTTCCTGCTCATCTCATTAGTATTCATAGGTATTCTTACGGAAGGTGTACTTCTAGCACACATGGGTGGATCTCATGAAACCCGTCAAGAAACTGTCTGGTTCATATTTCACCCCAAAATCCAAAAGAGAGAAATAAGACCTTCAGTTTCTTTAATATACAAAATTATTTCTGTTTATTTAGGGGTGATATGTGACCTATAGACATTTCTTAGTGAGAATACATAAGCATACACTAGCGTTCAAAAGTGACTATAAAAATAGTAAAAACTGTAATTTTGTGAAATAGTAGTCGAGCACATGTGAAGTTTATTTAAATCTCAAACGAGAACCGATACAAAAACAAAACAAAGACTTCGCTTGACAAATACATACACAATAAACATGAACTTAAACCATAACCCATGAAACCAGAAACTCACCAAACAGCAGTTACAACAAACAAAGCTAGACAAGAAACAACAGTAACATGAAGGCTATTTATATACACAAAGACTAAAGACTAGCAAGGAACACCTGTGAATAAACAAACAATGAACCAATCACAAAACAGAACAGAGAAACACATGACCTACTAATCAGAACAAGACACATATAGCTTGTTCAACTTGAACAGGCGCTGTACAGGTCGATCAGTGAATGACATTAAAGTACCGCAAGAGCGATTAGAGAGCAGACAGCAGACTTGAATCGCGGTTCGAACAAGCCTATAAGACTACGGAAACATGGAAATATGGGCTGCGTTCCTGTTCAAAATTGTCATGCCCTTCACTTGCTAGGAAAATGTTGGCGTTATTTTGTCACTAATTGCTAGCTGGAGCCGTTTACCTCCAGTCTTTGTGCTAAGCTAGGCTAACGGTGGGTGCGTCAGACAGAGTTAGGGCATGCACGGAGATGAAAAGTGTATGTATGGACTTATCTAACTCTGGGGGATACGGTGAATAAGCTAAAGTCCCAAAAAGTTGGCGTGTTCCTTTAAGGATTATATAGGCTTCACCAGTTTAGCTGACGAATAAATTCTCCCTTTACTCTCTGGTAAAATTTAGTAATTCATGGTGTGATCTGTTGACATGTTTGCGGTGCAGTAAAGAACTTTTTAATTGTGGGTTCCTGTGGACAGGTTTCTGACACATCGCTGTCCTAATGAGCTGTGAATATGATCAAATGATCAGACGGCTAAGAAGCAGAGAGACGAGTCATTATAGCAGACACCCTCTGCTCGCAGTGTGCACAGCAAAACTCAGCTCAGTGGGAGTGGGTTTAAGATGTGCCATTGTGCTGTTACATTACCACATACTGTGCTTTGCAAAAGACCCTTCAGAACACACTGGTTTCGTTTGTTTACTTAATAAGCTATTTCAAAGCACTTTTTCATTTACAGTAATGTGATTTTTTTTTTTTTGTTCTAAAAACATTATAAAAATATAAGTAGAAATATAATACAAAACGATATAAATAAAATAAAAATGTAAAAATCACACTTTATTATTTTGTAGTGACTTCTGTGGAAGCTTGGAGTTGATTGGAGTTGGAGATTTTCTCTCACAATGTTGCAATTGCAAAAAACTCGCAATTGTGAGTTTAAATACTTAGATACTTTGTATCTCACAATTGTGAGAAAAGTCAGAATTACAACTCGGAATTGCAGGAAAAAAGTCAGAATTGTGAGATATAAATTCACAATTGCGAGGAATAATTCTGAAAAAAAAAGTCAGAATTTTGAGGTATAAACTCTGAGAAAGAAAATTAAGAAGTGTGAGGTATAAACTGAGAAATGTTTATATCTCACTATTCTGTGTTTATATTCACACTATTCTGTCACTATTCTTAGTTTATATTTAAGTTTATATCTCACTATTATGATTTTTTTTTCTCGGAACTGCGAGAAAAAAGTCAGAATTGCAAGTAATGACCTTGGAATTTCAGGAAAAAAATCAGAATTGTGAGATATAAACTGAATTGTGAGGGGGAAAAGTCAGAATTGCGAGTTATAAACTTGTAATTGCGAGAAAAAAGTCAGAATTGTGAGATATAAACTTGCAATTGCGAGGGATAATTCTGAGAAAAATATCAGACCTGTGAGTTATATACTCGTAATTGTGAGAAATAAAGTCAGAATTGTAAAATAAAAAAGTTGCCTTCTTTATTTTTTATTCCATGGCGGAAACAAGCTTCCATTCTTCACACACTGTTGAGGTGTAATTTTGGCTTGTTCTTCCAAACAGCTTGGCTCCAGGTTGTTCGGGTTAATAGGATGAAGATTATGCAATTTGCAAATTTAGTGTCACAGACTCTCATTTGGACAGAGATCAGGCTTTGACTGGGACTTTGTAGAACATTTCCTTTCTTAAACCGTTCCAACTTTAATTTGGCTTTGTGTTTGGGATCAGTGTCTTGCCAAGAAAAAAAAAAAAGAAGCTTGTTCCAAACTTGAAATTGAATGAAACTGTGTGTTTTGCAGGATCTAATCTTCTCATTTAGCAAGATGCCCCAGTCCCTGCTAATGAAAGGCGTCCCGCAGCATGAGGCTTCAGAAGGCTGGTACGGTGTTCTTTGAGGTGTGGGTAAATCTGTAAATCTGTGCCATGTACAATGCTTTGCTCTTGGTCTCATTTTATCATAAAAGCTTTCCCCATATTGTCAAACGGGTCACTAGAATGTTTTTTAGCGAACTCCAGACATACTGTCACATGGCCCCAGTTTACACATCTGTTGTAAAATATCTTGAATTTGTATGGATTGTGCAGCATCAATAAAACAATCTGCAAAACAGGTGCAGTCCACCACATTAACTACAAACATGTTCCAGTAATGTTAGACAACCCGAAAGTGTCCAAATACATTTCCAAATACAGTATATTAATTGTTTTTAGCGATGCACTGATAATAATATTCTGGCTGATGTCAATAAGGCAGTAATTATTTTAATGTTATGAATGGCCAATATAAATAATGTATATGTCTATGTGGTGTTTTTAATGTGCTTTAAGACAAACCATGTGCAAATGCTATAAGTCTGAGTATTTTCTCCCTAAAACTGCAGTGAACCAAAGACAATCTCAAAAACGTGGTTTGAAATCGCTGGTGTTTTTGACGTCAACGTGTGATGGTCAACGAGTGGATCTCTGAGCTGGTGTGAGTGAGCGGAGGCGGGGCTAATTTGCATATTCATAGAACCCTATATACTAAATGAGGCAAGGGTGTAGAGTTACATTCAAGCTATTTTAAGGCATGAAATATGTAATATTGGTGATCAAAGATGAGTTTTAAGGGATACAATTATTGACTACAGGGGGATTTTAACACAGATTAATAAACACTGTAACAAGCATATTGCTCATTGCTAGTTAATGTTAAAGCATTAACTAAAAAGTTAAATAATAGTTATCTTTAAGTGAGTGTTATATTACAATACACGGCTCTGTGCAATACTTGATTCTGATTGGTCAATCGCGCCATCCAGCAATATGTTATGTAAGGGAAAATGTAGAGCGAGGCGGTTGTTATAGCGAATACAACCCCGACAGGCTGATCAGGGTCTTGAATCAGCCTGAAGGGGTTGTATTCGCAATAACAACCGCCTCGCTCTACATTATCCCGCTTATTACATGGCTACCTACCAAATAAATCAATAATTTGACACAAAATATTGATTTAAAAAGGAGTTTATTGATTTAAAAACGATTGTATTGCTTCCGCTAAAGAAAACAGTCAGTTCCGTCTCTACGGTTAGAATCCTGCGTCCATAGCAACGCTATGTTTTTCATGGCAACGGTGTGTTATACTTAGCAGTGGTCTGTTATCAAGAAATAACAGACCGCATTCTACATTAGAATTCAACCAAGCCATGTAATAAAAACTGATAACACAGGCTTATCCTGGTGACTGAAGTCAGCGTTACGGATAGCTAGGAACGTTTTTTCTTCATGGAAGTTGTTTGGTGAGCTTGTAAAATATAAAAATTCAAATCAATATTTTGTACAGTTATTTATTTATGCCATCCCCGATTCCCCGGGTATCACGGACTCGCTCTCATTCATACAAACACAGCTGCTGCCATTTTGCAATGATTGATTACACTGTAATGGATTATAAGATAGCAAACAAGTAATATAGCATTTGAAAGTTAAATCAGTTTCATCTCAAATCAATATCTCTTATCCCCTTTATGATTCATGTGGTGAAATTCCATGTAATAAATTGTATTACTGTACCGTGTCCATCTAGTTTGAACTTGCTGCTTGCTAGCAACTGTTTTCTTCGCGGAAGCTTTGCATTAAAAGACCTAATAAAATATTTTAACTCAAGTACGCTTCACGTTGGGGTCCTGATCACCCTGGCGGGGTTTATTCTGCGCTAACAACCGGCTTGGATGTACATTATCCCTTACGTAAATGTAATGCAAATGCAAAAATATGGGAAGCAAACATGCTCAATAAAATATCAGCTGGTACTAACATAATGTGCATGCCGAATAGTTCAAAAAAAAATGTGTGAATGTGATTGTGTGATCATTAGGTGTTTTTTTTTTTTAATGTAAACATTAAAGAGAACATGATTGTATATCAGATAAAAGGGAATTAATTGTCAGAACTTGAAATGCATTTTATCTTTGACATTACAGATGCACAATAACAAACTCTAATATCGCCTATGATCACCACATACTCAAAATAGAAAATTCCAACCTGTGAATTCATGATAAATTGAGAGTTAATTGCAATTAACCAAAATGACAGAGTGCAAAGGCTCAACTGGGCACTGGAGAGTCAGCAGCGGTCTGTCTAATGTGGTCAGACAAAGCAAAGCAGAGGAGTGTAGAGTTATTGATCCGTGACAGGTCGAGAAACTGGAGAGTGATCGATCTGAACAAGGCGGAGTGAAAGAGGGCAGAGAAGGAGAGAACTAGAGAGTGAAAGAGAGGGGGGGAGGAAATAGAGCGATGAATAGTCGCAGAAAGACATCTGGCAGATTGTGTACACTCTAAAATAAACAAGGGCTTTTCCAAACATCAGAGCAATTCAAGCTTGGATGAAAGTCTGCCACAATAATATAATGTCTTATATGATCTTAACTATGGAGTGTTTCTTAGCGAAAAATAATAGTACTATAATGGATATCAGCTGATATTAGAATTGGGATATTTAATATTTCAGGCTCATTTCATGTTCATTTCGATTACCTTAGTCATCATTAACGTGCACTTGAAGTTAATTTCTAAAAACGCTAATAATTTAACATGAAGTATAATTAAATATAAATAATAAAAATAACATTGCAAAATTTTATTATTTACGTTATAATGTTGTGAGGCCTAAATTCACTTTATGCATTTAAAAGATTTATTTCACTGTTAGTTTAAAATGATCTTTAGAATAAAATATATATTATTTAACATGAGAAAAAAATTGCAGTCAGAATTGTATATATATAGTATGCACCCCTACTATATTTTAGTTAATTGGAATGTATGTTATTAATATATTAGTATCATGTAATTAATTACACACTTTAAATCACTGACTTAACCCTACTAAATAAATTTGACTTTACTGTAAGACGCTGAGAAAGCATTCGAGACATAAAAACTGCTTCAGTTTTCAATGAGCTGCAGTTTTTCTGTCATAATGCTTTTGTAGCATCACTTAAAATCCATAAACACACACACGCACATTACAACTCAAACTCATCAGCACACATGCGGACAAAAACAATTACGCAATCAATTTACTCTAATTTAGCATAAAACTAATATTTCAGGCTTAATGGTGAAATAGCTGAAGTCTGTAATTATCAAACATCATTCCATTAAACTGCAGCTATCCTAATTGGACTAACGCATCAGCTATTAGATTAAAACCTCTCTATAAAGCATTAAGCCCACAACACCTTGCGATGATGCTTTAGGATGAGCCCTAGAGACAAAGAAGAACAGAAAGGCATGGAGAATACATGGACAGAGCGAGTGGAGGGAGACGGGAACCGTGCCGGCAGTGTGTTGTAGTTCTTTAGAGGTGATTGATGAAACGCAAGGTGATAGAGGCAGAACGCAGGGAAATGAAGCCTAACGTGTCCTCGCCAACTACACAGATTTGGCCAATCACAAACCCTGCCTGTTTTGTTATGAATTGCCAATGAAATGTTATAAGCATTCAAAATAAGTAACAAAACTAATGTGATATCAAGCTATTCTCCATGATAAACTGTCCACAGTAAGCCCTCCTCCAAAACGCTGAGTCAGCCAATCAAATGCGGCGGAGGCTTTGGGTATAGAGTGGGGTCTTAGCTCATTTGTTGCCTGGCAACCAGGTGCTTTCCAAGGAAGGGTTGATCCCAAAGAGAGTCCACAGATAGTGCTGTAATATAGCGCAAACCCCCTGCTTCCTCCTGATTAACTTCTTATGTCCACCCACCCGCACACACACACACACACAGATGTAGAGATACACCGATCTCACCTCACAGGAATCTGTCAGCACTCTCACCGGCATCACCAACAGAGATGAACCCTTAGAGGCTACACGCTTGGTACATGGGTTAGTGATTATGGGCTGGTCACTTGGGATCTCTCCAGCTTTTAGTAGAAAAACAGTTTTCACCTGTCCAACTTTGCTTCTACCATTATTAAAGGGATAGTTCTCCAGAAATAAACAATGCCATTTTCTACCTACTGTACTGTCATCATGCAGTTCCAAAAACCCCTACGTTTGTCCTTATCCTCCAATTATCTTTATCATTGAATGGCTTGAATGGGTCTGATAAAACAAAGATTATTGGAATACATTTTAAAAGGAAATAACCATTTCAGTCTTTCTACCTCAAAATTTCAAGTTTAATACAATGTGTTACTTGCCATTTCTTTGCAATTATTTGTGAAATTTACAAGCCATTTCTAAGGGAAAATTGTTTCAAAGTAAAACCTACACAAGTTTATTTCATTGTTCATTGCAATTCTGTGGGATTGTTTTTTTGCACCATTATATTGTCTGATTGCTTAAAAATGTAATAGCACACTGTTCCTCAAAAAGCAGCACAATGTGAGGTAAATATGAATTATCCATACAATGTTTTTGTACTAGGGTTCCAGGATTTGAGGGAAAAAAATAATTGAGAATAGCAATTTAAAATGTGTTTAAAATGATTTGCAGAAAGCTTGAAATTAAAAAACGATGCAGAGCCTTCCATATTGGATCCGACAGGGACGACAGAACACACTTATGTGAGTAAAAAAGTTTTTACTGTCACTATTGCTTTGTTACCGATCGGTTGATACGTATGGATTATGTGTACATTTCCTAAAAAAAAGTTTGTTGACTTTTTTTACAGACTCAAAGACTCATATAGGCCACTGGGGAGTGGAATATACTGTATACCTCACGCTCAAGCGCACACAAGCTTGCTTCAAAGCACTGGCAAAAGTAGTCAAGTGAGACACGTCTCTGGGCATAACCGGCGTAAACTAGTGTTTTTCCTTGATGCCTCGCCACAGTCAATCATGCTGCATGCTTATTGGCTCACTGTTGTCGATGAGATTATCCCCATAAGTATCAAAATTTGGTATTGAACGACAAGACATCTTTTGAATCAATGGTAGAGGCAATTCGATCGGTTCCTAAAAAGTATCGAACTCGATACCCAGCCCTACTAATCAAGTATTTGACGCTGAGCAGCTCATTTGGCAGATTCAGCATAAACCAATCAGAAACCCTATAGAGCCGATGTGATTGCAAGCAGATTGAGTTAAGGACCTATCAGCCTGTGCAACCTAGAGTTTAATGACAGAATTTTGTATTTGTAAACAGAATGTGCATTAATAATTTACCACGCTGATGGCAGATTTGGGACCTGGCATATGGGCGAATTAATTGATCTCTTGTTGTGACCACAAACTCAGAGAGTGAATCAGGTAATGAATGCTTTAAGACTCTACTAACGACACATTGCCATTATACTGTAATATCCTGATCATTTTGCATGATTAATGTAAATAGTATTCCTTTTTTTTTAAGCATTACGAAGGGTGTCCAAGTAGGTTAAAAGTGCATATTACACACCAGCGTCACAGTAGAAAGCCTTTTGTTACATATTAACAAGAGCTTGTTTTATGTCTTAGGAGTGAGAGTGGCTAATGTCGCCTAGGGCTTTATATTCAGCCTCACTGTCCGCGGCCCTCGCTGGGTCAGTGTTTGCGCTCGTGTGTGAGTGTGGCAAGGTACTGACACAATACTCAAACAGGGCATACCCATGGTGACGTTACCGTAGCAACATCTCCTTGCTGCTGACAAAAGAAGTTAAACCGTGTGTGTTGTGAAGTGCACGAGTACATCCTGCTTTTTCCTGTGATTTTGTCTGCATGTATTCAGCGATTTATCTCTTAAAAAGTACACTGGCTGCAGCGACTGTCAGATTGTAAACATAAATACCGCAGAAACATACACACACGTTCATAATATCCCCCGTCTCCAGTCTGGGAGTGTTCAGGCTGGACTGATGCTAGCTGACAAGTACGTTACATCACCAAACAACACAAATCTGTCTGTCAAGAGACACACTTTAGAGTAGTGTTTTTCACTGTGGCTCACTGGACAGAAGTTATTTTCAATAATCAAAGAAGATTAAGATTTCAGACACTTGAATCTATTGGTGCATCATGTGCCATGTGATGCATTGCATTCAATGCTCTATTCTCTTTTAAAGGCACAATATGTAACTTTTTTGCTTTAAAAATAGCAAGAGTCACTATATCTATGTTATATATTTTTTTTAGTTGTGTACTTACATTATCCCGACTGTTTCCAAGAACTTTCAAACCAGGAGAAATTTGTAATTTAATTCGAAGACAAGGCACGTTTCTTTATTTCCGTTTTGTCGCCGTCAATGGCGTCATATCCGCGTTGTCCCTGGTTTCCGCTCGTACTGCCATAGCAACCAGAGCTATGAACCAGAGCCCTCTGATAGTAACCAAAGCGACAGACGCAGACAACTGTGTAGTTCGCAATGTCTATTTGCACGCTGTTGTTGTTTCGTTCAAACATTATGGACCATGGCAAGCAGACTTTGGATAAAAAAGGAGAACTAAAACGAGAATCAATATCAGCGCGGTGTTTTCGAGATGCCGAAAGCTCCCATAGACAGTATATAAACGAGAGCTCCACGTCCGAGACTTCGACCGCTTCTACATGTACTTTATTAAACAGGTGAGCACATTTACATAAAACTAATCAATGTTATATAGTTCAACAATGATAAAATGTTAGAATATGATCTATGTTATTCTAATGTTGATCTAGCTTACTGCCAGTCTCATACAGACAAACTAACACATCAGTTTAAACACATTGAAATGCAGTTTAGTGTGCTAGTGTAATGTTAGACCAGGTGAAACAGCGCTGCGTTACCTCACAAGTTTAATTTGTCTAATAAACTGACCTGTGAGTTGTAATTCTGCACGTGTAGTTCGGTAGAATGAAATGTCCATATTCCTTTTATATCCGCGGGTCTCACGTCGCGTGTGGAGCTGATAGCTGTCTCTTAGCAATCCCGAACTGCTTCATATCACAGTCATGATAAAAACATCGATGTATTTACTCATCCATTAACATTATTAGATCGGCCGGCTTGACGTTGACGACAAGATCCATAATTCTTAGCATGTGTTGCGTCATCAAACTACGCCTTTGTTATTGTAAGAGGTTAGCGACCCCTAGCGGCGAAAAAAAATTACATACTGTACGTTTAAGACACTTTTATTTGTGTAGGTTTGACCTGAACCCTAACTCAAGTAAAATTAAAGGGCACCTATTATGACTCTTTTCACAAGATGTAAAATAAGTCTCTGATGTCCCCAGAGTATGTATGTGAAGTTTTAGCTCAAAATACCCAACAGATAATTTTTTACAACATGTTTAAATTGTAATTTTTTGGGGCTCAGAAAAACGCGCTGTTTTAGTGTGTGCCCTTTAAATGCAAATTAACTGCTGCTGCACGGCACAGGGGGCGGAGCCTCACGAGCTTGGGCTCAGAGTCAGGACAATCTCATCTGATAATATCAGAACAGAAACTCTCAGTTGCGGTGTTCATTTTGACTCGGAGTCGGACAATAATGCCCACAGAGCCAGAGAATATATTCTGTATGGACATAGAACAGGTATAGTTTAGTTTAATTGTGGTTATAACTTATTTGTCATCTGCTTTTATCCACTAATACAAGCCTGCTGTAGCAAAACCCGTCCGAATGATGACCAAAATATACTGACGAGTTCAGTGAAATTTATTGTACATCACACAAAAGATGAGCGTTAGTTTTACTCCAGAGAATCTCTGTAAGAGCTGAATAAACATAGTATAAGAAGTGCGCATTAAAGTCTTATCCATAAACTCTCTCTCTCTCTCTCTCTCCCTTTCATTATCAACAACATACACAGCGAAGTACACAAAACACTCGTTACAACTAACAGTAAACAAATATACACACCTTTTCAGTGGGTGCTAAATAAACTGGTAAACCTTATATCCGTAAAATGACTCGAAGAGCTGTCATAAAGAGCACGCTCGCACTTTCATTTCTTCCGTGTCCAGTCACGTTAGGCCTGTTGCCCCGGAGACTGTAAGCTTGATCACAAACAGTACAGATCCATCCTTGAGTAACAACGGGAGTAAATGAAGACTGCTATGTTCATTCTTACATCCATCAACAACACACCTCAATCGCTTAGGAGACATTCTTGTCTACAGCTGCTCAAGCGTCGAACAATGGCGGACTCTGTGTCCAGCTCACTCAGGGCGGGTCTAGGCTCAAACTGAAGTGTCACTCAACAGTCGTGGGAGGGGCCTGCTCAATTCTACGTCACATTGCGCCGAATCTGAGAACAGCTCATTCTGAGACAGTGCTTATGATTTATTGAGATTGTAAAAAAACCACTGGGTGGATTTTTATCATTCTAGGGTGGTTTTGCTCACACACTGCCAACACACATTTATGTTCAAACACCATGTAAAAGTGAATTTTGCATAATAGGTGCCCTTTAAAACATAAAAAGAGTTAAGCGCAGTAAACTATGAAAAAGAACTCAATTCGGTGTACGCGCACAGAAAGCCACGTGTAAATTTACATTAGATTAACATTAGCGAGTCACTAACGTTAATCAAACAAAAGAGAAAATAACTTTCTGTACTTGACTGAATAACGTTTTTTAGCTTTAATAAGAATGCAATTATATTAGACTATGCAGTATTTTATTTTTTACATTAGTTTCTGTACTATTTCTAACTGTAACTGTTAAAAAAACCTGTTCCTGAAAAACTTAGTTTAATTAATATTTTTGCTATATTGTATCTGTATTGTCCTGTTGTTTGTTATTTGTTTTATTCTTATTTTTAATAACAATTGTGATGTATATCGTTATCGTGAAATAAATTGTATGATATTGCAAAATAAGATTTTAGTCATATCGCCCACCACTAATCATAACAATAATTACAGAACATGTTCTATCTTACAACTTTGCATTCCTATAAAAAATTCCTTTAGATAACAGAATCATCCCATAAATGTATAATAATAAATGTCTCATTTGCATTTACTCATGAGAAATAATGGTTTCTGTCTGTAATTTCTCTTGTTTAATGAGAGCGGTCTGGTTTTATTTTATACATCAAATGTAATGCTAAATAAGAAATAAAATTACTAATTAAAACATGTATTATAGATATTCGAGTTTGAACAGAGATGAGCATATTAAGCTACCCTCTTAATTGCATTAATTCTTTTAAAATGGTAGATGGTCAATATTTATTGCAGAAATTAACTTTATATAATTTGTATATTTGTATTAAATAATCTGAAAACCGTCCACAATTGTCTTGACACAGTCACAAACATTGGTTTTCACATTCTTGGTCAGTTTTCTTTTTTGACTTCATCCCTTCCTCTCCCTCTCGGTTTAAGGTGGTTGAACTCTGCGCTTTACTGTACATCAGTGACTCCCGTTGTCTTGGAAACCAGTATGGTTACCCTGACAGCAATGACAAGCATCTGTAACCCCAGAGATTCATTAGTGACAGTAGCCATGGAGATCACCAATCAGCTAAGTTTTTGCACCAGTGTCATTAAGAGTTTCCCTGGGGACCGGGTCTGTGTGTATATATTTAAATATATATGCATGTACACTTGAGATATAAATGCTGTCATATCTCTCTAGAACATAATGTCATCATCTGACATTCCCTCACTTTCTCAATGCCTCAAGGTTTTCCTCATGGACATAGTCACACATATACACACAGGTATTGGCGAGCTCTGGCTTGTTCTTTCCCATTACGTATATTCAGACTTCACTTGGGACTGTCCTTGAAATTAAAGAATAAAACACATATGCATATCCAGGTTTCAATTAACACATATAATCCCCACACATGGGATAAATAAATTAGAACCTGTCAAATCTAACACCTGAAACTCACCATGTCACAAGTTCACACTCTGATATTCAGGGCATCTAGAGATTAAGTAAGGGTTAATGCCCGACGAGGTGTCCATTGTCAGGTATTAATGGACGACGGCGAGGCGTGTCGTGAACATAGACTGTAAAAAATAGGTCGTGAACCGTCCGACGCGCAGCGGAGTGACCATACCATGGTCACTTGCCAAATAACACATTTTTAAAACATTAGTTTATATTTTAATTAGTTTTACAATCGAAATCTAAAGTTTTTACAAACAACAACTTGGTTTCCCTGGTTACGCCTGACGGTTTATTTACTAGGTGTCCTCTATCACTTTTTAATGGACACCCTGCAGCCAATCAGAATCGAGTATTCACCCAGACCGTGGTATAAGTACACGTACATACATGCATGTGTGTGTTTAAAGTAAACCAATATCCTACAGTAAATGTTTGCTTTATCAGTTTATGAATGTTTACTGTGATATTTATTGCGGGCTAAGAGACAGACATGCTAAACCGAGCTGAGGACGAAGCGAGGTAATCATGTCTTTTTTCTTTTCTTCATTAAGGACAGTGGTCTCCAATAATTAGTGGTGCTTTGTAAGACATACATCACGAGTGCAAGTAAAGTAAGAAAAAATCCCATGCATTTCCACCATTTTCACAGCCAAGGTCAGGATTTTCGTTAGAAAATACATAAAATTTTGCTTTGTTTTTCACCAAACCCTATCGTATACCCCCAACACTGGGAATATACGACATGCGTTCAGTGCTTAATTTGTTTGTTAGTGGGGTAGGGAAAGATAACAGGACATATGTGCGACCTCAGTCTGGTTTTCATACAATTATTTTGATGCGCATTTTGAAAATGTGCGTAAGAAATCTTGAATGGAAACGGTTTACCTCCTGGGAAATTGCAGTTACGAATGAATTATTCAGTCACATACTTTTTAATGCACATCTTGTATTCCTAATAAATTCACTAGGAGATTATTCTGTAAATGTGTTTATGTGCATTTCTTTTTGTTGAATAAAAAATTAGTTTCATTTTGATGATTTTATTCACGTCTTGGCCTGTAAATCCCATCCAATAGGCCTATCCTAAAATGCGCATATGTAGTTTTTCATAAAACAACTAAAGATGTGTAGGCTGTGATACTTGTGATACCATGTTATTCTGTGATACTTTTTTAAAGAGCTTGATGCTGGTCACAATTCACTGCCATTATATGGATCACCAGGGTGAGTAAATGATGACTTATTTCATTTTAGGGTGAACTAACCCTTTAACAAAGACTTGTTTTAAAAAAATACCTAAGGGAAAAATAAATGGGAAAATATTTCCAGAACCAAGTGCAGCTGAAAAGGTGTTGCACTCTATTGCTTACACTTATTAAACTTCAGCATTGATTCTGCACCATTGTGCTAGGGATGTTAAAGGAATAATTCTGACTTTCATTTACTCACCCTCATGTCATTTCAAGCATGTATTACATTATTTTATCTTTTAAGTGAACTGTCACTTTAAAAAATAGCTGCTTGTTGAGTAAAGGTGTGTTATGACTGTTCTAGGCATCAGATTATTGATTTGCCATTGTCTGGCAGAAAACAGCAAAAATCTGTTATTTAGCATAGATTCGTTTATTTACTTATTTTTTTGTAGTCTGAACAGATTTTTTTTTTTAAATCCCACATTTACAAACTCCTTTCGAATCGCATCTACATGTGGCTTGAATCTGCTTGAAATCAGCATTTTTTGTAATGCGTTTCATCTGAACGGTTATATCATATTTCAAGTAGTGGAAATTTCACTCATATAGCAAACTAATCATTCATATAGCAAATGGTGAGAGTGAAGTCATCATTTTTGGACAAATGTGTAAATACTTCACATAATACATGAGATGAGATGAAATTTACAGTTTCACACATTGATAGCTCATCCATGCTGTTGTATGAGAAAGTCTCTAGGCATCGTGTCAAGGCTTTCGTTATTAATATAGTAAACAATATAGGTATTGATTTCACTGTCTAAACAAACAGATTAGATCGCATCCCTTTAAAACTGATAGTGTGGACAGTCAATCCTAAAGATTGGATTAGTGTGAACAAAAGCCATAGAGACCTGTTTGATATTGGCTCATAAATAATCACCTAGCAACCACCCAGAACAGCCTAGCAACCACATAGCATCATACTAATCCGACAACTACATAACAATACCCTGACAACCATTACTTTCATTCAGAATATGTGAACATCTACTATCTGTGCATTCTCTTTTCACACACACACACACATCCTCAGCACTGATGTTCCTTCAAAAATAAATCGACAGATGCTTCACAACCTAGGAAGTGCACAAAATCACACACAATCATCCTCTCATGTCTCATGGTTAACATCAAAGGGCATGAAAGGAGACGTGAGACAGAAATACTCAGTCAACGAAGACCAGTGGTTACATAACACGGTCAAATTGCTTTGTTCCTCTGCTGTGAGTCCAATAACGTCGCTAAAGGGACAGCGTGACAATACTTCGGTAATTTCCGAGGTAATCCTTGTGAGATGCAGAGATTTAAATTGTGAATATAATTTATGTGTGTCTCATAACTTTATGCACCAGAAAAGCTCCCTCGGTGGAATTTATGACGCAACATAGAGAATTCTCTCGTAATTTTTGCTTCGCATGCAGGCCGTCTTCCCTCTTAAAACTTAAGAAAATGCAATATATGATAATTCTGATGATTTTTTCATTGCACAGAGGGGAGAAGCAAGTGAACAATATGGACAAACCACACTGCATGCAGCAATTATTCATCAGCACGAGGCTGGCTCGTGGCCATGGCGAACATCACCAACTGAGAGGGACAACAATGAGTTAGTGAGACAGAACAAAAGCAGTTCTCCACCCAGAAAAAGAGTGAGAGGGAGAGGTGTACTAACAGCACAGTAAGTCGAATTGCCAGGGTTTAATTATTGTATACTATAAAAACAAACAATATGCTTATTGCTTTAAGGGGCTTTTTCCACCTAATCTGAAACTGAAAATGGCTTTTGTTGTTATAAGAAGGTGTAGTGATTATTTTTAATTTAATTCATAAATTACTTTGGAGTATCTTTTATTTTGTTATTTATTGTATACTCTATTTGCACCCATTTTTTACTATATATTGATTATTTGTATAGAGCATATAATATTTAGCTAATATAGTGAATATCTGGGGGTTTTCTAACTAGTCAGAAACCGAAAATGACTTTTGTTGTAATAAGGGGTATTTTATTTATTTAATTAATAAAAATATTAAAGAATTTACAGCATTTTTATGATAATTAAATTATTGTATACTCTATTTTTTTATATTGACGATAAATATATAGTATATAATATTGAGTTAATATATAGTCAATGTGATTATTTCCAGGACTTTTTTTTTAGCTAATCTGAAATTGAAAATTACTTTTGTTGTAACCAGGGGTAGTATTTATCTATTTATTTAATATGTATTATTTTACTAATTTAATTTATAAATAAACTAAAAATGTATAAACTTTGCAGAATTTGAATTGTACTTTATTTGTTATTTATTGTATACTCTATTTGCACAATTTCTGACTATATTGATGATTAATATGATTATTCACAGGGCTTTTTCTAGCTAATCTGAAACCGAAAATTACTTTTGTTGTAACAATGGGTAGTAATTATTTTATTGTATATTTTATTATTTATTTCCAATTTGATTAATAAATACATTTAAAATGTATAAACATTGCAGTATGTTCTATTAATTTACTCTATTTGCACACATTTTGACTATATTTATATGGATGATTAATATATAGTATATAATATTGAGTCAATAGTGAATTTGATTATTCCCAGGGCATTTTTCTAACCAATCTAAAAACTGAAAGTTACTTTTGTTGTAACGAGAGGCAGTGATTTTTTTTATTTTACTTTATTATTCGCATTATTTTATGAATTCATAAATAGACTAATGTTAAACTTTGCAGTACTTTTTTATTATACTCTATTTGCAGAGCATTTTTGACTAAATATTGATGATAAAGTTTTGCACTATTTTTTTATGATAATACTGCAAATATTTTGCCATGTCAATAAACCATCCTGAATGGAGAATAAGCAAAAGTGCGCACAAAGAAAGGATATGGGCTGCACACAAGTGCAAGGCACCAGCTGCGGGGTCGAGTGCTCTGATGGAGCCAGAAGAACACCACCGGCGCAAGGGTCGGATATGGAAGCTGCACATTCTCCTTCACCTCTGCCATGCTGCCAGTGGACTCCCAAGATGCTTGGCCACTTCCAGTAAGGCCACCGGGCAGGTCCTCTGCCTCCTCGAGCTGAGCTGCAGTGGTCAGGGTGGCTTGAGCCCGATCCGGCCACAGGGTTGGCTCTGTGTCCTCACCGGTGGTCATGATGATAGAATAGTGGGCAGCAACGTGACCCTGCTGATGGGAACGTCACTCATATACCAGTCCTCCATCCTAAGAAAATTTACTTAAACACATTATGCCTTTCACTTTCTCTGCACATGAATAGGGCTAGTCCATCTAAAAATCATTTGCTCGCCCTCATGTTGTTCTAAACCCACCTGACTTTGCGTTCCACAGAAGGGATAGCCATAGCTGATTGTGTAAAAACCCCAACATATTCAAAATACCAGAGTAAAGATCAACATATAGCAAGTTCTTTTAATCAAAAGGTAAGCCATTAGAACATCAATCACGCTCTCTGTTCATTACCATTAAGCCCATCACTAGAGTAGAGCCAACACTGACATCTTTTCCCCGCAGTAAGATGTTTAGATGTCCAAGCACAAAGTGCTGTGCCAGCAACCCTATTGTTTTTGTCAGGATTATTATTATTACTTTCCGTGCCTTATAATGCAGTCTACAGACCAAACTGTAAATTGTAGAAGCTTAGAAACGTGAACTTTGGAATGGAGGCCAAACGCTGTGCAAGGAATAAAAACTGCACACATTTTACTGTTAGTTGCACTTTAGAGAAAAAGGGAAAAGAAATAATTTTGCTTTAAAGTTGCTTTGTTATTTTTCATGAAACATTTTTGAAAAAAAGCCTTTCAATGACAAATAATGAAATGGTCAGGGTGTCTATGAATAAGCAAACATGCTTATTTTTTTAAAAAACATTATACAGTAGGAACTGTCAATAAAACATTTCTTTACTGGATAAAACAAAGTAAAAAAAAGTTTTTTAAACAAGTATTAAGACTTGATTTTAAAGAATTAGAGAACTGATTTTAGAGACCTAAATTATTTATTTTATTTCCTGTTTTCTAGCATCAATCATAAAGTTTAACGAATCTAGAGTTCATTGTAAAAATATGTAATTTTGAAAAGTAAAAATGCTCCATTAAACTATATGTTATCCTACCATAGCAAGACAATACATGTTATTTTACTGTAAATATTGTGAAAAGGCTACACTGGTAAGTTTCATTGCCATATAGGCTATATGGTAAATCAGCCTGGTCTCATTGTTAATACGTAGGTATTAATGCGTAATTTTCAAAGATAGAAAACGTACTTTTTGTACGTTTGGATAGATGCTGAAACGTATGATTTGGACGTATTTGCAACAATTAAACGTAACATTATTACGTTTTTACAGCTAAAATACGTTAAATATTTACGAATCTTTCATATCATAAAGATATCTGTATAATTTACATTTTACCGTTTTATAGATGGAAGATCCCTTAACCCTTCTCCCAAACCTAAACATACCCATAACCATTTCTTAAAACTATAGGCTACTATTATGAAGAAAAACAACATACTAATCACAATAATTTATTTATTGCGAAAATGTCAAAACCGGTACCAAAAGTCATTCACATGACGATGTGTTGCAGTCGCAGTCCTCTCTGTCAGTATATAATAGTTTTGTATGAGGTACAGAGCATAATTTAAGTTATTAATCCATGAAAATGTTAATCCGGCTTCGCTCTGTGTGAAGGCGCGCGCGCTTCTCCATTTCAAATGTAGTTTACCGACTGAAACACGGCATGCGTTTGATATCACTGCCGTAAAACATGTCGTAACGCTTCTTCTTGAGGGCGCAATTTTTGAATTTGAATTAATCACGAGCGCGGGATTTGACATTTACGGTCGCTGCTGAGAATAGAGATGAAGATCACTGGATAAAGGGCTGAATTTGGATATCTTCCTTGCAAACGTATGGATTCTAAAGATTTGGATTAGGCTATATCAAGCTAATAAAATTGATGTATTTTGTGAATTTATGTTGGGTTGGTGTATTATGGTTCATTTGTGTCTCACGGTAAATAAACTAAATATTACAAAATGGTTAAACGATTAAAGAAGGTATTTTAAAGGTTTTAAAGTGTAGCCTTGTTTAACACCATGTAGGCTAATCTACAGAGCGAACAGAACAGAGCGAAATGTTATTATTTCTTGAGTAAACTGCATTTAATAAATGCGACTGAAAACGTAATTGATAAGACAATTGAATGCAATAGAGTCAAAACATTAATGCCACGATTTGAATATAATTTGTAAACGTATAAATTTGTACGTCGGTAGAGTTGTTCATACGAAAATAATTTACGTTTTTGTGCTGTCAATAGACCTACGTAAATATTTTACGTTTTAGTGCTGTAAATACGTCAGTATTATACGTTTTTGTGTGTATAAAACGTAAATGTACGTTTGGTAGAACTATACTTTACGTAAAAATACACACGTATTCTCATGAGATCACGTTGCGTAAATAAGACATAATTTTACTGTAAACATTTTACAAATAAATATTTTACAAGTTGAATGATAAAATATAAAAATCTACATTTACCAAGACAATACGCCATCTATAATGGTAAAATATTACTGAAAATATGATTTTTACTGACAAGTATGAATAACCAGGGGAATTCCATGCGAATCATGACATTTGTTTATATTTTATTTAAGGCTCACTTAGCCTCTTCTGTTTTCACAGTTATGCCCATTGCAGTTTTTATGTTGCAGTTTATGTTATTCAGTATGTTTATAATTATTTTAGTTCCATATGTGTTAAACTGGCGCTATTTTGAGTAACATGTGTTTACATGTTATCATTGATCACATCAGTTGCAATATCCCAAGTCATTATACGGCCTTCTATTGTTATAATCAGTACATTTTCCAGTAGCAAACAGATTTAAAAGCTCAAATAGTTTGTTAAACTAGCATTATATCATTCAATGACATACAGATACTGTAAAATATACAATCGCCAAAAATGCCATCCCGTAACATCGTCACTGCATTTTATGCGGTAAAGTTCTGGCAAACACAGCTGCCAGTTTTACCGTGAATTGAGCCAAACATTTTTACAGTGTAGTTTCTTACCGTGTGTGAAATGACAGCACGTTCTGGCTCATGCTCTCAACTGCGGCTCCCAATCCCACATAAAATTAGTCCCATCACGTCCCTTCTTCATGAAAGGATCCGGAAAAACAAGAACGATGCATGCAACTCTCAGTTACATCAGGTTTAAGGAACTCCTTGTATGATAATACTCCTTGAAAAGCGCGAGGGTCAGTGCCGCGCGTCTTGGCACACTCGAGCTTGAAGTTTCTACTGGACGAGTGACGCGCTCTGTGGCGCGAGGAGAACTCCTGTGCGCGCGCGTTCCTCTCTCCCTCTCTCTCTCTCTCTCTCTCTATCCCTCTCTCTCTCTCTCTCTCTCTCAGTTCAGAACAAACGCGCGTCTTCCACAGCAGCGCAATTTATTTCTTCCGGCAGAAAGTGAGATGTGGAGGACAGGGATTCCCCCAGGAACAGATCCAGATTCAGGCGAAACATTTACAGTTTCTTTCACACAGTCCCTCGACGGCATACATTTATTTGCCTTAGAGATCAGATTTATGTTTTTTGAGGGCAAAGTTTCGTAAGTTTGCTGTACTGTATGTGTCTTTACCCAGTATTAGGTGACCTGAGCGCTTATTAAATGTAGTCGTCTTTGAACATTAGTGTTTTCTGCTGCTCTTAATGAGCTCATCCTTAATGACTTTTAGTCCACTCTCACCTCTGACCTTTCAAAGATTGACCTTTTATTTTCCATAAATTACATCTTCAGACAGTAATCATTTTCAGCCAGCAATCATATTATTCTTCACTTCTTATTCTATCCTATAATGTATAGTGTGTCCTAAGGTGGAATACTGCCCTTTTACTAATATAAATAATAGCCTACTGTGCTGTAATGTCATTCCAACAAACTGTGAAATTATTTCTGCTCTCAAACTTTTCACTTTTTGTACAATATACTTTCATATAGCCTACAGTTCAGCGATAAGCTGGAGCTTGTTTTGTACTAATCTTTTTTCTCTCAGCTTTGAGCATCAAACTTCAAGTCTTAATTTCTATGCTGTATTTGGCTATTGAAATGATACATTTTATGAAGAGAGAGAGATGGGGGAAGAAAAGGACAGTTAGGTAATTCTGACACCCTCCCTTTCTAGGGACTTTTATTAATATCCTCATTTGGAAAGATTATTCATAAACAAAGAAATGTTTTTTTCATTGTAAAATGTAAAACATTTGGTGTATGGTTCATTCTAATACATTTTACCCAAAAACATCAGAAGCCATTTGTAGTAAACATGTTTGTGTGCGTATCTGATTCTTCGCCAGACATATGATATCAGCATTAGTTTTGTGACCCGGGTTAGGTTACCATAACAACCATTGCTATGACATCACCATAAAATGAATTCTGTGTTTTCCTGAGTGTGTGCACAATTTATGTCTGTTTTAAAATAATGCCATTCTGAATTGTAAAGGTTTAGTTACATCCCTAATTAAACATCTAAATCAGCTAATCAAGGTCTTCAGACTTGAACATTGTGTGTAGAAAATTACTTCAGGAAAGTGACCCCGCCGAATTACAGGCCTGATAAAAATGACAAACCCAGAAGCATATGGTGTAAAAGGGTTAATCACAAATGATACCCTGTAAGTGGATACTCCTCAAATGATTGTGGAAATGAAGTGCTCAGAATCAGACTAATGGTGCATGGAAGCGTCTATCAAACCAAGTGTGTGCTTTGTGCTCCGTCTGTTTGTGTGAGTTTGAGCTGCAGACAGGAGTGTTTATAGATTTAAACAGGTTACAGGCCTATGCATTCCACTGTGACTGCAGTACCGTAAAACTGCAACATGGGCAATACACACACACACACACACACACACACACACACACACACACACACACACACACACATTCTTGTACATCTATCTTTATGAGGACATTCACTGACACAATGCAATCTCTAGCCGCTTACCCTAACCTTACCCATCACAACTAAGAGCCTAACCCGAACCCTTACCCTAAACCTACCCTTAACCTAATTATAACCTTATACCTAAAACCAAGTCTTGACCCTCAAACAGGCCTTTAAAGGGGTCTCAGAAAGTGAGGACCGGCCAAAATGTCCTCACTTTATTTACTCTCTTTGTCCTCACTCCAATGGTCTAAAACTCAAACTGGTCCTCACAAAGATAGTTGTACACACACACACACACACAGATTTTGTCACATTTTGGGCATTAATTTTGTCCACAAAGTATATAGATAGAATTCAAACACATGTTCATACATGTTAAAGAACTATAGGCATCTCAGCTTTCTTTACCAATGTGAAGCAAAGTTCACATGTAATTTAGTAATACTGAGGGCTTTGCACTTTGCAGTGTGGTTTTTGCACGAGGACTGATGGATTGAGGACAGAGCAAAAATCAATGTGATCACTCAGCGGAGTAAATGAAGGGAAACAACACTATAGGTGACGTGATGTGTTTGATCCACTGCAGTGGTTCTTCCTCAAGTGAGTCATGAGCGCACAGAATTAAAAGGTCAACTGAGATAAAGTGACAAGCAATGACTGATTAGAAAACAAGCGCATTCAGAAACATGGATGATATACTGTAACAAGTGGCACTTCCAATAGTAATAAATAAGCCCTATTAAATAGTTCTTAAAAATGAAAAATTTCAAGTTAAAGTCTCATTTTGATCATTTTCTTGAAAGTGTTAGTGAAATTATGTACACAATATAAAAAAAATGCACCAAAAAAAAATTTCAGCCTATTTTTAAGATTTACACATTTCAATTGTATTGTAAAATTCCATCAAATTGAATAAAAAAACATGAACATATGTTTAAATTTATGAATACGAATCACATAAACTAAACGGTCCATTACCTTGCTCCATTAAGATTTATACAAAATGTTTTATTAAAGGGATAGTTCACCCAAAAATCAAAATTCTGTCATTATTACTCACCCTCATGTCGTTCCAAACCCGTAAGACTTTCGTTCATCTTCAGAACACAAATGAAGATATTTTTGATGAAATCTGAGATTTTGAATTCACTGACAGCTACGCGACTACCACTTTAACGCTTCAAAAAGTTCATAAAGAGATTGTAAAACTAATACATGTGAATTGAGCAGTTTAGTCCTAATTCTCTGAAGAGACACCGTTGCTTTACAGTATATGATGAACAGATTAAATTTAGGCTTTCATTCACATATAAACATTCATCAATGCTCAGATCAGTTGTGGTAAACAGAAGCTCAAGCATAATCGCTTGACGTGCGAGAACCAATGAGATTCATTCTCGTGTTACGCAGCACGTTTGAGCTTCAGCAAGAACCAATGAGATTCATTCTCGTGTTACGCAGCACGTTTGAGCTTCAGCAAGAACCAATGAAGTTCATTCTCGCTACGCAGCACGTTTGAGCTTCAGCAAGAACCAATGAGGTTCATTCTCGTGTTACGCAGCACGTTTGAGCTTCAGCAAGAACCAATGAGGTTCATACTCGTGTTACGCAGCACGTTTGAGCTTCAGCAAGAACCAATGAGGTTCATTCTCGCTACGCAGCACGTTTGAGCTTCAGCAAGAACCAATGAGGTTCATTCTCGTGTTACGCAGCACGTTTGAGCTTCAGCAAGAACCAATGAGGTTCATACTCGTGTTACGCAGCACGTTTGAGCTTCAGCAAGAACCAATGAAGTTCATTCTCGTGTTACGCAGCACATTTGAGCTTCAGCAAGAACCAATGAGGTTCATTCTCGTGTTATGCATCACGTTTGCGCTTCAGCAAGAACCAATGAGGTTCATACTCGTGTTACGCAGCACGTTTGCGCTTCAGCAAGAACCAATGAGGTTCATACTCGTGTTACGCAGCACGTTTGAGCTTCAGCAAGAACCAATGAAGTTCATTCTCGTGTTACGCAGCACGTTTGAGCTTCAGCAAGAACCAATGAGGTTCATACTCGTGTTACGCAGCACGTTTGAGCTTCAGCAAGAACCAATGAGGTTCATACTCGTGTTACGCAGCACGTTTGAGCTTCAGCAAGAACCAATGAGGTTCATACTCGTGTTACGCAGCACGTTTGAGCTTCAGCAAGAACCAATGAAGTTCATTCTCGTGTTACGCAGCACGTTTGAGCTTCAGCAAGAACCAATGAGGTTCATACTCGTGTTACGCAGCACGTTTGAGCTTCAGCAAGAACCAATGAGGTTCATACTCGTGTTACGCAGCACGTTTGAGCTTCAGCAAGAACCAATGAGGTTCATTCTCGTGTTACGCAGCACGTTTGAGCTTCAACAAGAACCAATGATGTTCATTCTCGTGTTACGCAGCACGTTTGAGCTTCAGCAAGAACCAATGAGGTTCATTCTCGTGTTACGCAGCACGTTTGAGCTTCAACAAGAACCAATGATGTTCATTCTCGTGTTACGCAGCACGTTTGAGCTTCAGCAAGAACCAATGATGTTCATTCTCGTGTTACGCAGCACGTTTGAGCTTCAGCAAGAACCAATGAGGTTCATTCTCGTGTTACGCAGCACGTTTGAGCTTCAGCAAGAACCAATGAGGTTCATACTCGTGTTACGCAGCACATTTGAGCTTCAGCAAGAACCAATGAGGTTCATTCTCGTGTTACGCAGCACATTTGAGCTTCAGCAAGAACCAATGAGGTTCATTCTCGTGTTACGCAGCACGTTTGAGCTTCAACAAGAACCAATGAGGTTCATTCTCGTGTTACGCAGCACGTTTGAGCTTCAACAAGAACCAATGAGGTTCATTCTCGTGTTACGCAGCACGTTTGAGCTTCAGCAAGAAACAATGAGGTTCATTCTCGTGTTACGCAGCACGTTTGAGCTTCAACAAGAACCAATGATGTTCATTCTCGTGTTACGCAGCACGTTTGAGCTTCAGCAAGAAACAATGATGTTCATTCTCGTGTTACGCAGCACGTTTGAGCTTCAGCAAGAACCAATGAGGTTCATTCTCGTTACACAGCACGTTTGAGCTTCAGCAAGAACCAATGAGGTTCATTCTCGTGTTACGCAGCACGTTTGAGCTTCAGCAAGAACCAATGAGGTTCATTCTCGTTACACAGCACGTTTGAGCTTCAGCAAGAACCAATTAGGTTCATTCTCGTGTTACGCAGCACGTTTGAGATTCAGCAAGAACCAATGATGTTCATTCTCGTGTTACGCAGCACGTTTGAGCTTCAGCAAGAACCAATGAGGTTCATTCTCGTGTTACGCAGCACGTTTGAGCTTCAGCAAGAACCAATGAGGTTCATTCTCGTGTTACGCAGCACGTTTGAGCTTCAGCAAGAACCAATGAGGTTCATTCTCGTGTTACGCAGCACGTTTGAGCTTCAGCAAGAACCAATGAGGTTCATTCTCGTGTTACGCAGCACGTTTGAGCTTCAGCAAGAACCAATGAGGTTCATTCTCGTGTTACGCATCACGTTTGAGCTTCAGCAAGAACCAATGAGGTTCATTCTCGTTACGCAGCACGTTTGAGCTTCAGCAAGAACCAATGAGGTTCATTCTCGTGTTACGCAGCACGTTTGAGCTTCAGCAAGAACCAATGAGGTTCATTCTCGTGTTACGCAGCACGTTTGAGCTTCAACAAGAACCAATTAGGTTCATTCTCGTGTTACGCAGCACGTTTGAGCTTCAGCAAGAACCAATTAGGTTCATTCTCGTGTTACGCAGCACGTTTGAGCTTCAGCAAGAACCAATTAGGTTCATTCTCGTGTTACGCAGCACGTTTGAGCTTCAACAAGAACCAATGATGTTCATTCTCGTGCTACGCAGCACGTTTGAGCTTCAGCAAGAACCAATTAGGTTCATTCTCGTGTTACGCAGCACGTTTGAGCTTCAACAAGAACCAATTAGGTTCATTCTCGTGTTACGCATCACGTTTGAGCTTCAGCAAGAACCAATGAGGTTCATTCTCGTTATGCAGCACGTTTGAGCTTCAGCAAGAACCAATTAGGTTCATTCTCGTGTTACGCAGCACGTTTGAGCTTCAGCAAGAACCAATGAGGTTCATTCTCGTTATGCAGCACGTTTGAGCTTCAGCAAGAGCCAATGAGGTTCATTCTCGTTACGCAGCACGTTTGAGCTTCAGCAAGAACCAATGAGGTTCATTCTCGTGTTACGCAGCACGTTTGAGCTTCAGCAAGAACCAATGAGGTTCATTCTCGTTACGCAGCACGTTTGAGCTTCAGCAAGAACCAATGAGGTTCATTCTCGTGTTACGCAGCACGTTTGAGCTTCAGCAAGAACCAATGAGGTTCATTCTCGTTACACAGCACGTTTGAGCTTCAGCAAGAACCAATGAGGTTCATTCTCGTTACGCAGCACGTTTGAGCTTCAGCAAGAACCAATGAGGTTCATTCTCGCTGCGCAGCACGTTTGAGCTTCAGCAAGAACCAATGAGGTTCATTCTCGTTACACAGCACGTTTGAGCTTCAGCAAGAACCAATGAGGTTCATTCTCGTTACACAGCACGTTTGAGCTTCAGCAAGAACCAATGAGGTTCATTCTCGCTGCGCAGCACGTTTGAGCTTCAGCAAGAACCAATGAGATTCATTCTTGTTACGCAGCACGTTTGAGCTTCAGCAAGAGCCAATGAGGTTCATTCTCGTGTTACGCATCATGTGTGAGCTTCAGCAAGAACCAATGAGGTTTGTTCTCGCTCGTCAAGCATGTTCAGTTTATGTTCGATGATCAATGTTTAAATGTGAATAAAAAGCTTAAATTAAATTAAAAGGCTCATTTCTTTTTGAGTGTGTTGTTCCAACTCAGAAGGGCAAACTTTATATAAGCTATTTTATTTTAGATTTATTTATTTAACAAATAAATATGACTAAATATTTAGTTAGAATATGTGTGTGTGTGATTTGGGCCTTAAAATGAATGATAACCAATGTTTGGAAAAGCGTAGTTTAAAATGTTTTAGAAAAATTATACACACACACATTTCTTTATATAGACATCTATTGGAGATTCGGGGCTGTTGAATGCTTGATTCTGATTGGTTGACGAACATTCTAAGGTGTGCGATTATTTTCAGGAAAACTGAAGTAGTTGAAGTAGGCTGAAGAAGTTCCAGGTCTTGACCGCATCCCCATTACAGTTCCATATCACTTTGATAAATGATTTTAGTTATTTCAAAGGTCCTTCCAGCTTCACCGCATGGCCACATTACCACCTTAAGTGTGCATTCTTTTTCTAATAATTCAACAGTCCCTTGACAATTATTCCTTACATATGTGATTTGGACCTTAAAATGAATAAGAAAACCAATTTGTACCCTATTTGTGCAAAGAGCCAGGTAATGATGAAATAGCTGGCAGTTACATACTTTACATAAATTTACATGATTTAGTTTCCTTTTATAGGCAATTCATTCAGCTAACTAAAATACACTAAAACTAGAGGTCTGATGAATGGCTCTCTTTGTAGAAACATCTCACAGCTTATTATATTTTGACCTGGAGCTAAGGTGCAAGAATGTCAGTCGCTCTCTGTGCAACTGGAACATGCAGTGATTATGTTTGCTTAGATCTGGTAACTGAATACTGTTTAATCAACACTAGAGCACATTCATTATTCTGAACTAAAGTATACAACAAACTTAAATGATCTATGGGACATAAATGGTCACTTGAATAAACTGGTGTGATCATGTGATCTACCTGACCTTTATATCTGTTCAAATGCATACACAATGGACATGGACTGCAAATGGGCATTTTTAAATACAGCAAGTCACAGCAGTGATAATCTCATGCAAAGTGCGTATTCACTTAGTCTATGAATTTAAAAATATAAATACACTCGTATTCAAAGCATCATCTTCCAAAAGGACAGTGACTGCAGATGAGTTGCTTAGCAACCTTTGGCCTTGATAAGAGGAAATTGTAGTCACCACCAAGCAATCACAGGTAAACATACATTGAGGCCAGCAAACTCAAACAGCGGGCGATATTCCTTAGATGAATTAAGAGTTTGTTAACCTTCGTTTTATCAGCAAAAGATTAATGAGGACGGAGGAAGCTTGTGCCGTAGGTAGAGGAAGTTGATAAGGGAGTTTTATGGCAAACACAGTGCTGAATCAGCGACTTTCATTGTTTTAAAGGAGACAGCAAAGGGGAGATGGGCGAAAGAGATATATCATACACTGACTCACTAACACAAGCTGAGATCTTCCCTAGTGTGCAGAACCATAAAGCTGCTTATATACTCACATCATTTCCCTACATTCAGGTATAGCTGACAATATAGAATGACAAGTCAATCACTCTCAAATCTGCTGACCCAGCATCTCATAAATGATATTTTATTAAAAGCACTTAACACCTGTTCACTGGATGATAATATACACACCGAGCTAAGGGTTTTTATCATCAAATATCAGTCAGTGGTTCAGGCATGAGAGTTCCATTTGAAAGCATGGACAATAGAACCAAGAGGTTACTGAGAATTGTGTTTCTGAAAGAAATATGAAGTGCCATGTTTGTGTTAAGGACTTATGACAACATTAAAACTTAATTTTGAAAAGTATAATACGAATTAAAGTCTGTGCCTGTGATTGTGCAATTACAAAATGAACTAATAAAATAAATGTAGTTCAAGCCTGATTATAATGCAGTCAAGAAAATCAGAAAGGTGGATGGGGAGTTACTATGCAATAAAAAAACTTAAAACAACATAAACTGATATAATGTCATGTTGGTCAAGAGAGAAAGCGTCTGGAGACTGGAGTGTGTCTCTTTTAAGGGTTGCTGATGTTGTTCTCATCTCATTGCAGTACTGCCACCTAGAGGTCAACACTGTATTTGATTGCATTCTAATGCAGTATGTATGATATGTCAGTATGAAAGGATTCACATGTAAGTTTGTGACTTGTTTTTGACAGATGTGTCAAAAAAGGGAGTTCATGCCGAGTGTGGTGTCAAATTGAAGCTTCTGTCTTTTCTGGTACCTCACCCTCATCCATAGCAAACAACCACAGACCCACAGTCATTTAACATGTATGAAACAACAATACAGTTAATCAAATTAAAACATGCACAATACGTAAGAACAATTATGCATTTTATACATATTTTCAACAACCAATTGGTACATTTAAAATGAATAAACATGGCCACATTATTTAATGCTATTATTATTTAATCTATATTCCAATCATTAGAAAATGCATATTCACTAATGTTCAGAAGTTTGGGATCAGTGGTACTTGTTTTTTTAATTAATAGACATTTATAGTGTTATACAAGATTTCTATTTCAAATAAATGCTGTTCTTTTTAGCTTTCTATTCAAAGAAGAATCCTGAAAAAATATATCCCAGTTTCCACAGTTTAATCAGCACAACTATTTTCAACATTGATAATGTTTTTGAGCAGAAAATCAGCATATTGATTTCTGAAGAATCATGTGACACTGAATACTGGAGTAATGATGCTGAAAATGCAGCTGTGCATCACAGGAATAAATTACATTTTAAAATAAATTAAAATATAAAACAGTTTTCAAAAAAAAAAAAAAATTGTTGGATAAATGCAGCATTGGTGATCTTTAGAAAGATATTTCAAGAAAAAAAAAATTGACCAATCCCAAACGGTAGTTTAGATTCATATTTAGATATATGATCTAATCTAGACAACATTAGAAACTGTTTTCTAATGACCGAAACATATTTTAAGTTATAAAGTGTAAGCATATTCTATTCTATTGCATTACCTGATCTCATGCAGTTTGATGCCCTCATTGATAAAGACCAGCGGGATCAGCTAGAGGATTCCTAACACTCAGGTTATCGTGGGAATATCAGAGATATAGAACGTGTGGTGGAGGTCGGGATCATGCCGGAGGAAGCGGGACGCCAATGCTAAAGAAGCAATAAGAACCGGCCTGTGAGGGAAACAGAAAACAACTTTATGCCCAGAGGTTTAAACATTGAAATGAAAGTTATTAATTATGCTTTAATGTTCATCTAAATGTACATGTACGGTACATGAAATGTATAAATATGTAATGATAAAAAGCTACTAACACATGCAGCGGCTGCTCAGCCAACTCTGTTTCCACATGAGAGCAGAGCGATGCACATGACTGATGGAGATACACACTTAAAACACACACACACACAGACACAAGAAACACCAGGTTCATACTCAGAAACATCTTCACTTTCAGCATGTTAAATGATTCATCTTTAAAACATGATTCCGCAAGCTTGATGTGCTTAAAGGAACAGTTCACCCAAAAATTAAAATATTAGAAGAAAGAGGATTTTTTTTTGAATAGCACTGTAAAGGAATTTCAATAAAACAGAATTACTTTTAGCATGACATATTTAAATATCTCAACAATACAAGAGTGAATTATTTGCACTATGCTCCTTTATATGCTATGTCATTTTTGTGAACTGTATGAAACAATATGCATTATGCTACATTATTGTCACATGTATACTAGTGATGTCTTAATATGTCTACTTCCATACTCTAAAGGTGAAAAACAGTCTGAAGTGTGCATTTGATGGGCATGAGGCCATGGGAGAGGATTTGTGAATGGAAGTGAAGTGATGCAGCTGATGCCCTAAGTCACATGACAGTGACAACATGACAGATGTCATACTACACACATTCATACTATATAGAACATACTTTTGTAACGGTCGCAAGTAGGTTTTAAACCAAATGTAGTACCTACTAATCAGTATGCAATTTCAGACACAGCGAAAGTCATCTTGGACACATTGTATTGTGGGAAATAGTGTATATCATATAGTACATATATACATATATTTACATACAAGCGCTGTGTGCGAATATGTCTACTTCCACACTATTTAGTAGGTGAAAAACAGTGTATTATAAAAAAACAAATTCATAGTATTTATAAAACAGTAGGCGAAAAGTACCGGATGACCTACTACTTCCAGTGAGATTCTGAAGTGCGCATTCAATGGTGACTTTACTATCCTATGGGAGAGGATTTGCTCATTCATACTACAACCATGTATACTATATAAAACATACTTTTTTTTAAAGCTCGTGAAGTAAGTTTCAAACCAAATGTAGAACCTACCATACAGTATCCGATGAGCAAATGCCATTGTGAGACATAGTGTATATCATAGATTTATATAGTATACATATGACTCATTATTGTCTGTTTCTATGAGCTACTATACGTAAGCTATCCACCATACTGGAATGGTCAAATCCGTGAACACTCGAGAGCAGGTTAACTGTGCATCTGCAACCTAGTTATTCACATGTATGAATATCTATATCTGCAATAGACATTTGCAGATGATTTTCACAGCATGTAGTTTATCATTAATGTGATAATTCGGCATATGGATAATATTGCATATTGAGTTATACATAAAAACACAAACCAGCACATTCCCATCTCTGAAAGGTTATCCCATTTCACCTGGAATTGTATAGCTCTTTGTCTTTACAGCCTTAGGCTGTATGAAAATTTAATGAAATTTATTGATTTGTTAGTGTGAGTGATGAACAACGTCATGTTAATGTTTAAAGATGTCAAAGTGTCTAGAGAGATTGAATGTGGCATCTACGTATACATATCTATGGCGTATACTGCAGAAATACAGTAGAAAGAGTATTACTGTATGTTAGAACGCTATTACACAGCTAGTCTACATGTATCACATATATTTCCACATACATGAGTTGTGCTGTTGGGTGACAGTTGGGTGGTTAATATCAAGACAGAAGCTGTGCAGCAGGAGGCCAAAGCATGCGAGGAAGGTGCAGACGGTGTGAGACCAAACTTCACCAGGAAACACAGCACAAACATCCACAATGTCTACACAAAATTACTGTACATCACTTTAGCTGATCAATTATTCAAAATAAATAAGTGTATTTAACAATAAGCAGATAATGCTCTTACAAGCCAATGAAAGATGAATTAAAATGTTCAGAAAATGCATGACATACCCCTTGTCAAGCTTCGCCCTTTCTTTATCTTTTTTGGTAGGAATCTGAGATTTTTCCCAGTTGGAACTTTCATGACGGAATTGGCCGATGGCTTTCCCAGAAGGGACACACTGAAATAAAAGAAGAGTAAATCATAATAAAATGATGATATTTATCTTATATATGAAACGTATGGGACTGTTACAATACATGTTTATATACAAGAATTTTATCTAACATTCATGATTGGAGCAGGTTAAATCTTAGGAATCAAAGATGACCAACCACTTATCTGAAAGTTTAGGAGCCCTCCTATCATTTTTTTTTTTTTTTTTTTACACTTTTAGTGTGTATTTGAAATGTTGGGTTATTGTTTAGAACATTCGTTCATGCTTGAGTAAGGGAAAATAGAAACAGGACAGAAAGAGGACATCACTTGTGCCCAGTGGAGGAGGAAGTTGACACACACGCCAGAATCTGTGGAAATAAACAAACACACACAGGCTTACTCAGCTGTGCCTGTCAAACCCTGAGCTTAAGATGTGTTACTCATTACTTCTGACAGAAATAGCAAAGTCAAAGAAAAGGAGTGCATGTGGGACAGAGCAAAAGAGTCCGATGTTATGGAGTCCTAGATGTCCTCCTAACATGAGGGAATCAGTTCATTCTTAACTAAAAATTAAATGCTAATTTTGAATGATTCATTAAAAATATAGACAAATAAGAAATGGATTAAATAATGAATGAATTCATGTTTAATTCATTAACTTAATTAAAAATACATTTTATATACAAGCACAATTGGTGTGATGTGTTAATGTAGTATTACTTAATTGCAGTATTGCATCATATTATTGTGTCATATCTGAATTGTCCTAGACTCTGTATCTGATACATTTGCCTTCACTGGCAGTCGTCTGATTTTTATGGCAGAAGGATGTGTCTTAATTTATTAGATTGTTTTTTATTTATTTATTTTCAAATTGTGATTTTGTGTCACTTTTTAAAATTTTAAATTAAATTCATCTTTTTATGTGGCCCTCCTAGTCCTCTCTTATACCTGAATGAGGACAAGGGACAGCTGACACTGGAACAAGAACAGAAAGCACTTTCTGATGCCTGCCGTGGTGTGACGTGCCTGAGGAAAACAACATTATAAAGTGCATTCACCACAAATTCATCATATATTATACATTCATCCATGTACACGTGTGAGCGTTAATGTGCGTCCTCATTTACCTGTTTGATGAGCCTGATGACTGTGTTGTTGTCCTGTTGGTTAAACTGTACTGTGCAGGCCAGCCCACAGATGGCGCTAGAGAGCTGAATTACGCTCAGAGAGTCTGATGTGTTCAAAGTTCCATCCTCTGCATCAGAAGTGGACCAACAACATGCGGGAACCAGAGGATCTAATGCAATGCTGTGAATTAATAGATCGGAAACAATGGATAATGTACAGTTGATTGATATAATATAATATATGCTATACACAACTATTTTGTAAATACATACATGTAATAAATAAAAATGCACATAATACAATAATGCAGATAAAACGGCAAGTGATTCCACTTACAAAGACTTGGCTATATTAGTGAAACCAGGATTTGTGCCATTGTGACAACTTATCCCATATAGTACAACAACATGGCCTGCAAAAGGTTGACATGTTTAAAGGGGTCATGACATGAGAAATCAAATTTGCCTTGATTTTGTGACATATAAGAGGACTTTGGTACCATTAAAACATCTTGCAAGTTCCATATCTTAAATCATCCTCCTCATTATAAACAAAACATTTATTTAAGCTCTAAAAAAAGCTCGTTTTGATATTGCGGGATCTGTGACGACACACGGGCAAATACGTTTGCATATGACTGCCTTTGGAGCCTTCCATTACCCTTCAAATTGCGCAAATTGAAATTGCTAATTGAAAATACGCTCAATGGAAACACGTCAATTTCACAAAAACTCGCTTTTATCGCAAAAAAGTTTTTACGCTCGCATGAGGTGGTTTTTCAGGCAATTCGAAAAAGAAATATTTCGCAAAACTGCAATGGAAACAGTTTTTTGCGCATTTACAGGTCACCTGACTTAGAAGGCGCGGTGTGTTTGGACAGAATACGAGACGGAGTTCTTTATTTAATTCATAAAAGACAAAAGAATGACAGAAATACTGGATTATAAACATCAAAGAAATGCCACAATCAAGACCTCGGAGCAGAAATTAGTGAGAAAAACCCAGAAACACCTCATATGTGCCGCTCACAGACACAGTATAGGTCTTTCCTTGCCATTAATGCTTGGATAACACGCCTACGTTTCCTTCCATTAATAATAATAACATCTAGTGCGGTACGTGGCTGTGATATATATATATATATAAACTTACCAACGTCCGTTGCCATGATTTTTGGAATGACTTATCGCGAGAGGAAAAAATGACTTTTTAGTCGCATAACATCGGTTAATGGAAACGCCGTCATTTCGCAATAGTTTTTTATCGATATTTAGAAAAAATCGCAAAAGTTTTGCGCGAATCTTTAATGGAAACGCGGCTATTGATGAATAGTTATACATCATCACACTTTAGACCCTGCCCATTGGCATTCAGTCGATTAACGGCTGACATTTGCCTACACATGATGTGATCGTCGAATAGAATCAATTATAATCACTGACGCTGTCTACACTGGATACAGTATACAGATGCACGTTCAGTTTCTGACATATTCCACTCACTTGAGTCTGTAGACAACAGGACAAATGAAAGAGTGAAAGGACTCGCTTTTGTTTAGTAAACGAGGCACAGTGTAATGAAGAGCACAGCTGACTGTATTGGATCTGACGGTATATTTGTTTGTTTGTTTTTTTGTGCAAAAACTTTATTAACATTATAAGTGAATATTAAGAATTAAAATAATAAAATTAGGCAAGATTATAAGGTATGTCTACACAGAAATTGATGTTCAAAAATAAATCTGCCCTGAGAAATATTCACTGGAGTAAAAAGTGTGACAACTAACCCCAGTCTTCCCTATGACATGGCAATTTTAATGCAACAATGTTTCATGCTAACATTACAATGAATTGGGATTAGGGTGTTAAAATATTAAAATGAGTAATGTCATGTCATGAGCAAATGCATTCTTGGCAGATTGTAGGGAAATGAGTGGAGTTGAGTTGTAGGATAGAAGGATCACCTGATATCACTTTGTGGGAAGATATCATTGTTGTTGATGTTTTAACTGCTCCCGAGGCACCACACGACCTCTCCATCCTCCTGCATGATACACACCATCTCACATTCAACTACACACACACACACACACACACACACACACACACACACACACACACACACACACACACACACACACACACACACACACACACACACACACACACACACACACACACACACACACACACACATAATGGTTATAATGGTTGCTTTGTTGACGATGATATGAATAAATCTGAGCAGTATTGCCAGATCTCACTAGAAAAACAAGCAATCAGCTCTGATAAAACAAGCCAAAAACAAGCAACTGCAACTGCTATTGGTCTTCCTCTGGGGGGTGTTTATGAATCAAGGATTGCTTCATTTAATTTATCTGATAAAGAGATATTTTAAAAAGATGTTGTATATATTTATATATAAAATAATGTAAACTTGCATCAGTAGTGGACCAACAACACATGGGAAATGGATTGATTAATAGGAAGAAGAATAAAAAAATTATATATATATATATATATATATATATTAGTGCTGTCAACTAATGTATGAAATTAATTTTAATCAAAACAAATACAAATAAATAAATAAAGGATGGTTGTTTGTTTGTGTGTGTGTGTGTGTGTGTGTGTGTGTGTGTGTGTGTGTGTGTGTCTGTCTTACTCTGGGATGTGCAGTCGATGTGCAGTCTGAATAAAGGGACCAGCAATGGAACATTTATCAATGTTCTGCAGATGTGGCCTCACATTCTCTATTCCTTTTGGAAGTTTGGCCTGGAAAAACAAGAATCAGGTTATCTCTATTTATGTCAAAGTGTGTGTGCGTACAGCTTGTCTATCAGTTTGGAATCCTACCTCCTGGTCCCAACAAAGAGAACAGCTTCTTAGAAGGTCTACATAATTCCTTTGTAGATATCTGAAGTGTTAACAATGTAAATGAGTGGCACCCTGTTTAAGTCCTCGATAAGACATGCTCCATGGCTCTTGACTCTGTCCTCTCTCTGACACTGTCTCTTAGCAGAATTTCCTCCTCTGAAATCAGTGAACAGTACCGTTTAAAATTCAACAATTGGCCATAGACTAGCCAGCATGTGTCTGTCTCTCACCTTCCTCTGTCTCTGGCTCCTCCACGTTATCTGGGTCGAGAGGGAAGCTCTCTGATTGGAGGGAGATGTGACAGTTCCATCCTGTCTCCAGTCCCATTTTCTCAGCAAACACCTACTCATGGAGTGATTCAAAATGTAAATAACATGAATAAAACATTTGTACCAGTCAATCATCCGACATTGCTTGAATAATGAAAATGTTAAAAAGCAGCTGAGTACGTGACATGATTCAGGACATGTTCCTGGATCAACATCCTTTGAAGCAAAGAACATTCCTATCCAACAATCATAACCTGACCTAAAGTCAACAAAGGCCCCATTTACTTTTTTATACACATTCCTGGTATTGTAGTGCATGTTTTGTCAGTGTAAAACTGCAGATAATTCCAAAGATAATATATATATATATATATATATATATATATATATATATATATATATATATATATATATATATATATATATTAGTGGTGGGCCGTTATCGGCGTTAACGCGCTGCGTTAACGCGAGACTCTTATCGCGCGATAAAAAAAATATCGCCGTTAATCTATTCTCCAAGTTGGGTTGGGAGATGGCTCAAGCTACACAAGCTATGATGACGCAATCTACCCGCGGCCGCGTGGAACACCCGGCTGCAACGCATCATATTCGTCGTCATCTTAAGTAAACATGGCTGAAAGTGAAAGCTGGTGTAAAAGATCGGTGCAACAACCATTATTTGGACTTGGTTCGGATTTAAGCCGTCCGACGTAGACTGTGTGGTGTAACAGTTCGGTAAGTTAACACACGACTAATCCGTTCTACCACCTCAAATTCAAAACGAAACATATCACTGAATACCAGCGCGCGCGTATTATTCCCAATATATCTTAGTGGTGTAGCACATAATCTCTGTCTGCGCCCGATTTTAAGAATCGTTGTTGTGTTTCTTTTTAACTGAAAAGACATCAGTTAGACAATATTCTAATTTTAAATTTGGGGTTTCATAAGCTCCAAGCCATAATAAACATTAGACCTACTTAAGTCTCTGCAGCTAGTGTACTTAAATTTTATTTATCTGCAAAATTATGTTGTATACTTACAGTTTTGCACAATATATGTTCTCAAAACTACATACACCCTTTCAAAAAAAAAAAAAAAAAAAAAAAAACATTTAGCAGTTGTTTAGCAGGGTCTGTGTAACCTGTTCTGAAATGGTTTTATTATAATATCGTTATCGCAAGAGGCTGCAATGTATATCACAATATGGATTTTAGGCCATATCGCCCATCCCTAATTGATAGCCTATAGTAGTTGATAATAACATAGGCCTACCTAATGTTGCCTACGAACGGTAACAGTACAGTAGTAACCTTTTAAAGTCTATGAGTAGAACAGCTTTCTCAAGCAGTTTGTGATGCATTTTGGAAACAGGAGATGAGCCCCTGGTCTAATGCGCCACCTGGCTGGAGAAACCCGTTCTCAAAGACTTACTTTTATAGTCATTATTTGGGTAGCACACATATTCTGAATGCCTTCGGCAGAATTCAAATGAGCCATTTTAATCTAGATTAATCTAGATTAATTTCAAAATTAATCTAGATTAATCTAGATTAAAAAAAATTAATCTATGCCCACCTCTAATATATATATATATATATATATATATACATATATATTTAATATACATTTGTTTGAACTTTCTATTCATCAAAGAATCCTGAAAAAAATTGTATCACGATTTTTACATAATATTAAGCAGCATAACCATTTTCAACAACAATGATAATAATAAATGTTACTTGAGCATCAAATCAGAATATTAGAATGATTTCTGAAGGATCATGTGACACTGAAGACTGAGTAAAATTCAGATTTGCTATCACAGGTATACATTACGTTTTAAAATATATAAGCATAGAAAACAGTTACAATATTTTAAATTGTAATCATATTTCAGAATATTACTGTTTTTACTGTATTTTTGATCAAATAAACAGCCTTGGTGAGACTTTTATGACCCAATCTTACTGACCCCAAACGTTTGAATGGTAGTGTATGTCATATTAAATGTATTTAAATTTATATTTAAATGTATTATATTTTATACAGCTATAGAAACTTTCCTCTAATGCCTTTAAAATGACTTCCCATTTCATCTGATCTGTTCAGGCTATTGGTTAGCATTAACCGGGGGGCAAAATGCCTCAGGCTATTACTATGTGTAGGAGTGTTTGTGTCTGCTGACCTTACTTCGAACTTCCTCTTTAATAGAAAAATAGACAAAACGAATGCAAGCACTGTCCAGCCCTGAGATAAGTCTAACCACATCAGGACGAGCTTGATACTGTGACGACACCAGACCAAGAAAGGTCTGCTCCCTGAGGGGTGTGATATTGAAGTCATCTACACACACACACACACACACACACACACACACACACACACACACACACACACACACACACACACACACACACACACACACACACAGTTTACCTCCAGATATTTTTTTAATCAAATACATGATCATAATTCTTCACACAATTATAATCAGACAATATCACCATGTACCTGTAGTGTCAGTATTGTGGTTCAAAGGCAGTTCCACACAGGTGTCATCTATTTGCGAGTCATGTGGTTGTAACAGTGGCTTAAAGGAAACAGCCACACACTGGTCAGTAGGTCAGTAATGAACATAAACAACTTAAAGAGCTCTGACCTGAACCACCTGACTGCTGCAGAATCATTTCAGCGTTTATAGTGTTGACATAGAAACGCATACATTTGAGTCACGAACCACTCCGAGTATAACGTCACAGGTTTCCATCTCTTCCAAATTACAGTAGTTATGGCGTGAACGCAACATAAGCTCGTTGTTTTGGATCTGGAGGAACTGTTAAAGGTGGCTGCTGTTTCGTTTGCGCTGCTCAGTGACTGACGTCTGTCTAACTCTAGCATGATACACTCGACGTGTGATGTCTGCGTGAGCAGGTGCACGGATATATGGAAATACATAAGTTGAAGCGATTAGACGAACATTTTATGGTCCTACGCCTTCCACAGATGAGATATATATATATATATATATACAGTATATATATATATACCACTTAACTTAGTGATTGCTATCAGGATGTGAAGAGACTTTCAACCAGCATAACAAAAAAAAAATTCTGGAACAAATCGCCTACCCTGCCTTTAAGCCAACAGTAGATACTCTAGAGTCTAGAGGGTGTGCCAGCAGTAAATGTACTAGAGATGGGGTACTTGGACTCAATTGTGAATGAACTCAGACTCACAGCAGGTCACTCCATTGCGTCTAGTGCTCTAACACTCACACATACAGAGTTCACAGCATGAATCTACAGTAGATTGAAGACCTGTCAGAGTCGGTGAGGTGTTGAATATCCTCACCATCCCAGAATTCAGTGCATGCACCCAAAATTACATCAGCTGAGCCATATGAGAACAATTGAAGATCTCCTTAGGACAAAAATAACATATTGTTCTCAGTGTAATTTGTAAAATACACAGTTTGTGATATTATGAAACCGTTAATCTCAATTCAATTCAGTTCAATTCACATTTACTTGTATAGCACTTTTCACAATACACATCGTTTCAAAGCAGCTTTACAGAAAACGCATGTTTCTACATCACAATTTAGAGTAATTTGTTATCAGACGTCACTGTGTCCAAGTAATCTCCATATTTCAGAAATGTACAGTTCAAGAAAATACAAATCATGCAGTTAGCTAACATCATGCAATCATTTTAGGCAGAAACAATGAGCTCATTAAAGCAATTATTACAAGAGCCTTAAGAGCTATGTTTGGAATAACATACTACTCATGCTATTTAGCAGTTCTACTGTGCAGTGTACAGATTTTCTGTCTAATGCTGCATATACTAAAATGTCCCATAATGTAAAGTACTCAGCTTTACACAGTGCAATGTGAAGAATGAACTAAAAGTAATAAAAAATGCAATTTTTAACATCTGCTTCTTGATTATTTGATCTGTTAAGATGCTTATTTTTACACAAAATCAGATAAAAAATTCAAAAATAACCCTTTTTATTTCCTATATGATACATCAATGATGTTATTGTTAAGTAAAACGAAAACTATTAAAAATTGCTTTCATTAATGGAAATAAAGTTTGAATAAAATAAAAATACTAGATGAAAAACTTGTACTTAAAACACCTAAATGAAAATTGAAATAAATAATTTAAGTTGAAGTACTGAAATACAATGAAATTAAAGCTAAATAAAATGATAATAATAAAATGACAAAAGCACAACAAAATTATGCAAACTTAAACTTAAAAATGAAAACTGAAGCGCAAACCCTGTTTTGGCATTAAAAAACTACTGTCAGGATTTACTAAAGACACGCAGTGAACAATTAGCGCGTGGACAGGGTTATTTTTGCGGCTGACCTTATTACATATGCATTTGCAGGAGTTTCCCTTTCAGACGCAACTTTTCTGGGAGGAGAGCAAAAAAAACTATAAAACTAAAAAACACTCATGATCTCTTTTCTCTAGCATAATAATGATTTATGAATTCATGAGAAACAATTTCAATAAATACTAAAAATGTAAGAAATATTTCCTGACCTTTTATTTATTTGGTAAGCAGCCAAGCAAAGAGTGGGATAATGTATAATCTACAAATTATTATCATAAAATAAACCCCTTCCTTACATAATGCATTTTTTCACATACTATTTCTGTATACAGTGTACAGTATGCAGTAGGCATAAACATAGTAACTGCTTACTATTGGTGGTGCGTGTACAGGTCACGCGCGTCTAAGGATGTTCATGCATGTATGCATGTGTGCATGCTCACCGGTTTGTGAGATGTGAGAAAGGAAGCCGTCTCATTGACACAGAAGGTGGAGCAGTGATCTCTGGGTGTCCAGAGTAGGAGATGGAGGGCAGAGTGTAGGCTGCCACACTCATTCTCTGTTCCCAAAGGATCATTTGCGGAGGTGGAGAAGCCTGTAGATATGAACACATGCACTGTTAGCAATATAATTACAGTTTTCTGAAAATTTTTTGATGGAATTTGAAAATTATAACACTGATGAATCAGTAACCGTAATATTACGATGATATTTTTAGAATAAACGTACAATACTGAATAAAAGCCATGGTATTAATTAATATGATTAATTAAAAATGCTCTACTATTGGCCAATAACCATTATGATCCCGATAAATTGTGCAACCCTAGACTCTAGGAAAAGTCAATAAAAAATAGGGCCTAATGTACTCTGTGTTTTAGGGTCAAAGGAAATGTCAGTAATCTTACTGGATAATGTGCCACTGATTACCAGTACCTTTTCCATTTTTCTATGGATTTTTTTCTTACAGTGTACAGTACCATACCCCACATTTCAATATCGTTATCATCTTGATTTAATTTAAGACATTATTAGACCCATTTATAAACCATTTCAGGACCATCAAAAACCAACAAGGATGTTTTTGTTATATTTATGAATACATTTAAGTATAGAGTACACTAAGATCACATGGGATTTGTTCACAGATATTCCTGCATGCTGATACTGTGACCAAGTGCATTCTGGTACACACTCAAAGCTCTCATTTCAGTATTGCATTACTTTGAGAGAGATAGAATAGCATTCACTGCCCCAACGTCACCTTAAGTGAAAGATGTTATCATTGTAGTGCAGAAACACTAGGCAATATACACAGCCCCCAAAAAGTATTTTGACATTCATTCACTTAAAAACATATGAATAGATTAGATAAAAAAAAAAAAAAAACATCAAAACAAGTAGCATTTATTTCAAAGATAAAACATCAAGTTTGCAGGTTGCAGTTGATTATTGAATGCAATGACATGCATAAGCGTGCCTTTATGTCCTAATTCTTACATGCAAGTCTTATTTGCTTGGTTGCACTTACAGTTCCAGATCCCAGACTGAGCTGCAAACTAGCGGTGTGGCAGAGAGTCAATGTTTGACCCCAGAACACTGAGTAACATTTCTTGAAGGTCAACTTCCACATTTCCAATTCAATGAAATGGACATCAGTTTCACATTCCAAATCATTACCAACAATATATTCATTCACATGGTTAGAGTTGTGAGCAATAAAAATACAGCCAGCTATTGTGTGGTTTCCTCTTTATTGAACATACCCACCAGTCCGCTGGCTGCGAGCCCATCTGTAAATGAATACGGGTCTCTCTGTACATGCACACCAGAAAAAGCAGGGGGAAAGTCAGGGGCAACAGAGGTAAAACAACATTAACCTGCAACACAACATTTGATGTATTAGCAAGAGATGCATTTTTATTTTATGGTCAACATTTTAAAGAAACTCTATGCAACTTTTTTTGTTTAAAATGAACAAAATTTAAATAATGAATCAATACTTCAACAGCTCTTCTTCCAAAATGTGTTATCTTACACTGATTCACTATGGTAAGCCTGTTATAATTGTTTATATTTTAGACCTAATGGGATGGTTTTTGTGGGAAATTGTACATATGTCACTCGCCAGTGCGAGTGGAAACGATATCGATATATGTCTCGTCATATCCGTAGACGATATATGTCGATATATGTCGAGACGATATATGTCTCATCATATCCGTAAATAGAGAAAAAAGTTGCTCCGGCTACTTTGACGCATGTATGGTGTGGTAATGACATAGGTTAGTTGTCACATCGAGCGAGAAAGGTTGATATGGAGCACACTGCATCTGAAACCTTCGGGGAATCAAGCCCTGAACAGAACAGAGTGCTGGCAAAAAGAGCACGTGACAGAGCTCGTCATAAAACAAGAATTAACATTGGCTTGGTTTTTCGGGGATGGCGAGCACTGAGGGATCTGAATTGTTGTAAAAGTGACGCGAAGATGGTGTTTTATTACTCAACGGGTGAGTAAGGTATTTAATTGAACAGATAAATTGGCATATGTCGCTCTCAGTTCACTGTAAAGCATTATCTATTGTGAAAGGTCATTTCATTATAGTTGTTGTAGCGCTGTGCTGGAATATATTTTTAAGGAAGAACCTTGTCTATTAATGGGCAAAGCTACAGAAACGTCTTCAGCTAGTCAGCTTGATATCGTTTCCATCTAAACTGGTTATATGTTAAGAGCAGAAGGATAATCTATCTCTCTTAAACATAAACATATTCATCCGCAGTCACGCAGAGCTGAAGCACAGCCATAATAATGTTCTTTTGCAAAACGCCTTGTTTTTTAACTGCTAAAGTGCCAAAAGTTACATAGTGTACCTCTAAATATAAAACATTGTGCCTGTTTTGCTCTACTACATCACATGTTCTCACAAAATATGTAACAAAACACTCCTTATGGTTGATTTGGACTATAATATTTCAGACATTACAAGTATTTGCATTTTGTGTGTTTCAGAGTATGTAGTGTATAGATGTGTGTATGCTCGTTTTTGGATATCCTACAGGTATAGCTGCAGGAGTGTGACAGGCCATGGTCCCACACCAGGAACGCCAAACAAAATATGCAACAGATTCAGAGCCAGGAGCAGCACCTTGAGAATAAAGGTCAGATAGATGTTACAACCAATCCTGGACAGGGGGATTTTTCCATTTCATAAACAGTGAAAAGGCTATTTCAGTTCAACACTAACAAAAGAAATACCAAAACACCATGGTACCTTGTTTTTCAGGGCAAGAAGCTTGAAAATGAACAAATACTAATTAAAACAAACATATACTTTGAAAGCAATGCTAGTTGCTTCTTATAAAAATACATATGTCAAAATAATAAAATAAAAAATATAAATAAATGAGTCTCACTGGGACAAAATGTGCTGGGCCTCTCTCTAGTAAGTATTGCACATGTGCAAACGTTCATTATCCAGAACTGACACAGGTCTTTGATGAGAGAGCTCCAAACACCTCCTACATAAAAAGATCCATACAAAAGAGATTCTGTGGCAAATTCTGGGCTTTTTTCCATAAATCCTGCTCTTATGAACATCCTGGGGCTGTAGTTTAGGAGTTCAAGTATTGGATATGCTTTGCCATTGTCAATGATAATTTCTGTCATGTTGTTACAAGCTGATCCAGTGACAGTGCTGTAATAGTGGAATATCATATTGAATACAGTCCTTAAGCTCTTAAGTCCTCCACTAGGATCTGTGTTTTGTGTCTGGCACAGATGAAATAACATTAAAAGACTCTTATTCAAAAGAGAGTACTAGAACACCACTGGGACACAATAGTGTTTGTTATCTAAAACCATTTGTCTTTTACTTCTATAAATATGTTGATGTGTCAATAAAATATAACAGAGTTTTCTGAAGAATTAGCTCACAGATTATTGGTTTCTGTTGGCTTGCAGTACTGGACCTATTTTTATTTTATTTTATCATTGAGCAAACAAATAGCAAAATGATAGCTATAACACCAAAAAGGTTGACAGGTGTTGAGAAAAAATAAAAGAAAAGTGAATTAATAAAAGAAGGACAATTTAAAAATTTAAAAAACCTACTAACCCCCTTCGACTGCTGGAGTCTTCGTTACTCTGAAGGGCTGTGGTTGGAGCAAACGATGTGGGTGGGGCCTTCCACTATCCAATGGGGATGGAGGAGAGGTGACTGAACACATCACTGCGGGATAAGACAACATGATCCTCCTCCTGTCCTCATAGACCAATCAGAGAAAAGAAAATAGTTTTATGACAGAGTAAGAGCACTCATTTTATGCTCTTGTGCAAAGAGAAAGTCATTTAGATCCAATCAGTGATGGAAAAGAATGGAATTCATCTGTTGAAAACAGCATAAAAAGATGCAAGGTAGGTATGTAGCCTTGGGCACATTGGAAACAAACTGTATTTACATAGCCTTATTTATTCATTATAATGGTTCACACAAAAATGAACACACTGCTCTTTTACATAAAGCATATGTCAAGCTCCCTAAATACTGGTCTGTTTGTCACACAAAGCAAAGTTTTGCTTCAGAGAACTAAGAATATTGTGCATGAGTCACATGGACTATTTTTATGCTGCTTTTTTGTCCTTTTTGCAGCTTGGCAGCCTCTGGTCACTGTATGTTTTTGTATGGAAAAGAGAATTGTGAATATTCTTCAAAATCTCTCATTTTTGTGTTCTACAGAAAAATATAATCATACGTCTTTTCACTTTTAGGTGAACTATTTCTTTGAGAGTGTCATGTATGCTCTCTGACCTGAATTCCTCTTAGTTCAGTTGGCGCTTCACTGCCAGGGCGTAGAGAGATAATGTCATCCTCCACCAGCAGACTGACAGGCAGATTGGCAAGTTTCCCATCACATCCACTGTCTTGACACCACAGGGGAGGGTGGGGTGAACAGGTCCTCTGTGACTCTTAGCCAATCAGAGGAAGGATGTTTCAAGAACTCTGGATGCATCCAAAGAGTTTAAAGTGACCATGAAATCAAAATTGACAATTATTTTTTTGTGGAATATTGCGGTGTTTATTATAAATTATTAATCCGTGTATCAGTTTTTAAAAAAAATAAAAATAATAATAATTAATGTGCCCTTGTAATCTTTAGTCAAAATAACTTCCCCTCCATCTTGCAGCGACATCTCTTCTCTGATGGCATTACTGGCAACGAGGGTGGGACAACCAGTCACTCGACATCACACAGCAATAGCAAACACAACCATGCATGCAATCAGTCAGTTCCCGATGGATAAAATCAAGTCTCACCCTACATTTTTTCTCGTTCGAGAACACATATGTCACATTAGGGAATAATAGAGTATTATAACCTCTGTTTCATGCTGACTTTATTTTTCTTTGCAAGCTATTAAAACAATAGCTAGCTTAAGCTACAAAAATAGCTGTAAACTATAAAGAACCCTTAAAGTTTAAAGTTAGCTAGTTGCATTGCAATCTACATTACAAAACATCTACATTACAAAACTTGAACAAAGCGCGGTAACGTTACTACAGAAGAAAATATCGTTAGTGTTTTGAAAATTTTGTCAGGAAAATGTCGTGCAGGTATGAAATGTCGTTCCTGGTCGGTAAATGTCCCATTTATTCAGCGTCTCAGAGCTCCCTTCTCTCTATGACAAGAATACTTTAATACTAATGAATGATAAACAGCTCCAAACGACCGTGTTCGGCGGTGTGTATATGAGACCGAAGTACCGCGAGAACGGTAGGAAAGTACCATCGTGAATTTGATTCTAAACAACCGACAGAAAATACCAGAGATACACGACATAATAGCTGAAATATTGTCACGGACGAAGTAACATTGTGTTAAAACTTATTTAAAAACTAGATGCTAACTATTTAGTAATATCATTGACAGATTTGCTTTTAGCACTGCTTGATACTGATTTTTCTTTATTAATTTGTATAGGCTAGCTAGATCAAAGAGTGTTCCTCCTACTTTCCTGCAGAGCTTCCAATAGTATCATGCTCTAACATGCCTTTAATTTAGATCTTTTTAATGTCAATTATTTGCCTTAGACTAGATGGCGAGACTACAGAATAATGGGAAGCAAATGGACTTGCTTAGCTTCTTTTTTTGCTGTTTGGAACAAACATAAATGACACAATGTTTAAAGGGTTTTTTTAAATGAAAAAAAAAAAAAAACATAACTATGACATAGTACACCATTAAAGCCCACAGAATAGTATAGCCTATTTCAGTTTTTATTCGTACACCTAAGTCTCCCAAACTATGAAAGAGCAACCTCTGGGCAATACATGTTCTCCTGGCAAGAAACGTAGATGAGCATGTCTCGACTATTCACTTTTGTACTGTGTCAAACTAGAACTGGAGAGTATAATCAAATGAATGACGCTATCAGGATGTGTGCTCAGTAGGGCACATGTAAATAACCATGTAAAGTGTTCAGTAAAGTCTCCACACTGCGGGGCATCTCCTCTCTTTCTCTCTCTTCAGCCACTGGAAGATGATCATGGCAACCAGCCCAGCCAGAAGGAGATGCAACAAAGTGTCAAAGCTGTGCTGTCACTATGACAACCATACAACAAGATAACTTGTGTAACATTGCAGACTATATGCAAATGACAGATGAATCAGTGTTTAAGATGCACAAAGTATTTTTTTGGCTGAAACCACAGTGGTTTTGTATTTTCCGAAGGTGTATTTGGCACCCACCAACCTTTAAGTGGAAAATAAATAAATAAATGCACTTAGTTAATATATGCATTTATGTAAATGTCTTATCTTTTTGGTTCAATTACATGGCAGGTGATGATCAGACTTGTTGCACACAGGGCTGTTAGTAAAACCCCTGACCAGTGAAGACTGGACCAACGTATGGAGTGATGCAGAAAAAACCTGATCCACGCTGCCTGAACAACATAACTAAAGGTAACCTTCTAAGAAAAGACCACCTCTGATGATCTCAGGTTGTAAAAACTCTTTGGGAATCTTTCATTTTAGCCCACTTGCCTTCCATTGGCCATCTGCATCTCTGTGTTGTTGCAGATGACAGCTGAGGATGAAGCTGAGCTGAGGATGAAGCCGGGCTGTCTCTAATAAGAGAGATATATTACAGAAACTGATTTGCATGCAAATCGTCTCTAGTGAGCTGAAATACATCAAGCATCAGTGAGTACACAATCTTTGAGATATGATCGTTTGAATGGGTTTTTTGTCAGTATGACCCTTGAATCAGTAATAACGTTTATGCAAATTCTTTCAAGAGGTCAAATGCAGTCTCTAAATTCTAAATACTTAATGTAAAGTTAAAAATTGTGAACTTTAAATATTCCAATATACCGATTTATACAGTGCCACATGCAGTAAAATAAAATATATTTTAACAAAGTTATGAATTTGCATATGAGTTTGCAGTCTGAATGTAATGTAATGAGAATGTAAGAGGATTCTTTCAAAAAGGCTCCCGATTATGTTACCGGATTTAATCAGTCTGATAAATTGAATCACATTCTGAATGGCAAGCTATAGTTACTTTCAGCGATGTCCATCTCAAAACAATGCAAGTTTCATGAAATATATATCATGGTTGTTTGTAATTACCTCAAAAATTAACTATGCGTTTAAATTGAGTATATCCGCTAAAAATTAATTCATTATGCAATATAATTCTGTCTAAGACATGAAATTGGGCGAGCTGCGTGAGAAAGATTTTTAAGGTTTAACTAAAACTAAAAAGGGAACTAAACTAAAAGAGAAGCATCACTTACATTTATGCTAAGCTGAAAGAAAATGCTAACCTTTTTTATGCTAATAAAATTTATTTTAAAATGTAAACACTTTTATTTGGTAATTATTTTTTATGCTAAGCTTTGGAAAATGTTTATTTTCAGTAGTTTATGTAATAACTTTTTTCTTAAAATTGTGTTAATCGTGATATCTTTATTCACCACATTTTGTGCATTTTGTAATATTTTTAATTTTTTTGCTCATATCGCTGATCCTTAGAAGTCTCTTATGTATATTTAATGTATTTCTTGCATAGTAACCATAATTTAAACTGTGATATTTCTATTAAGTAACCATAAGTAACAATAGATGGCTCTTCATTACCATGTTCAAATCTTTAACTATACTTACCAAACTGGTGCTTGCAATGAAAGCATAAACTGAAATGATCTCCCTCCCTATATGAATCCTCAATGTTACCACCATACCATAAGTGTTCAGTTTTACTGTAGAACATTTTCAAAAGTGTCAAATATGTGTTGTACTTCTAGAAAATATAATAATATCACTATTCTATTAATTTTAGTGAAAATAATGCTTCTGTACTCACTGGCTCAAAGCTATCCTTCATAAAAGCTCTCATTGTGAGCACTGAAGGGCACTATGATGATTTCTTACATCTTTGTGTGTGTTTGTGCAGGATAGGGGGCTGGGTGGATACTGCCACCAGCACATGTTCTCAGACATGCCCACTGATACATCTGTCAGATACAGAGAACTGAAATTATTTCCATGCAAACAATTAAATATTCAGTGCAGTCTCATGTGTAAGCTATTCAGTTCTGAAACGCTCTCTTTAAAATGAGTTAATGAAGCTGCACTAAGTCAAGAGGCAGAGATATTATGTGACCATGTGCGTTTATTAAATGTCGTGTCATCTGAATCAGAGCGGACGTGACCAACATGCACAACAATCGAACACATGCACAGCTGCAGCAAGTGCTCTTAATAAGGGCCATGTTGTTAGTTCAACAGAAACTGCCATAGGATAAAAAGCATGTGCCCCCCTTCAACAAGATTTATGATTAAATATACTTCATAAATTGTTATATATATATATATATACTAAATACTCTTTGTAGACTATTTTAGTAACACAAATGGAAGTATGTGGAAATTCTGTAATTGTAATTTAAGTAATTGTATAGTAAAATTCCATCAAATTGAATTGAATAATCCTAACATATTATTCATATTATGAATTAAGAATTTTAAATGAGTAAAACAATCCAGAGTTTAATAAAACATTTTGTATAAATCGTCATGGAATGAGGGAACATTTAGTTCATGTGATTCGTATTCATAAATTTAAAGTCCAAGTGAACTGGAAGTTGCAAACGACCTTTTTTCCAGTGTTGTGACGTATTTCCAAGTGAAACGAAATATTTAATAGAGGGCAGGGTTTTACTTCAGTGCACCTCCTCTCCATTCCTTACTCATGGAAAACTGACGGTTGGTTAAGGATATTCAACCCAAGCCGTCAAACTGACGTCATCAGAGAAGAAACGCCATTCCAGAGCGGAAGCAAATGTTCAGATATTGATTAAAGATTACTATGACAAGCAAATTATTTATGTGTATTAACTTGTACAGATTAATTGTTCACCACAAGACTAGTAATGCATGCTAAAAAATTATGTAAACATATTTTTATATATATTTTTTGAAATATGAATATGAATCATATCAACTAAATGGTCCTATCAATTATAATAATAAAAAATAACAATAGCACGTTACTAGCGTGGTTTAACATGTTTTGAATGTCTTGGCACATTGCTAGCATGAATTAACATGTTGTTAACCAGTTTTAGCATGTTCCTAACATGATATATCATTATGTTAGAATTAGCATGTTGCTAACATGTTTTAGCACATTGCTTGCATGCTTTAGCATGCCGCCAGCATGTTTACATTGCTAACATGCATTAGCATGTTGCAAGTATGTTTTAACATCTTGTTAGCATGAATTAGCATGTTGCTAGCATGTCTTAGCACATTGCTTGACTGAATTAGCATGTTGCTAGCATGTTTTACCATGTCCTAGTTGATTGGCTTTGCAAGTGGTATATACTTGGTGGATGAAGCTACTCTATTTGAGTATAAACATTTTGATCCCCTCAATGAAATTCTATGGGATTTTTCATAGTATTTATTGCCTAAAACCTAAATCCAATCAGTTAGAAAAGATATAGCAACCCGAGTCAGAACAGTCTGAAGGTCTGACCTGAGTTTGGTGGGTGTAGCTTTAAAGCTATAGGAAGAGATGCTGACTAAATTTAGTCTCAGAAGAAGAAGAAGAAGATGATGATGATGATGAAGAAAAAGAAGCTTAAAAAGGATTTCAGTATGCTGACTTTGTCAAGCCAACATAAGAACAAATATAAATTCACTCAAGTGTGTCTTAATTTGTGACTGTAGGCTACGTACATTTTTTGTAGTGCATTATATTTCATTATATCTCGGCCATTTGAAGAATTGAATCAAAAGCATGTGATGTTCTGATCTGGTCACTGCTTTTCTGCTCTCTTTAATTTTCTCTTTTTTCTTTTCTCTCACTCACTTTCTCTCTCTCTCCTTCCCCCTCCGCTGCACAGCTGTACTGGCAGACACACATATTCTCTCCGTTTCTCTACCAACATTGTGCTTCCTCAGTTTTTCACTCAATGTTTTTGTCGCTCCAGTTTTTCTGCGCTGAAGGCTGTACTCATCGTCCTTCTACCGATTATTCCTCTCATTCACCCTCTCCATTCTACATCTCCATCCTTTTTAATAATTTTTTTCATCTTTTTCCATTTGTGCTCGTCCTTACCCATCCTTTTTTTCTCTTTCCTCTTTCTTGTCTTCATCCTGGTCTCATCTCCACTTCACTGCCTGTTATTTTCTCTTCTGTTCTTTCTTCAATGGAGGCTGAGGCTCTTTACAGTTTCAGAGCGAGTGAATGTGATGAACTCAGTTTCCAGAAGGGTGACATCCTGAAGGTGAGTCTGAGTGTGTGTGTGTGTGTGTGTGTGTGTGCATGCAGTAGTTCACTGTGAACACTAGTATGATACTACGAGGATTATAGTCTGCATGCTGACCCTTTGCAGAAAAGACTTGATCAGTGTATGCATCAGTGTTCTAGCATCTATTTCAAATTGGATATCTGAATGAATGGGTTGTGCTTTATGTAGCTGGGCAGATTGTGGGAGGGTACAGTGCAAGATAATTCTTTCCCCCGGTTTCACTGACAAAATGCATATTTGAGCTCTTTTAACTGAACAACTTGCACTGGCATATCTTAAAATATGTCACTGCCCTTGTTTTGTCTCAAGATGCACACCAGTCATTTTTTTTTCTAAGTCATGTTAATAAAAACTACTTAAATGTCCTAATTGAAGTAAGGCCTAATCCTGGCTTAATCTAAGCCCTGTCTGTGAAACCGGGCCATTGTCTACTTTATAATTCGAAATCTATTAGGGAACATTGTAAACATGTCTCAGGGTAGACTGTATGTTAACAAGTCAGTAAAATACTACACCAGTCAGTCATTTGTTTATGCGTTATTTGAACTTAAGTGGAAAACACGTCATTTGCATTGTTTTGCAAACTGTGTTTTAAAAAAAAAAAATTGTTATCTGGGGCTGTTACATAGTTACATGATACTTGAAAAGTCGTTTAAAGCAACACTAAGGAACATTTTTTACCTTAAAATAATGTTTCCAAAATCGTATCAGTGGTTCATCAAGTCGTAACAGGGTGAAAGGCACTTCTGGATTCGCTTTGCAGCCCTATATCTGATATAACCACACTATGCAAGTTTCCCAAACCGGGTCGTGTTTCTGTAGTTCGAATGAGACATAAAAAAACGACAAATTTGACTTGCTTTACGTCAAGCGTTACAATAGTCATTATTTTGTTTTTCTTCGTTTCTGATGTCGCAATACATCATACTTTCATGAAATCATGCAACATACTCTACCTTGTCTGTGGACATCGTTCATTCCAAAGCCGGTGCTGGATAAACAGCGAGCGTGCGTGCAACGGTAGACTGTGGTAATGGACAATTCCGCTTCCAACCTGTAGGGCGACCGAAGAGGAAAAGTTCCTTAGTGTTGCTTTAAATTTCCACTAAACAAATACATGTAGTTATTCTCTAACCTAAGCTGAAAGTGGACATCTGAACATTGATCTTATGCTTATTTTAGGTGACAAACATGGACGACGATCCAAACTGGTACACAGCTGAGCTGTTGGGTAGGCGGGGCTATGTACCGAAGAACTATATCAATGTAAGACCTCACACGTAAGTATCACGTGAGCAAAGTCAATCTAATTTAGCATGTGAGTTTATCTGTGAATGACAAAATTCATCAAGATGTTTTGGGAAACCTTTGCAGTAATCTTCTGTTCTGTTCTTGTAACTCATAATTAATATAAATAAATGATGTTATTGATGAATTATTGTCTTGTTCAGTTTAATTAATTAAAATGAGCTAAAGTAACACGATTTGTCACAACTTAATTCAATCCACCTAATAGGCCTATATTTAAAACTGAAGTTTACTTAATCCGCAAGAGTCATTTTTGTTGACATAAATAGAAACTGGGCTGTGGATCTGTAGTTCCCAGCATGCTTTGCTATGGACTGCACTCGGAGAGTAAATCTAGGGAAAAAAGTGATATTTTATGTGTTATTCAGTAAAGGGAAATCCATGTTAGTGTTTAATGTTCAGCTATGTTGGACATTTAGAAGAGTTTCTAGTGGTTTATGTTTCACACTTCAGTTAACTTCCGTTAGTGAGCAGTGATGCTCAATGGTTTTCAAGGTGTATTGTGGGTCTTTTTAGGGAGTGAACATTTATGTGCCCTGGAAAGATTTTGCAATTGAGACAGACTTCCTGATCAATGCACTGACTTCTGAATATGAAGCTGACTGAGATGCACCATAAGTAAGGGTCATTTCTTTTAGTCCTGATGTCGCTAGTAGTTTGTGCTCCAGAAGGTATTTGATAGGTGTTGTTTCTCTGTGGTTCTGAATGTTGTATTTGTGATGTACAAGGTGGATGACAATTGCATCAGTCCCGACCTTGGAATGGTGCTGTTGGATGCACAGCCGGAGCTTTAGGGTTGGGTGTAGGATTATATGTTTTTTTACAATTAATCTGATTCATCCAGACTAGATAAAAAGGTTTTCGAAGAAGTAGCTTCCTCTGTACAAATGTAGGGATTTCCCAGCATTACACCTCACTGTGTCATACGATTTACTAATTGCTGTGGGTGTGGCCTTCCCGATGGTGTGACTATTACTGAAACTGCTAGGTAAGGACATTGCTAGATAAGGACTTCCTTACCCTGCAGTTTTACCATGATGTGGATGATTGAGATTCTTTTGAGACGGTGAGTATTAGCAAAAATCAAAGACCTGACCAAAGCCCTTCAAACATGCTGTGGCTTGACCTGAACAGAGCAGTTTATGACTGAGAACCGACCAGTCATTTTGAACTGAAAGGATGAGTCAGTTTATATTCATGATGGTAATGAAAAAGAGGACTGAATGATATCAAACATCGACTTACGGTCAGTGCAGCTCAAGTTACTTAAGCAAAAATGACAGAACACTTTCGCACAGTGAAACATGTTGTTTCACCCTACCTTATATCATGCAAACACTCACATTTCTAAAAATCTGAAAACATGATGAAAACAATGCATACTTCTTAACACTGAAGGAATTTTGTGAACAAATTGTTCTGGAAATAAAAATAAAAAAACCTGCCCACACTGCCAAAAGAACCAAAACCTGGTTCAATGACCATGGTATCACTGTGTAATTACTGTGTGATTTCATGTAATATTCAAATTTTTTGAAATCCTGTTTTCATGGGTTTTATGAGCTGGAAGCCCAAATTATGTACAAATAAACAACTAAATACTTGAAATCGTTTAAGTTGTGGGCCCTGAATCTATAATCTATGGAAGTTTAACGTTTTGAATGGAATTATGGAAATAAATAAACTTTTTCCATGATATGCAAATTTTTTGGAAAGGGTCTGTATATATATTTATATATAAATGTATGAAATGTACATGGAGAGCAAAGTGCTTGAGACAAAAAACACACACACAAAATCAACTGATCATTGTAAGATGAATAAACTCAACCTGACATCACAAGACAATAACATACACACGTGACAACAAAATAAATAATAAAAACTGGCAAATGGTGCGACCATATTAATTATTCTGATGCATGCTGGGAAGAGGTAGACTGAGACTGAACCACAAGTAAATTTTTCAGTGTAGGCCATTTTTTGAGCTAAAAAAAATCTGGCTTTACTTAAAACATTGAATTGCTTCTGTTCTCTTCTACAAAGCTGTACTACAATAATCATCTTTGTAAAAAATACAAAAATATCTTTTTTTAATTTGTTTTTTTTTTACCTGATCAAAGAACCCCCTTTTTAAGTAAACTACTATACCAGTAGTCCCCTTTCAGTTTATACATATACAATACGATGTATTGTGACAGATGAGCTTGTATTTTGCAGGTGGTTTGTGGGTGGAATATCACGGCAGGCTGCAGAAAACCGCCTGAGACCGCTGGAGTGTGGAGCGTTTCTCATTAGGGAGAGCGAGAGCACACCAGGAGAGTTCTCCGTGTCTGTCAGGTCAGATACACCCTACAAATGAAACCTACATTCACTGCTCACTTCTACCACACACATGTACACTTCATATAAAGGCTTGATATCATTATCCCCTGCATGTGCTGATGTTTACAGCCGACATGAGTGTGCTTGCATATGCGTGTGTGTTAATGTGTGTCCTTGTTACCCTATCTGGCTCTTCATTAATACACTCTAATTAGAGTGGAGTGCATGGTAGCATTTTGCTGTGATGTAATCCTTTTGCTCCCAGCACTCCAGAACCTATTTAAACAGTTCAGAGTTCTCTTGGTGGAAACGGAAACCTTTTAAATATGCCAAGCAAAAAGTACTTTTTATAACACTTTGTGTTATGCATGCATACGTAACACATACAAGTGATGTATGCATGTACTTCATATACACAGTTCAGATTGCTAGATTATTGCTAAATGTCTGGTGGTCACTTGTGATTATTTGCTAGATGTTCTGGTGATTATTGCTAGGGTGTTTTGGTGGTTACTTGCCCAATTCAAAAGAAACTATTAAAGTCGGCATGAAACAGAAGTTTAGAGTCTTTTCTTCCCCATTGTGACGTATATCCAGTGAAACGGCTTCATGAACAAGAAAAAAAAATGTAGGGCGGGGTTTGATTTTGTCCATGGGGAACTGATTGGATCTTTAAATGGTCGTGGTTTGCTATTTTGCTGTTTACCGCTCACAGCTCATGGTAGAATTCTATTGAATAAGTTGGCATGCGTTGGGAAGGTGGACATGCATGGATTATTTTTAGATCACTTTGCTTTACACCTCTAAAGGCCTGACCCAAAACGTCAAATTCTACTGAGACTAAGAGAAGGAAATTGAAAGAGAAATCGAGGGATAGTTGCAACACAATTGCAGCACAATGAATCCAGTCTAGTCACATATTATTAGCATAGTGCCTCTTAACAAGCTTGAGTACCTGAGGCCAGCACAGATGTTTCTGTGTGTTTACACATGTGTGTGATGCAGAGGGAGGGAGAAAGCAAGGAAGAAAAGAGAGGGAAAAACAGAACGATATAGTAATAATAATCATTTATATTTTTAGGTAAATCAACCTTTACAGACCTATGCATTGACATTTAGTAACATCTGGTTTAGGAACTCTAACTAATATGAATGCTTAACACACTCTCAGAAAAAAGGTACAAAAGCTGCCACTGGGCGAGGACCCTTTCAAAAGCTACACCTTTGTACCTAATAGTACCTCTTATACAGTACCTCAGGTACATTGGTACCAAAAGTGATTATATTAGTACCTAAAATGGTCAATTTTAGAACCTTTTTAAAAGGTTCCTCCCCAGTGACAGCTTTTGTACCATTTTTTCTATGAGTGCAGTGCATATCATTTGCAAATGTTTGTTTAAGTAGTCAGAAAAGTCATGACATTTAAGAAAATGTTTATATATGTCGACAGACCTCCTGGACTACCTCATGGACCCCCAGGGAATGTGCTCAGTAGCTGATGAACAGCTGTTTTGTGGTATAATTGTTAAATTATTGTGTAATTTAGCACAGCTGGAATGCTGTATTGACTAGTCATCATTCAGGAATGAACTGAACTATACATACATACAAACATACATACAGTACCGGTCAAAAGTTTGGACACATTGCTATTTTTAATGTTTTTGCTATTTCATCAAGCCTTATTTGATCAAAAATACAGGGAAACAAATATTATTACAATTTAAAATAATATTTTTCTATTTTAATATACTTAAAAATATAATAAATTATTTCTGTGATGAAAAGCTGAATTTTCATTAGCCATTATTGTCAAATGATCCTTCAGAAATCATTCTAATTGGCTGATTAGATACTCGGTTATTATCAAAGTTGGAAAAAGTTGTGCTGCTTAAGTATGAAAAAAAAAGTATGTAAAAAAAAAAAAAAAAAAAAAATTAAGCAGCATAACTGTTTCCAACATTGATAATAAATCAGCATATTAGAATGATTTCTGAAGGATCATGTGACACTGAAGACTGGAGTAATGATGCTGAAAATTCAGCTTTGTCATCACAGGATTTTTTTTATTTTAAAATATATTACAATTGAAAATAGTTATTTTAAATTGTATTAATATTTCAAAATATATATTTTTTTACTGTATTTTTGATCAAATAAATGCAGCCTTGGTGAGCATAAGAGACTTTCAAAAACAGTAAAAAATCTCACAACTACACTATACTAGGGGGTTTAACAATATATCGTGTCACAATATATCGCAATACAAAAATGCAACAATATGAATCGTGAATAGTTCACCCAAAATAAAAATTACTATGTGAGAAAAATTTAAGTTTTCAGAGTTTTAGTGTCAGTACTACATTAAAATATTATATATAATGTTGAATATAATGTATAATAATGCAATAGGGAAATATCTGTGTAAAAAAGTGGCCTACATTATTTTAAATGTATCTAGTCAGTGACAGAGAAACATATTCGTCTAAAATAATTTTCAGCTTCAGGATCATGAATATTTTTTATTCTGGTGTCTCTATTGTCCTGTGCTTTGGGTTTCCAGCACCAAGTCCAAGAATATTCATTTATACACACAATGTAATATCAAATTTATCAGTTTAATAAACAGTACATTTTTTGTTAACCTTTTATCATATGTCTTGGATTATCGCAATAATATCGTATCGTGAGTTCAGTATTGTGATATGTATCGAATCGTGACATGAGGGTATCGTTCCATTCCTATCGTTAGAGAATGACAAAACGGGTCAGTTGTATTGTTTTGGGCCAATCACAATAAAAGCTTAATGTAAACAGTAAGCACAATGCTACACAAAAAACAGAAAATTAATGCGAGACAGTTTATGTTGGAGCTTGTGTCTAAGAATTGTTAATGTGTGTCTGTGTTAATGTTGGGTCATATGTAATGACTGCGATTATAATGACTTATAATGTCTTACTCTCCCTAAACATGCCCAGTTGTTTTGATGATCTTTAGTACAACTCTCTCTCTCTCTCTCTCTCTCTCTCTCTCTCTCTCTCTCTCTCTCTCTCTCTCTCTCTCTCTCTCTCTCTCTCTCACACTCCCACACACACACACACACACACACACACACACACGCACACACACACGCACACACACACACACACACACACACACACACACACACACACACACACACACACACACACACACACACACACATCCCAGAGGCAGTTCCTCATTCTGTTTCCATTTCTGTCTGAACAAGCAGAGTGATCCATGCAGGATTGCGTGGACTGATATGCATCTGTGTATGTGTGTTTGAGTAACACCCACACAGGTTAAGGGCAGGTGTGGTAGGGTGGAGCCACCAGGTGATTAAAGACACATGCCGCAGGCGCAGGGTGTGCGTCAGTGTCTGCATGTTTTTCAGTAAACCACAAACAATTAAGAGCATGTGTTCAAATAAGAATTATTTACAACAAATGTATAAAAAATAAGATACATTTATATATTTCTTAAAGATTTACCAATTTACAAGGGTTGTGAAAGGCAAAACATATATATTTAAAATAAATCCAAATGCAAGTGATAGATTGATTGATTTCAGCAATTAAATTCCATTTGCACTGAAGAGTAATTGAGGAACAATTGTTGATGATAAATATGTTTTTGAAAAACAATTAACACATGTACAGTTACAAAATATACTTTTTTTTCACATACTTACTGGACATCCACTGTATTATTGCATCTTAAATGTAGATGCATAAGGATATTGATACTGTATTGTTGCATTTTGAGTGGATTATTGTTTGATTTTTAGGCCTGGTTTCACAGACAAGGCTTAGATTAAAGGTAGGGTAGGCAATTTTCGGAGAGGCTAGCAATAGTGAGCTAGCTTTGAAAGCATAAGATCCCTTCCTCCCTTCAGAGCGTCTCCAAAGTCACGTCTCCTCCAAAACACATGAACGCGTACAGCAGGGAGCAAACAAAAGCGTCATGAGAGACAGCGTTAAACTACCTCATGTCTCAAAGCACATAACATTACAATAATAATGAACATAAACAACTTAAAGAACTCTGACCTGAACCACCTGACTGCTGCAGTTTAATTTCCGCATTGATAGTGTTGCCATTGAAACGCATAAATTTGAGTCACGAACCACTCCGAATATAATGTCATTCCTATAATATCTTCCATTCCTAATTACAGTAGTTATGGCGTGAACGCAATGGCGAGCTCGTTGTTTTGGATCAGGAGGAACTGTAAAAGGTGGCTGCTGTTTCGTTTGCGCTGCTCAGTGACTGATGTCTATCTAACTCTACATAGCATGAAACACTCTGATGACGTGTGATGTCTGCGTGAGCAGGTGCACGGATGTATATATACATATATATAAATATCTTTATACCACTTAACTTAGTGATTGCTATCAGGATGTGATGAGACTTTCAACCAGCATAACAAAAATTATTTTTGGAACAAATCATTTAACCTGCCTTTAAGCCAGGATTAGGCTTTATTTAATTGATACATTTAAGCTGTTTTTATAAACGTGCATTAGAAAAAAAACGTTTAAGTTGCTTTTGTATACATGCTTTAGAAAAAAATATTACTGGTGTGCAACTTGAGACAAAACAATGGCACTGACAAGTTGCTTTCAGTTAAAACAGATCAAACATGCATTTTAGTCCAGGACTAGGCTCAAGCCTGTGAAACTGGGGGATAGTGTATTCATTAGTACGCTGTTGAATGTACTGTAATGAGCATTTTATCTGAGAGGAATACTGTAGTGTATCTGCAGGAGTATAAGCACAGACTTGTTCAGAGCCTAATTTGATTATAGTTATTAACACAGTGCTTCTTCTGAATCATTGTGATTCAAAAACTTGCTGAGAGCTGAAATGTCAAACTGAGATTTATTGGGCAAAACCTTTAATCAAACTCTCTTATGTTCAGATTTAATAAACTGGGAAGTCCAGGCAAGATCTACCCATTAATCTAGAAGTTAAACAACCCTCCCTCTCTCTCTCTCTCTCTCTCTCTCTCTCTCTCTCTCTCTCTCTCTCTCTCTCTCTCTCTCTCTCTCTCTCTCTCTCTCTCTCTAGTTACGGGGACCATGTTCAGCACTTTCGGGTTTTGAAGGATGGATTAGGGCAGTACTTCATATGGGATGAAGTCTTCAGCTCCCTCAACCAGCTGGTGGACTTCTACAGAATCAACAGCATTGCCAAAGAGAGGACCGTCTTCCTGCAAGAGCCCGAGGGATCATTAGCTGTAAGAGCCTCACTGAGGTGCCAAAGTTCAACTCTGGTGAACTCTGATCTGCAAATTTGCAGAGCGAAAGGATGTTTGACCAATAGAGGATGTTAAGTCAAACTTTGATCTCTTGGCTCAATGCAAACCTCTTTAGCGTGAGCGTGACATCATATCCTGTTACAAGCTCTTACGAGGCATGCGTAGAGCCAAATGTGACCCCTCCTTTATCAATATCATTGTTGATTTTCAATGGGAATCCTTTTGAACTTCAGAGGTATTTTATTTATTTTTATTTCTCATAAATTGCAACTTTTTATCACACAATTGTGGCAGCTATTTCTTACAGTCGTAATTCATTTTTATGTAATTGTGACTGTCCTAAATTTCTATTTTATTTCTTCCAATTGTGACTTTATCAACTTTCTCTCATAATCGTGAGACTTGTTTCTCATCATTCTGACAATATCTTACAATTGCAACTTTCTCATAAATTTAAATTACATTTATTTTGCTACTCTAATTGCAACTTTATTTTTCACAGTCGTGACTTTATATCTCACAATTGACTTTCTCATCATTTTAAGACTTTTTGTTTGCAATTGCAATTTTTTCTCATAGTTGTGACTGTGGCAACAATTTAGGCATGTTTTTCATAATTGTGAGACTTCTTTCTCCTAATTGCAACTTTACTCCTCCAAAATGTTGATATTATTTCTTTATTACTGACAGTTGTGACTTTATATCTCACAATTGTGGCATGTTTTTCATAAATGTGACTTTTTTTCTCATAATTGCAATGCATTTCCCGTCATTTTATGTGTGTGTGTGTGTGTGTGTGTGTTTCAGAGGCCACGTCATGCCCATGCCCTCTTCGACTTCACATCTCATCATGCGACTCATCTACGTTTCCTGCGCGGTGATGTCATTGATGTGCTGGACTGTTCGGACGCTCAGTGCTGGAGGGGGCGATGCCGTGGAAGAGTGGGCATTTTCCCACCAGAGTATGTGCAGCCAATTTACCACTGAACTTTAGCTTTACGTGTCACTGTCCTGTCCAGCTAAACTCACCTGAATGAGAGCCTGAGACTTATTCATCCATTACACATACTCTCCATAAATCTGAAGGTGAACTAAGTCTAATGTATCAATGTTTGGTGTATCAGGTGATTAAGGTTTGAATTAAACCTTATGTGTCATGGTCAGCACTTGCCCATCAATCTCTTTGTAAATCATTTTTAGCAAATCAGGAAGCAATTCTGACTTGTCAACAAACCAGTTTTGTAACACCCTTAAGGATTATAACAGTTGACTATTGAGTGACATTTACTCGCTTATCAGCCATCATCTGAGCTTCCTGTCTATTCTTCTTTCAAATACTTTCAAGTCCTTTCAAATGGAGAGAGTTTTGTTGCACTTAATGTTTATAATTGATAGACATAAAAACATTTTTTTCACACCTACTATATATTCCCTCTTTTAAAGTGAACATTCATATTAAAGTTGTACATACTTGAATAAATGTTCTTTCTCTTTTTCTTAGAAACATACTTTCATGGCAATTTTTGTGATTTAAAAAATCCAACCCTAGATTAATATTCAGAGACAACGTTAAATAATCTGCACATTGATTTCTGTGTAAACACTGTGGCTTTGTGGTGCTATTAAACATTTGCTCAACCAATGGCGTGAGTCTAGGGTAGGGCTATCGTTTTGTTCAGCCAATGGCAGATTGTGGGAGTGTCTAGGATCCCTGTTACATTTAGTGCCACAGAAATTACACTTTACCTTAAAAAATATCATAAATAAATAATAGATTCATTTATTTGATTTTTGTTTTGTTTTTACTGTAGTGCTTAAATGTTTTAGTTAAGACCACTAGTAACTATATATAAAAAATAATAATTTCCAATACCATAATTTAACAAATCATGGATAAAACTAACAAAAAAGGAATTTATGTTGTTAAATAGGCCACTGGAGATGATTATAAAACTGTATTGGATATGCGGAAATTATATATATTTTTTACATTCAATTAATTGAAGTATTTCTGTACTTCTTATCAGAGAAGAGAGGGTTATTTGATTATTTTCAGCCATATGTCTGTTCAGGAAGACCTCTGACTGATGTTCTAATGGAAAACAATGGATGTTGGATGTTGGATCCACCCATGCCATGTGAAAACATTTGGGATTCTATGCTGTTAACGTGATGACCATAAAAATAAGCAATAATAAGATAATATTATTTTCAGAGTGACCAGAATTTAAGTAATTCTTTCTCTACTGATCAGTTTATTTATTACAAGCAATGTCATTTCATTTACATTGGCATGTATGATGTGTGAAATAAAAGGTTAAACAGTTATTTTTCTCTTTAAGCTGCAACTGCTGTTCATTGATATGCAAAATAGTATATACACTATTAGCAAGCTTTGCTGCAATGTTAACGGTCTGATGTACTGTGATAAAATATGAGTCAGCCAAACTGCTGACTCGTATTTATACCTATAAATTGCCTGCACGCATTGAATACATGATAGACATTTTAACTGTATAAGTTTTGTAGAAATACAGCAATCAGGTGTAATATTGCGTAAAAAATGTAAGGATGTATTTAATGAGCAAATATTGTCTCTATGACCTTTCAACTCAAGGGAAAAAATAAACTTTTATCTACTAAATGTATTATTTGTTCTTGCCGTTCACATTTATATTCTATAAAGGAGCATTAAACCCTTAAATTAGATCATCTATCCATCCATCTGTACGTCTATGGTTCATTCCCACACAAACACTCCAAACCCAACACACTTGGTTTACACATTGCTTCATGATTTTTAATGTATCAATTTTTCATTTGCGCATTAACAATACAACAGTATAAATTAAGAGAAAACAAAAAAGTTAAATATGGACAGTCACAAATATTCAAGTTAATGTTTAATGTAACCCACCCTGATTTTCTGTTCTTAAAATCATTTACAAACTGTTCTTACAATAATATATTGCTAGTCTCACTCTATTGTTGAAATAATTATTTAGACACAAATTACACAGTCATTGATGTGCTGTACAGAACATTACAGTTTAATCACTGTTCATTTATTTCAAAGAAGAAATACTGCAGTTAAACTTACACCCACTTCTTTGGGAGTATCTAGTAATGATTTTTTTTTTTTTTTTTTGTCCCAGTTAATGTGAACATATTTATCAAACATAAGATCTTACTTTATGCATAGCATATTGCCTCGCAACATGCACTGTGAGAAAACTCATGGTAACTTATTTTGTCCCCTATTCTCAAAGGTAAATGTACAATTGTTTAACATATATGCGTTATATGAAAAGGTAACTGAACAACTATTAAGTAATTTGTATATATATATTTAAAAAAAAAACTGTTCTTTGTGATGATGATCTTAATTCAGCTATTGCATTGTTTTGCAGTCATTCTGATTTAAATTTAATTGCAATTTTGACATGGATATGTAACAAATAAAATCCCAAAGGTTTAGTCAGTCATCTAGATGATGCACTTATATTATAATAACAAAAAACTGATGTGCGTGAGCATGACTGCTAGCTTGAGTACGTTACGCATAGTAAGCATAGAGGAAGATGTTAATGCACACGAGAATGATGGCATTGACGCAGCAGAAGCGAGACCAGAAGGGATCTTCTCTGATGCTGTGAATGACGGGAGACGAATTCCCGGACACAATTCGGCCAGGTCGGGGGCTACAGAACCCAGCGGTGCGCACACACTTACCCCTGCGCACAGACTCACAGCCTAGATTGAAACAAAAATGTTGGCTGTGAAATTAACTGCCAAAGGAGCGGTACAGTGATAGTATCAGATGGTAATACCATGGTGCTTTGATGTTTAAAGATTACCATATTCATAAACTTTGGGATTTACATGGCAGCTTTAAAGGATTTACTTTATAGCTGAATCGACTTTGTTTCATAATTGACGAATCAACACTGAATTAACATTGAACTGACTCAAGCTGTAAAATGATACTATTCTTCTACTGTGGAGCTGCTTGTAGCTGAATTTCAAAATTGATGAACTTTAATGAACAGAATTTTAATTTGTCTCATATTTGTTGAAGTGTGCATTTTTGATTGCTTTTTTCCTGCTTATTACTGTGATGCTGCTTTTGAAAGAATCTATATTGTATAAAGTGCTATAAATAAAGGTGACTTGACATGATATTCTAAGGTTCTTGAAAGAATACCAAGGTATTATCATGGTACAATTTAAAAATCCATGGGCATTTTTATGCTTAAAAAGCTTTATAACTGAATGAAATGACATATTGCATGATTGCATATAACCTTAATCTGCCTTAAAGTTTTCAAATGTTGTGCTTGGTAACATAATCCACCTTATGCAGTAAGCTTACTCGCATTCCAAACCAAGAAAATCACTATTGGTATTTCTCTCAGTTCCTTGTGTGTGTTCTCACGCATATAGGACTCTTTTGTTTTGTCAACTGATACATAAATGTAGAACACCACCACACCCTGATGAATAGACCGCAACAAACCTCATGAGATCGATCATCCTGTAAACTCCTCTCACACCTCCATTCTGTCTTAGGAAGCAGGATTAGTTTGTGTGTTCAGGATTATCTAAACTTGTGATTGTCAAAAATCTCCCCACTACTCAAAAATGGACCTCACTAGTTTAAAAGGCTTATAAATTTGCCAAATCATCTTTATATTCGATTCTAATATTTTGCACAGGTTTCTGAAGCGTTTGGGTTTATATCAGAAATTCTATAAAAACAATTGAAGTCTATGATATGTCCTCACTAATAGTCAAACAAACGTACGTATGTACGTGTGTGTTTGTGGTCCTGGTAAACCCTACAGTATGGGGTCAACATTTCCACTCAAAGATGGCAACATCTAAAATCCATTTCCATTTTTTTGGTCCCAATGAGGAAAACAGCTTATAAATCATACTAAGTGGTGTTTTTTGAAAATGGAAAAAAGTGTGTGTGTGTGTTTCGTACCATCTGTCCTGCGGCTGAGTGTAGTTACTTTCTGTAGAGGTATTTCTCTCTCAGTGCTGTTGTGGAGAGTCCACCAGGTAAGATTATGTATCTGAAACAAAATCAAAAACAAGCCAATCTATATGACATGCTGCAAAAATACTACTGGATTTTATTAAATTACTTGATAAAATACATCAAAATGTATCTTGTATAAGCTATGTTTAGAACAGCATACTACCATACTACTCTTATTATGTCTGCAGTATATTAGGCACAGTACATGTATATATAATTCTGTTTCCAGTAATGCAGGAATCCTGCAATGGAATGCTCTTTCCAGTATGACAAAGGAACTGAAAGTAATATCAGTTATGATTTTAAGATCTTTTCTTTACACATTATTTGATTAGACTGTCCAAATTGAGACACATTTTCCACAAAATTGTATTAAATGTGCAAAAGAACCATTTTTATATTTGTACTGGTATGCCAATTGCAGAAATAAACATGCATGTAATGAGGCCATGTGACAACAATGAATGTACAGTAGCATACTACTGTTTTGCATAATGCTGTTTCACATACTGCAGAATGTACACTACATTTCAAAAGTTTGGGGTCTGTGTGATTGTTTTAAATAAATGAATACTGACACATCAAATTGATCAAAAGTGACAGAAAGACATTTATGATGTTAGAAATATATTTTTATTTCAAATGAGTGTGGCTCTTTTGAACTTTCTTTTCATCAAAGAATGTTGAAAATAAAAAGGAATGTATAATGGTTTCAACAAATATATTAAACAGCACAACTGTTTTCAACATTGATAGTATTAAGAAATGTTTCTTGAGCAGCAAATCAGCATATTAGAATGATTTCTGAAGGATCATGTGACACTAATAAACATCACAGGAATAACTTACATTTTAAAATCTATTAAAATAGAAAACAGTTGAAATTGTATTAATATTTCACAATATTACTGTTTTATTATTATTAATTTTTTTGTCAAATAAATGCAGCAATGGTGAGCATTATGAGACTTCTTTCCAAAACATTAAAAAATCTTTCCAACCCCAAAATGTAAACGGTATGCCATTGTGAACAATCTTGAGACTGGACAGTTAAAGGAGACCAGACAAGGAGAGCAAATCCTTTAATTATTTCAATATTCATTAATTTCTTCTAATTCTGTTCCAATAATTGGTAACTACTGTATGTGTTCTATTTTGGAATCATATAAGGACTTTTCCAGTAGGATCCATTTGGACTGGCTACAAGTTTTGGTTCTAATAGGAATTCTGATTTTATTATGGGTGTAAAACTAAAAATCTCTGAAAACATTTTTCAAGAGAGAATATTACCTGTTCCTCATTGGGTGGAGGGGTCAGCAGACTGATCACAGCCACAACAATAGCAGTGAGAGCGCACAGTATGATGGCAAAGTGTAGGTAGTGTACACTCCTCAGGACAGAGGGAGCAGGGTCAAACACTCCACAGCGGGGTGGAGGGAACACAAACTCAAGGACCATCCGTGTCAAGCCCACCACTAGACCCACCATCAGGCCCCAGAATGCTCCCTGCAAACACAATACCAAACACACACACATTCAGCTCTGCTGCTCTACGTACAAACATCGGTGTTCCTTTTTCTCAACATGTTATATGAGCGCGGAAGACTGTTAAACTAACTGTTTGTTTTAAAACCCTTATTTATTTCAGGTATCTGAAAAATGTTCACTGAATGAACTCTGAGCCGAGAATCCTGACATGACAGGCTCTTATTTGCATATTTAGGGTACTTAAGGGTGGAGTGCAGTGTGAAGATCCCTTGACAAGTGTGAAAATTCCAGTGAAATGTTGTCATATTTCAGTAAGAGGTGTGCTATCTATCTGTCTATCTATCTGTCTATCTGTTTGTCTGTCTATCTATACACATGTCTATCTATCTATCTATCTATCTATCTATCTATCTATCTATCTATCTATCTATCTATCTATCTATCTATCTATCTATCTATCTATCTATCTATCTATCTATATGTTTGTCTGTCTATCTATATACATGTCTGTCTGTCTATCTATCTATCTATCTATCTATCTATCTATCTATCTATCTATCTATCTATCTATCTATCCATCTATCTATCCATCTATCTATCTATCTATCTATCTATCTATCTATCTATCTATCTATCTATCTATCTATCTGTTTGTCTGTCTATCTATATACATGTCTGTCTGTCTGTCTATCTATCTATCTATCTATCTATCTATCTATCTATCTATCTATCTATCTATCTATATGTTTGTCTGTCTATCTATATACATGTCTGTCTGTCTATCTATCTATCTATCTATCTATCTATCTATCTATCTATCTATCTATCTGTCTATCTGTTTGTCTGTCTATCTATATACATGTCTGTCTATCTATCTATCTATCTATCTATCTATCTATCTATCTATCTATCTATCTATCTATCTATCTATATGTTTGTCTGTCTATCTATATACATGTCTGTCTGTCTATCTATCAATCTATCTATCTATCTATCTATCTATCTATCTATCTATCTATCTATCTATCTATCTATCTATCTATCTATCTATCTATCTATCTATCTATCTATCTATCTATCTATCTATCTATCTATCTATCATATATATTTCAGTGAGGGGTGTCTGATATTTATGTATGTGTTTTGACAAAAGCCCTATTCGCACGGGATTAGTATTATCTGGGGACCTCGTGTGATTTAGAAATCATTTACCAACACCCAAAATACTATCAAAACACTCCAACACAGCCTCCATTCTTCACGAAAGATGGATAAAAAAGCGCACAGGAAACAAAAACCTTGAAAAAATGATAAACGACCCCACCAAATCACAGAGATGCCGATTCGCACGGGACTAATATTATCACAGGACCTCGGTGTTCGGCGAAATATGGTAGGTCATTTGCGGGGGAATTTTTACTTCACAAATTACAGACATGGCCGATTCGCACAGGATTAAGATCACAGACAACCTCCGCAATTATTACAAATGACTAGAGGTCACCAGGTAATACTTATCCCGTGCGAATAGGGCTAAAGATGCCTTGAGCATAAAGACAGTAGATTTTATAATTATGTAAGTTAAACTGGTTTTATTCTTGTACATTTTGTATCATTGACTTACACGGATGCGCTTACACAAATATGTTCTACTGTAACAATTTATTTCTTACCCCTATGAATGTCATCTGGCCAGTTTTGGTTTCTTAAGACAATCTTCTCGGGGCAACTTTAGCTTTCAAAATAACGCCCTAAAACGTTAAACTAATGTTCTCAATGCAGAAAAATATTTTCAGAGCAATAACACTCATAAATCTCACTAGCTAAAATGGGTATTTCCTTTTTGCTGTGGGGGACGGGGATCACTTTCCAGTAAAAGACCCTTCAGGGTAAAAACACACAGGAATTCTGAAATCCCACCCTCCCAGTTTAAAAGCCCTGAAAAGATGTGTTAAACAGGTTTTCATTATTTTGCTAAACTGCCTGGTTTACAGCTAATCTTTTGCTAAGACAATATGAGCACTGAATTTTAGCACTAATGCACTCTAATATGAAAAACAGTATTTTGTTCTACTTTGTGGAACATCCAATATAATCAGCCTAGTACACCGCAAAACATTTATTCTAAGCATATTTGTCAAAACACATTGGGATAAGGGGTTTTTCATAGAATCAAATGAAAGAATCACGAGGCCCTTTTTTCTTTTTCTGTATCTTATGCACTCTCACACAATGTTACTCCTGTTCTATGAATATATCCTTGTTTATCACTGGTAAAGACCTCAAGAAAACACGTCACACTGGTTTGTTAACAATATCTATCTATCTATCTATCTATCTATCTATCTATCTATCTATCTATCTATCTATCTATCTATCTATCTATTATAAACAGTTTAAATTATTTCCACCATAACATTATTATACTAACAAACAGGACAGAGGACCATTTTGTACTGAATGTAAATGTAATATGCAGCTTATACATGTTGGAATTATCAATGATTTTTGCTTCTCAAAAGCACACTTTACAATGAGTCATCAACACAACAATATAATGACTTATATTAAGGTGTGACTTATTTTCCAGAAAATACGGATATCTATCATCTCAATCACTTACAAGTGAAAGTTGGAAATCACTTAAAAGTGAAAGCTCTCTTTTGCTGTCATTCAGACATGTACACACTCTTTGTGTGTTTTTGGAACAGACAAATACACACACCCTGACTAATCCGATGAAATAAAATAGCAAGACATTCCTTCTTCACGAGAGAGAAGTGGTTTCTTCGAATGCATGTGACTGTCAGTATGTCAATATGTACATAGTCCTCGGACAGTGTTTATTGTAATCTTTTGTGTGTGCATTACCGCTTCATTGGTTCTTTTCCAGAAAACAGCCATTACAAAAATGGCAGTAACAGGAGGGGCCAGAAAGCTGGTCACCGACTGGATGTAAACATACAGCTGACCGCTGTTAGCGCTCTGAAGAATTGGGATCCAAACCACGCTAATCACCACCAGAATAACCGTCACTATCCTGAGAAAACAGATTGGCATACATTTTATGATCATCTTCAGCTTCAGCAACATTTCTTGATATGATAAAGTTGAGTTCTGCAACATCCAAATCCTATGGGACCCCATAAGTAATATTTGCTAATTAATTTCTATTATTCAGCTACTAGTTATCTTCCATCTTCTAGTTATATAAATAAGAATTTCGTTTTTTAGTTTTTTATTTAAAATGATCTCAACCTAATGACAGGGCATAAATATGAGCTAATCTAAATGATTAATCCACTCCTTGATTTCTAGTTCTTCCTGCGGTTATGCATTGCATTTCTGAAGATATAAATCATTCTTCTTCTGTGTAATTGCTTTTGCATAAAAAGATGTTGGAACTTGGAAAACATGTAACCTTTAAGCATGTCATAATGATCGATGGTTTTAAATGGGTGACACAATTCTACGCATGAAATGCAAACACACACTCATAAGCACACATAGACACCTGCCAACCAGCAGCAGCTCCTTCTCGCTAGCCCCTCTTCTATACTTCTTCCAGATGTCCATGGTGAAGAGGGTACTGCTACTGTTAAAGATGGAGGTCAGTGATGACATCAAAGCAGCCATCATTACAGCTATCATTAACCCCCGGAGTCCTGGAACACACACACTTACAATTACTTGATTTTTAGGGCTAAAAGATTGTGGCATGGGTTTTATTCACATTTGCTAAAGTTATGTTAACAGTTCAAACATATAATATACACAATTTGGAAAACATAAAATCTTGATCCTGATTACCGCTGGGCATGAGCTCGATGACCAGTTTTGGATAAGCAAGGTTGGAACATCCCACCTCTGCACCACACACCTTTACACACTCTTCAGGGTCCACACAAGCCACTGTGTCTGAAAAAAGGAACATGTACATAAATAAACAGTCGCCGATTTATAATAAATGTTCTATAGCCTAAGGTACAATTACGAAACAAAACATTCATGAAACCGCAAATAATGGAAAAGGAAAATAAATAGCTAACTATAATCCACTATTTGAATAGTAAGGGATACATAATGTTTGATATATCCTCATCATATATTATGAAACAAAACATTCATGTCCTGTACAATTACGAAAAAAAAAAAATAATTCATGAAACAGCAAATAATGGAAAAGGAAAAAAATTTGCAAACTACAATCCACTATTTGACTAGTAAGGGATAGCCAACATAATATTTGATATATCCTCATTATATATATATATATAGGCTATATAGGCTATATTACGAAACAAAACATTAATGGCCTGCACAAATACGAAATAAAACATTCATGAAAATAATGGAAAAGGAAAAAAATTAGCAAACTATAATCAACTATTTGAATGGGATACATAATGTTTGATATATCCTCATATATATGTATTCATTTCTAGACAAAACGCACAGTTGTGGAACTGGACTTTTTCCTCAAAACTTTAGTTACTGAGATTCATTTCTTGAGGCATCTTCCCCGTGTGACAACTAGCCCCGGCTGCCCATTTAAGTGTCTGCCTACAACCACTACTTTGTTACAAAGTCAGGGGAAAATAGGAAGTGTCTGTTTCACTTTCCTCCGTTTCCTGTTCTTATTTTTTCCCGGACACCCCGCCCAAAACCCACGTAACTGTTGACTCGACACGACAGTCTATTCGGCCAGCACGAGCACGCCGCGTCATCGGTGCTCATGCTGCCCGACGTCTGGCTTCTTCCTCTTTCTAGCTCCACAGAAGTAGGGCAAAGTCACACAAAAGCCCCACAGGACTTAATGGACAACAAACTCTGGACATTATTTAAACCGGGAGACGGAACGTGGAAGAAACTGTGGAAGTTTTGTTGAACACCCGGACACTTTTGTTTTATCGTTGTTTTTCTTGCTGATATTCAAGGTTTATGCTTTGGTGGAAGATAAACGCGGATCTCGCCGGTTTGTCTTAAGTCTGTTGCGCTTGTGTGTGCATATGTGTGTGTGTTTGTGCCCCTCCCGGTCAGGTGACTGAGGTGTGTCTAATCACCAGAGCCTCTGGAGATGCTTTGTTCTAGTCTACCTGTCGGTAAAACTGAAAGATGATCTCCGGCTCAGCGGTCAGCCGCGTCCTGTAGGCTATTACTGAACTAACTCTGCTCGGGGAAATATGATCAAATAACATCGGAGGAATCGTTTATATCTTTAGGAAACAACATAGCTTTTATTTGAATGAAAAACGAGCTTTTTGGTGCTTAAGTTATAGCTTTTATCCGCTTTAATTGACACCAACAAAACCGATTGAATCGCCACTTTACCATGGAAACGCTTTACCACGATCACGAACGGAATTTTTCTAGCCGTTAACCGAGGAAGAAACACTTTGAGAAGACTTTTAAGAGGAGTTTTAGTGGGACTTAACTTATTAAAATCCTTAACGAGAAGAAGAGAAAAAGGAACCGGTTTCTATCACCTAATTCGGATTGTGTGTGGAAACGATGGCGCTCTCTCAAGTTCAGTGTCTTGATAACAATCATGTGAACTGGCGTCTAAATGAATCTAAACCGGAGTTTTTCTACAGTGAGGATCAGCGGCTAGCGCTCGAGGCGCTTGCTACGAAAGGACGTGACGCTTTTGACGCATACGTGAAAGAGCACGAGCTGCGTCCTTTCCTGTCGGAACCCGAGCTCGAGTTGCTCCGTCGGAAAATAGAAGATTATAAGCCCGGTTCTGAGCATCAAAAACCAACTGGTACGACGGAGGGAGAGGACATTGCGGTGTCTTTGCAGTATTGGCCGGACCGCTCCGATATCTCCATACCGAATCTGGATCTCGGATGGCCCGAAAGCACTTCTTACCGCGGAGTCACGCGCGTCAATGTGTACACGCAACCGCCGTTGGACGGACAGACGCATATAAAAGAGGTGGTGAGGAAAGCCATCGCGCAAGCACAGAAGGTGGGTAAACTAGAGAAACTTGAAAAGCACGATTGTATGGTCAGTCCGCCTCAGAAACACTGCAGACCCTTTGTCTAGATTAGTCAGTGACTTAAAAAAATACTTTTTTTTTGTCAGCAATTCGGTGCACAGTCGTGTACGCAACACATATCACCAACTGTCCAGTGTCCACTATCTTAACTACAAGAGATTTATGTTATGCATTTGTGATGTGTAAAATGACAGCTGTCGTCCTATTGATAATACAGGAAAATGCTTATGCAAGCATGCTATGCATAAGTTGTTATGGTTGCACACTCTGAAACGTTGTTTGAAAACATTTTGAACTTACCCTCTCATTATTAATATTTTTCATTATTTGTCTATAATTCTAAATACTCATCTTGCATTTATAAGCTATCATTTTAATCATATGAAGTGCAATAATAATCAATGACAACAGGGGAAATGTGAATATCGAACCATTGTATAATTACTAATAAGCAAAAAAAGCTGTTATATTTTTTGTCAACACACTATTCAACACAACCCTTCTCCTTCAAGCTCATTAATTTTTAAAAAGATAACCTGTTTTTAAATTTTAATTGTCCGTTATTAATTGAGTTCAGCAATAAAACAAAAAATATTGAATGTCCAAATATCCATCACGTTTCACAATCACTACTGGTTTCCAACTGACTCATTTTTCTTGTTAGAACTTGCTAAAGCTTGAACCCAGAGCTTCGGCCCATGACACATACCGGCACAAATTCTCTTCCTCCCCCTCTCTTTTTACCGCACACACTGAAATGTTCATTCAAATAGATCCCTTTATCCAAAGACATTTGTCACAAAGAGTGCTTAAAGTGATATGTAGGTAGAGTACAACCGACTTTGGGTGTGTAGGACTTGTTTTGTGTCTGCATCATCATGTTGTATTCTTAATAAAGAGAACATACTCCTTACTAACAATAGAACTGTAATTGGAATATGGCCTGTATAGTATGCACACTGAGAAAGAATTCAAAATTATTTTTATGTTGTCTGGGTTGAACTGTCTAACTAACATCTATACATTTACTGTGTGTGTTTGCAGATGATAGCCGTGGTAATGGATGTTTTCACAGACGTTGACATTTTTAAGGATCTAATAGAGACTGGATTTAAAAAGAAAGTGGCTATATACATTATTATAGATCATGCTGCTGTACAAGACTTCCTATTTATGTGTGAGCGAGCCAACATGCACAAAGGGCACCTCAATGTGAGTTGAAGACACTTTCTGTTTTGTAGACTGTTTTAAGTCCTTAATATCATAAAAGATGTAGTTTGTGTATGAAAAAAATGTATTTTGTTTTTTTAGCATCTGAGGGTGCGAAGCATCGGTGGTTGCGAATTCTACACACGCTCGGCTCAGAAGGTGCGTGGCTCATTGAGTCAGAAATTCATGTTGGTGGATGGAGACCGTGCTGTGTCCGGATCATACAGGTTTGTACTGTATGTGTGTATTTTAATGTGTGTATGTACATATACACAGGGCTTGACATCAACTTTTTTGCTCACCAGCCACTGTGTCTATTGATTTTCCGAAGTGACTAGCCACTCAGCATTTTGACTGGCCACAATTTGACATCGATACTATGGGCAAAAACCGCTATTGAGATATTTTTAATATATTATATTATTTCATAATTTGACCGCCGATATATTAGGCTTCTGTCACTTTAAGACCTGATGCATGGACTCATTATACTGTTTTATATAGCCAATATACTTTATGTGCGGGCACTTTGGGTGTGAGCACAAAATCTGCGGGAATGAGTAAAATTACGCATAATTCAGTATCGATATGTATCGAAAAAGCGCTATTTTTGACAACACTACATTGCACTTAGTTTATTATTTCTTTTAAAAGACTACAATTGAACGATGTATATATTATAAAATTCAACCTGCCAAAGTGGCTAGTAGGTGGGTGTTAATGTCAAGCCCTGCATATACACGAAGCTGTGTTTCCTAAATACAAACCAATCACATTGTGTCGGAATGTGTCAGAAACTGGTCTGTGTGCCTGTAGGATGAAGTACAGATCTATAGCAAGCATGCTAGTAAAAACTGTATGCAAATTAGAGGGTATAAATATACAAGGGTGTAACACAACAATCAAACTAGAAAATGAATTAAAAACAATAATCTAGCCAAACAATAATAAAGTCACACAAGACAAGCCTGATAAACCAATCACATGGTAGGAAATACCAGAATACAAAAAAGGGAAGCGTGAACAGACAAATCAAGAACAGGAAAGCTACAGTAGTGAGCTACTGTACTGTCACAGAATTGGACAACATAATGTTGCTATTAGGTAGTTACCCCTTAACACTGGTGGTAACATTCTTTAAGATATTTTGAGTTGCTAGTTTAAATGTCAATTTATGTGCTTCTATTCTGTGCATGTATTATTTGTTTGTCCACTTTGTTTTTGTTTCTGACTTCTGGCATTTTTATATATTTTAGTTTTACGTGGACAGCTTCTCGTTTGGACCGCAACATCATTACAGTCATGACTGGGCAGTCCGTTGAAAATTTTGACAAGGAGTTTCGCGAACTGTACCTGAACTCTCTTGGGGTCAACCTCACCAAGATTCCTTTGTTGGAACTTCCGGAGCCTGACCCTACCCCAGTTGTCGTTCCTCCCCCTGTTTCCGCAGCTGTTGCAAGAAAACTAATTAACCCCAAATATGCATTGGTCAATGTAGATACAACAAGCAAATCCTCTTCAGACAAAGCTAGTGCCAAGATCAATCCTCTGGTCCAGATTCCCAAGCCTCAAAAGGAGTTGCAAATGCACCCAGGACTTGTAGGCTTGCCAAAGGCAGATCTCATTCTCTACTTGCCCATCTGGCCCGAGCCAGACCCATCCAGTGATGTTATTGGGTATATTAATATTCGTGACACAAACAAGCCAGCACCAGTGCATTTAATGCGCTCGCAAATGTTTGAAACATCTCAAGCGATCCGCTTTAAAGACCCTTTCACTGGCCCACCTGAGGAACCGCTACCAGATAAGGCAACTCTTCGTTCTACAACAGCACAGTTGTCTAAAGCAGATGCTGTAGATGCAAAAGGTCAATCACGCGCCCAGCTTCAGCCGGAGACTGAATCTAGTAATGCCCTTAAAGAGACACCAGCCAATACACCTGATTCGCCAAGCTCTCCAATCCAGCAACAAGACCCCAAACCCAACCTTCCTCCACAAGAGCAGGAGCCCAACCATGAACCACCAGAGGTCCAAAAGGCTTCAGATCTGCCTGTTCCCAAGCCACGCACTATTCAGTTGGTGGTTAATATGCCTGAAGGCTCTGGAGACGCAGAGGTCACTTTAGTCAGAAGGGAGGAAAACCAGACGATGGATGCACACATGAATGCTCAAGACAATGACGCCATTAGCACCGCTGTGACCTGTGCACATTCATTAAAGGATAAAGATGAAAATTCCACAATGTCAGATGAATACTATGAATGTACTGATTCCGATAGCAGTGACAAACTCCCTAACGGAAGGATAACGGGTTCCGGTCGTGTTGGAGAACACAGCCCTAATGCGCTTAACGTGATGGCCCGCTTCTCTCAATCCATGCTGGACTTGAGATCGGATGACGTTGAGCTGGACCTGCAAACCACTGCCGAGAGGAATCTACTGAACACGCAGAACAGAAACAAAACAAAGGTAGGTAGGACTTTGATTTAGTGTGCCTGAATGTGAAAGTGCTTTTTATCTGATTTGGCTCTCCACTCTACCAGTCATAAAACCTGGGAGTGTCTCAAATAGATGAAAAGAAGCCAGGCATATGCGTTATGGAACGCACAAGGGTGTGCCGATGTTGATATTTCCTGCATGCCTTAACCTGCTATAAGTGCTAAAACGCATATAGGGGTAGTGGATGGGAGGAGGGTAAATGTAAATGAAGTTGCATATCAGATGAGAACAGGAAAATAGCATGTTATTAGGGTTTGTCAGATTTCCCCATGAAAGCAGTAGTAGTGTGAGTTTGTATATATTTTTTTTTTGGATAAACTTGGATAAAGCCATTATTGGATAAACTTGTGCATGCTCCTTTTTTCCCCATTACAAAATTATATAAGTTTATATTCTGCTCACTTAAAGGTAATCTTTAAAAACTCAAGTACTGGTATTCTTTAGCAAATCTAACTTGGTGACGCCTTAATAAACTTGTTGCAAAGTTTATTAAATAAATTTTAATAATATTGCTATTTATTGTTTATCAACCACAACATGAAAATAATAATTTCCCAATATACAGACATCCCTACTTTTATCACATCTTACAAATATTTGCCTAATACCATTGATTCTATCCTAAACTATTTCCAATAATATTCTAATGTTTCTAAAAAAAATTCTTCCATTAAGTATGATGTAAATTATTTTGAAACCAAAAGCAGTTTGGGGGGCAGTTTGTTGTAGCTGGATTTTATATGGTTTCTAGCTGGTTTAGAATAGTGTAGTACAACTTGGTCAAGCTTGGTTAGGTCTAGTAGTCCACCTTGGACCAGCAACAAACCAGCTACCATGTACCAAAAACCAACTTGACCACCATAAGCTGGTTACCTGATTTTCTTTAGCTAGTCTTTAAAGGTGACAAAGCTTGCACAGAAGATGACATAGCACTGAATTTTTGCAGCTCTAGCGGATACAGCAGCTGGAGCGTGTGTGTAGTACCTGGGTAGAGTGCCCTGCTGATCATGCCAGGTAGGATGATGAAGATCATGGGAAGCATCTTGAGATAGCTGGCAAAGATGGACGCCCCTTTGGCGTGACTCATATTCTTTGCTGACAGAGATCTCTGCACGATTACCTGCCAATGATCAACCAACGTTATTATTTTGTATTTGCTGAATTCTTTAAAAATTCATTAGAACAGTTTATAGTTTGTCGAACCATTTGAAATTATGCCTGAAGGCTGTATCATTTTTCTTTTTCACGTATACCTTCCTCCCTTTCAGCTTTACCAGATGGTCTCCAGGTCGCCTCTACGAGACGGTTATGGCCGGGCCAAAGTGGTGATTGCAAAACCTGGAGTGTTCCATAGACCCCCTAAAAGCAGCGGCCATGTGATCGGGGGCCACAGGTACTGGCAGGGGAAGATGCATGGCCATGAACTCTCCTCAAGTGGATCAGGCCAGCAAAACCTAAACCGTTCAGGTCGGTCCCCCAGGAGACAAAGCCCCGCCTATACGATAGAAGGACTGCGAACAAGCCAATCACCCGCTCAGCGCCTCATGCACTCTCAATCTCTTTCCCCCGCTCAACGGGCCTCTCAAACAAAGTCTCCGTCTCCTCGTAGACGGGTCGAGACTCGCACGCCATTAGGAATCTCTTTATCTAAACTCGCCAGTTTCAAACACCTCAGGGGGAAGGTTCCAGTGAACACGTCTGGTTTTGCTTTGGGGGATAGATTGTTGACACATAGTCAAAGTGAAAAGTAACTGATTTGTAGTGTCTTTCTTCCCGTAAAACACAACTTTGTATTGAGTACAAAGGCATGAATGTGTATTGATGTAGCCACCAGTCTCCACTGATAAAGGCTTTTCAACTGGAGTTCAACTGGATCTAAACTGACATGAGTGTTACAGTGGCACACAAACACTGACATTTTCTGGACCGTGGCAAGGAGCACTTGCTGCATAAAGCTTTACTCTTTATTGACATGCCTTTGAGTAATCTGAACTAGTGGAAGGGAATTTGGTGGTGGATTTATGACCATGGTGATGGCAATTTCACATTCACCTCTATTGGCTAATTGGTGTCTCAGATTGTGGGAAAAGGACGTTGAAAGTTTGTTACAGTACAGACTGAAAGTGGGTTATATTTTAAAACGCACACACTAATATTCTGAGTCTGCAGTTGTCCCTGGTTTTATCAGAGGAGATCAAGGCCTGTTCACACCAGGACAGATGTTTTGTGCAAAAAAATTAGTTGTGATAAACATTTTAATTTTAGTTAACGGCTTTTAATGCATCGTTTCACATCAATTTAAACATTTGCTTGCTGTCAATGCAATTTTCTAAAAATAAGGCTAAAAGGTTTGCGCATTAGGTCACATTCCTGTTACATAAAACTACGACTTTGTGGTACACACAAATCTAAAAGACTATTTTGCTTAGAAACAGATTATAACCTGGGGAGGGATTTAAGTTTTTTTCCATAAGCACCACCTACTTTCAGAAGTAAGTTTGTATTTTCTTTCAGCCTATCTACAGGTTTTTACATTTTCGTCTGAAAAAAAAAAATTGCATGCAGATATTTGACCATATTTTCATGCCAAACATTTGTGTTGGTGTGAACAAGCCTTCAGCTTTTGAGTTGGAGTCAAGGCCAATCCCTCCAACATCCAGACCAAGACCTGTCCATTTCTTATTCAGAAAATGCTGAATTTATTGGAGCATTCATTTCAGATACTGAGCCACTTTGCGAGGTGTTAAACTGTGGTCACGGCTGAGGACCCTTAGCTAAGACCCAAAACAAGACTTTTAAGATTTGAGGAGCCCCAAACCAGAGGACCTACTGTAATAAGACTCAGACCAAAACAACATGCATTGGGCCTTGAAGGGATTCCAACTCTTGACAGTATTTCTAGGAATTTAATAATTTGTCTTCTGATGGAATATTTGTTTGTTTTTTGCCTTCTAAGGAGGTTTGGAAATAAAATGCTTTTTAAAGATGTTATGTGCGCTATACTTTAAAGAAGGAACGTGTTACAACTTTAATTAGTACAAAGACAGTCTTCTAAATTGTCTCAACCATTGTGCTTATGTTTTTTAATAAATAAAGCTTAAAAAGCAAGGTGTTTTAAAGATGCTAGTCAGCACACACTGATTCCTACAGTTTCTGTAAGGATATACTTGAATCACTTGGGGATGTTTTCAGTGACGCAAGAGTCAATGTAGGCTTTAGTCAGGGTAGTTGTACTTAATTTGACGCGAATCTCTCACAGTCTTGTTTTCATTGCGTCAAATTAGATGGGTCTACCCTACCCTGACTTGGGTCCATTTCAGGCTTGGTAGATTTTTTTTTTTTTCTCCTAAAAACTTTTATCTCTAAAACTGCAGTCTTTGTGGCAAACAAGTGATACATCAAATACAGTATCTTATAACAGAATGCAAGTCACAATGCAAATTACATTTGCAATACTGTCCTCTACATGAGGCCTTTTACATTGTGAGAACCAGGGTAGACTTATCTATTTTTGAGAGTAAGTGTGTGTTTAAGCATACCTGATCAGTGCACCAGTACCATGTTGCAAGAATGGTTAATCCCAGTGTCATGCCTGGCCAGGGTAGGTCTCCGTGAACAGGGTCTCTGAACAGGTGCATGGCATCAGGCCTGGGCAGGTGACATGTTGTGTTTGGGATGATCTTAGATGGCACCGCTTTCAAATACACGCTCTCCAGGTTATTGTAGCCTCCAATTTTATTGAATGCTGTAACGTACATAAATACATATCAGCTAAATCTACTACTGTTTTGGGTAAAATGTAGAGATTTGGCCTAAAAATGGATCTTTGTAGTATTGTCAAAAAAACATGGCGTCAAAACAATGTATATTTTGAATTGAATACAATTAAAAGTATTATTTAAATTTCTTTAACTTGTTTAGACTTGTGTGTATCATTGTGTGTGCGTGCATTTTCCATTTACTTTTCGGTTCTTTAAAAACTTTACAGATGGTTTTGTGTAAGTGGCTAAAGACAGTCATGGGATTCACCACATCCCCATGCAAACCAGCTATGCAGGTTTTAAAGCGTTTCAATGTGTCCTTTCCGGACATGATGCGATAAAACCTTTCTCTTTGACAAAAATGTGAGGTGCGTTTTTTGTTCATTCTGAACAGCTGTGTAGAGTTACGGGACATTTCGTTTATTGCCTGTGACAGCCACAGTGAAATCTGCTCCACATTACACCAAATATGTTGATTTTTGCCTGTTACTGTGCAGCATCATGTAGTGTTTTCACTTTCACTGAGGAAAGGCAAATTCCATCATAAGGTGAAAGTTTGACCATTACCTCACTAGCACCATGCATTCTTAAAAATAAAAGGTTCTGTATTGGCATCGATGGTTCCATTAGGAACCTTTCCATTGCACTAAAGGTTATTTATAGTGGATAAAGGAGATCTTTAGATTATTAAATGTTCTTAACACTAAGTAAAAAAAGTGGTTCTTTTAAGAACTGAAAGGTTCTTCAGGGAACCCAAAATGTATATTCTATGGCATCACTGAAGAAACCCTCTTTTCGAACCTTTATTTTTAAGAGTGTTGGAATGTTTTTTTGTTTTATTAAAGCACTTATTTGCACTGAATACTCACGTTTGGTGAATATTCAAATTTTTATGCATTTTACAAATAATTAACGGTGCATTAACGCAAATATAATTTTTAATTTCCGTATTTATTTTAGGCTATCTGGAAAATGTATTTAAAAAAAAAGTTTGAACAGTCCATGCTATTTGTTTAGAGTTATTTATGCTATTTTTGATATTTAGAAATATTTATCTATTTATATGGAAAATAGATAAACAATTGAACCAAATTTCACTATATCTCAAATTTTTACTATTACTTATTTTATTATTTTCATCATACCAGCAGACAACCACAGATAAGTCAAGCTAAAACTGATTTTATCTGCATTTAGGTATCGGCATTTATATGCTGAACATATGACATATATGGAATGCATGGTTAAAAACCACATATAACCCTGAAAATGTGTCTGCCAAAGCTGTTCTCTTCCAGCTGCCATCTGTTTTCAGCAGTGGCACTTTCACAAGATGTTCTTACTTCCCTAGTGACAGCTGACATTAAATCCCTGCCAGAAGAGAATAAAAGAAGCAGCCTGAGACTGACTGACTGACCTGTAATGGTGAGGATGACTGCTCCAATGATCATGACAAAGGTCTGAAGAGTGTCGGTGTAGATTACAGCAGCCAAGCCACCTGGAGAAACAGAGGACTAAGCCGGTATTGCTCAATTCTCTCATGATGGTTTAATATGATATGAGTCATCGGGGTCAAGTCTGAATCAGCACTTGTAGACAGAGGAGTAAATACAGTGACAGCAGAGCAGCGGATTAAAGTCATTATGCAATTATGTTGGAATCAGTCATGTAGACTATAATTACTGCTGCAGAAATTAACTGTTACTGAACCGCTGGGCTTCTGTGAGAAAGTTCAAACAAGTAATCATTTAGTAGAAGCTTTTATCCAAGCAATTGACAGTAATACTGTGGTTAAGTACCTCGCTCGAGGTTTGCACTGTCAACAACTCAAACCAATGACATTCCTGTTACCAACTCTGAGTTTTAACCATTATGCCACTCTATCCAGTTTTACAACATTGCAGTTGAACGGCGTGACATCTTAAGCTGTTTTGTCACGCTACACTGCTGATTGTTGGAAAAAGCTAAATTGTGGCATCTGCTCACTGCTGAAACATGTAGTGGTACCGCTTTATACAATAAGCATCATGAACAATGATAATTTATTAATCTAGGTGGATGCGAAGTTATAAATATACTATTGTTCATTGTTGATTCATGTATTATGAACAAACATTAACAAATGTTAATTTATACTTGAGTAGTATACAAAATGTAGCCTATTAGTAATGTAGAAATGAACATTAACCGAGATTAATAAATGCTCTCGAAAGAATTGTTCATTGTTAGTTTGTGATGCCTAATACACAAATAGACAACCATTCTCATGTTTGCATTAGAAAGACAGTCAAGTTCCCCCAAAAAAATTCTATTTCAAATAAACGCATTTCTTTTGAACTCTCTTTTCTTTTGCAAGAATCCTGAAAAAAGTATCACTGTCTCCACGGAAATATTAAGTGTATTAAGATAATATTAAGCTCAACTATTTTCAACTCTGATAATGATAAGAATCTTGAGCAGCAAATCAGCATTTTAGAAAGATTTCTGAAGGATCATGTGACACTGAAGACTGATGACGCTGGAAATTTGACATCACAGGAATAAATTACATTTTAAAATATATTCAAATGGAAAACAGTCATTTTAATAATATTTCACAGAACGATTGTTTTCAATTCATGTTTATCAAATAATGCAGCTTTGATGGGCATAAGAGACTTCTTTTGAAACACACAAAACAATCTTAATGACCCCAAACCTTTCAACGGAAATACAAACCTGCAATAGTGTAGAGGGCAGTGACGACCAGCATGAGGACAGTGGAGAGGTAGAGATTCCAGCCCAAACAAACCTGGACAAACAGAGCTCCAGAGTACAGATCCGTCTGCAAACCATACAGGTTATGAAGATTTTAGGTTGCTCATAGATATAGGAGACTTAATTGTGAAGTGTTTTCATCACTATAAAAAATTATATGATCAATAAGTTATGACAACATATGTTTTTACATTGCTTTAACTCATCAAAATATGTTAAGCAATTTTTAACTTTTTAATAAGTTATATTAGATTCAACTCTTTTTTAAAAATCAGTTTAAGTTTAATGCAATTTAAGTTGAAATGACTTAAACATCCAGGTTGATTACTTAAAAATATAAGGCAGCATCCTTTAATACAGTTATACTGCATTTGAGTATCAACTCTGTTTACTCTTGTTAATAAAGTAAAGACAGTCGTTGACATACATTAAAGGGTTAGTTCACCCAAAAAAAGGAAAATTCTGGCATTAATTACTCTGACTCATGTTGTTTCAAACCCGTAAGACATTCGTCCATCTTCAGAACTACGCAACTACCTTGCCAGCTACATGTCACCCAGTGGTTTAACCTCAGTGTTATGAAGCAACGTGAGAGCTTTGTTTGCACTAAAAAAAACAGCACGTTCACGAGAGCACCACGCCACATGCGAGAGCAGACGTTGTTGAACGCGTGTTGGAGATTAATATTTGGTAAATAAAGTGGTAAATTGTGTGCCAAAGTTTGATACCTAGCATTAATGGTTTATTAGCAAGCCAACAAGGACACGGGCATTAGGGTGTGAGTGTTTTTATATGCCTGCAGTGAAAAACAGATGTTGAAACAGCTAAACTACATTCTCTTTCACAACTTTAAATTCCATGGGAGCAGAAACATGCCAGCACAGCAATACAGGACCGAATAAATGAAGCCTTTGTGGATTAATGTTTGACTTTTAGCTTTGTGTGAATGAGACAGCAAAAAACATGAGTGAATGTATGTGTTTTCATGCTCACTGAGATCTTGGTAAACACAGACAGCATCAAACTGAGAACTGACAAGTACGTTCGAATACGCTCTCCTCCAAACCGCCGACCCAGATACTCTGGCATTGTGACAATCTGAGAGAGAGAGAGAGAGAGAGAGAGAGAGAGGAAGTGCAGAAGGGAATGGCATGATCTAAGCAAATTAATAAGCAAATCTGGGAAAGTAGAACATGTGGTGAGTTTGTGTGTGAGAGAAAGAGATGGTGAGTCTATAACACGTGGCAGTATTAAACATAAGTTCTGAATTATTAATTCACATAGGACTGTATAGCTCAGCTAGAACATCGGTATGAACAGTGAGTAAGTGTACGTCTAAAACTCACCCCAGAAGACACATAAACTGGGACAAAGACCCAGGCAAGAGCCAACAGGACATAAGTTGCCTAATAAAGAAAGAAAGAGTTAGTGCACTGTGAAAAATCTCTTGCTTCATCAGGATCAATTTATTTGTAAAACACATTTAAACATCTCATTTTACAACAAGATCATTTTAAAAACTGCATGAGATATTACATTGTGTTTGCATTGAATATACAGTGGCCCTAAAAGGTATTTTGAAAATTTAGATGCATCTAAATGTATATTTTGTCATCGAATCTAATGACATTCAAACAGCTTAAAGGAATAGTTCACTCAAAAATGAAATCGTTTATTCACCCTCATGTCATTCCAAACCTGCATGACTTTCTTTCTTCCAGAAAACACAAAAGAAGATATACTGAATAATATTTCATCTGTTTACATGCATAACATAAAAAGTTAATGGGGTCCAATATGACATTGGACATCATTGTCTTTCATTGTATGGAGGAAAAAACAACAAAAAACAGACATATTTTAAAATATCTTCTTTTGTGGTCCACAGAAGAAAGTAAGTTATACAGATTTAGAACGACATGAAGGTGAATAAATAATGACAGAACTTTCATTTTTGGGTGAACTATAACTTTGTGCAATTTAAGTCCCAATTTTGTTTTGGAGTTTAGTCAGAAGCATAAGGGTTTTATTTATTTCACATTTCACATATACACCTCTAGAAATTTAGACAACATAAAAGACGAACTACTTAAGCCTTAAGATACTTTTTTTTTTTTTTTTACTGACATTCTAGACAAAAACCAAGAATTATATTTTCGGTAGCACTTTATTTTACAGCCCTGTTGTGATACATATGATGTACTTACTTATTATAATTAATTACAATAACTGGGTAATAACTCGCTACTAACCCTGAACCTACCCCTAAACCTAACCTTAACCCCTGTAGTTACCTTATTACCCAGTATTTTCTTAGGTAAGTGCACTGTAAGTACACGTACTGTAAAATAAAGTGCAACTGAATTTTCAGCACCCATAAACGATGTAGTTTTAAGACAGAATCTGGTCTTTTTCTCCCCCTAGTGCTGATCGAATGCTGGTGCATTTATATGAACTGCAAGATTTTTTCATGTTAAAGTAATGATTAATAACGAATTATGACTAATAGCCTACATAATTTGCATTTGTTTGGAGTAAATGGGAAATTTGGCGTTAAAAAATGATGTCTCTCACATTCCATTCAAATCCAGCAACAGCGATCCCTCCTGCTGCTCCTGTCCCAGCCAGACCGATGAACAGTCCTGAACCCTCACTGCTGGCAAACAGAGATGCACCAATCTGCACACATTCATACTGAATATTAGTGCCATTCTCAGGACGGACGACGTGAAACAACTTGATTTACCACAATCAGCTTCACACTCAGTATTTGCAAGATCGCTGACAAGACATGTGTGACATAGCCTACATTTCTTTTTGAATTATTATTAATTGTTAACAAACATGTATTCATTACTTGAATGGGCTCATTGTTTCTGCCTTAAATTAATAAATGGTTTAAATGAATACATTATTAGCTAACTGTGTGATTTGTACATGCATACATTTCTGAAATACATAACTTGGACACTGCATTTTCTGAGAAGCTGCTTTTCACAATATGTATTGTGAAAAGCAATGTGAAATTCGTGTATAATTATTATAGCTTACATATGTCATATGTATAATAATTATATACAGGGCTAAATTTGTATGACCTCATTTTTTGTGACCTCATTTTAATTGCGATGGTACATTGAATTGTACAAATTTATTTGTCACTAAGCAGGACTAATTAAAGCCACTGCAAAAGAAAAAGAATGTGATGAAAATGCATCGGAGCATCTAAAATATATGCCTTCTCGTATTACAGAGGGGTCCAGATGTCTCAAACCACTAGTTAAAATGCTTTATTTGGGGTATTTTTTATTATAATTTCTACATAATAATATGAGCAAAAGGTTTAATTAACATTAATATATATTTGGTGTGTCCATCTTTTGCTTGACTCTCCAGCTGCATTTAGCCTTATAAATGTATTAAAGGGTTAGTTCACCCAAAAATGAAAATTCTGTCAGTAATTACTTACCCTCATGTTGTTCCAACCCCGTAAGACCTTCGTTCATCTTCGGAACACAAATTAAGATATTTTTGATTAAATCTGAGAGCTGATCACTCCTCCATAGGCTTCTAAGTGATTGAAACTTGCTGGCCCAGAAAAGTTATTAAAGAGATCGTTAATATAGTCCAAGTGACTACAGTGGCTCAATCTTAAGTTTATCAAGCGACGAGAATACTTTTTGTGCGCAAAAACAAACAAAAATAACGACTTTATTCTACTATTCATTCATTTCCTTCTCTCTGAGCTTCGAGTTAGTTTACGTAGTGTTTTTGCGTAGCGCGTCTGTGTTGCACGTCACCACGTATGCTCACTATTGGTCGCTGCTTGTCATGTGTGTGATGTGTGATGACGTGCAACACAGACGCGCTACGCAAAAACACTACGAGGCCCAGAGAGAAGGAAATGAATAGTAGAATAAAGTCGTTATTTTTGTTTGTTTTTGCGCACAAAAAGTATTCTCGTCGCTTGATAAACTTGTGATTGAGCCACTGTAGTCACTTGGACTATATTAACGATCTCTTTAATAACTTTTCTGGGCCAGCAAGTTTCAGTCCCTTAGAAGCCTATGGAGGAGTGATCCAGCTGCCAGATTTCATCAAAAATATCTTAATTTGTGTTCCGAAGATGAACGAAGGTCTTACGGGGTTGGAACAACATGAGGGTGAGTAATTACTGACAGAATTTTCATTTTTGGGTGAACTAACCCTTTAAATGGAACTTTATAAATGTCTTTACTGTAATTTTTAATCAATTTAATGCGTCCTTGCTGAATTAAAGTATTAATAAATTTCTTTCCCTAAATTTTTACATTTTTGAATGTATCACGGTTTCCACAAAAATATTAAGCAGTAGGCTATAACATTGATAATAATAAGGCCGGGCATGTTTACAAAACAACGTTGTGTTTGCGTTTTCGCATATACAGACAACGCTGTCAAAACTATCTGTTCACAAGGATCCGCGAAAATGACTAAAAAACACTGTATTATCCTGTCAGGCCAGTAGTTGGCGATGTCACTTTTGTAAAGAAACACTACGCGCTTATAGACTGAACACATCATATGCATGTGCATGATGTCACTGTTTTCACAAATTCACTTTTCTTTAGTTTACACAGCGACAATAACAGTATCGTTTTCAAAAACTTGCACTTTGAAAGTTTTCAAAAGTTTGCGTTTTCAGGCCCCCAAAAAGCTGCTGTTGTGTAAATGAATGGCCTAAACGCTTGAAAGGTTTTCTGTTTTTAGTTGAAAACGGTGTCATGTAAATCAGCATATTAGGGGCTGTTTACACCAATTTCGACTAAAAACGGAAAACTTTTAATGCGTTTTTGCCTTCATTCACATGACAACAGCGTTCTGGGGACCTGAAAACAAACTTTTGAAAACGGGATTCCAAGTGCAAGTTTGTCTCTAAACTACAAAAACGTGAATTTGTGAAAACTGTGACGTCATGCGCATGCGTATTACGTGTTCAGTCTATAAGCGAGTAGTGTTTCTTTACAAAGTGACATCAACTACATGCATAATAGTGTTTTTAGTCGTTTTCGTGGATCCCTGTGAACGGAGATCGGTTTGACAACATTGTCGTCTGTATCCTACATGAAAAACGCAAAGGAAAAACTTTTCAGTTTTTAGTACATCGTTGTCGTGTAAACGTACCCTTGGAATGATTTCTGAAGGATCATAATTGTACATTAGAGCAAACTGTTTTAATTTGGAATTTATTTATAGATTTAAATTTTTGGACACCACTGTATATAAATTCTGACCTAAAATCTGGATGTTGAAAATAAGTAGTTTCATGTCCATGTTATTTTACTCTGTACCTATTTAAAAAAGAAACAACTTTATTCAACATTGTCTATAAAATGTTTGCCTTGAGATCACTTTTATCACATCAACCTTTGTAGTTTATTACTCTACCACTTAAAAGTAAAGTTTTATTTTTAGGTTGTAAAGTAACAAAAAAAAAAAAAAAAAAAAACTAAACTAAGTATTATTTGTAATTTATCTCCTCATTATAAGGCTTAAACAATATACATTTTAGTAAATGTATGCTTACATACTGCTTCAATTGGTTCAGTTTACATTAATGATCACTCACCGGCCACCAAGCCATGTCTCTGCCAGCCAGGAAATATCCACTTAGTGTGTTTCGACTCACTCTGCAAGATGACTGAAACACAATAGTTTATACGAAATTTGCATTCGAAAGCTGTATTTCCCACTCTAATATCTTAGATGTTAGAATAAAGTAACGTTTAAAAAAAAAGATTCCTTTCTAAATCCACAGTTTACATCCACATGTTCTTAAACACAATTGTGATCTATTTTATTTTTAAATATCACTCTTAAAAAAAGTTCTATATAGAACCTTAAAGGATTCTGCGCTTCATATAACCTTTTAGGGGTTCCCATCATTTTATGGATTTAGTTTAATTAATTAATTAATTAATCATTAAAAAAAAAAAAATGAATGAAAAAACATACTTTAGCACTAGAATACAAAAATGAAATAATCCCTTAAACATGAAAGTATTATGCAATCATTTAATACATTTCTCCGTATGTATAACCTTTTTCTGCAAAAGTACATTCAACCCCTTTGAACCTTTTTTTCTAAGAGTGTAAAAACACTGTGACAACAGAAAACATATAATGTTTGATACAGCTAATACACACACATGCGATACACAAATATATCTCACCCATATTCCAACTGCGACGTTCAATAAAAAATACGCTCCAATTACAATGATATCAGATACGCTGAAAGACTGGGAAAGGGCGAAAAATTTAGTGGTAGAGTTAGACGCCATGTCCTGCCTTCACACACACTACACACAGACTAAGACCACAAGGCAAAGAGGCTAGAAAGACACAAGGCGTTCCGGTCAGCCGGCTCTGTGTGTGAATTGATCATTAAACACATCAGTTTAATGAAGCAAACTTGCACCTACATGAAAACAACAAGGCAGATGAAACACATCCGTGAAGACACACAAACCCTGCTGCTTGTTTGGGTTTCAGAGACTTACACATGCACCTGCACATAGAGACAAACACCAATGGCTACACACACACACACACACACACACACACACACACGCGCGCGCTTAGACGTATAATCAGAGCATTTAGACGTGTGATCTAACTAACCTAATGTGACTGTCAGAGTCTAAAAAACATCCCTAGACACACTTAACAAAGTGAATCATTTACTTAAACACCCACTGGTGCTAGCCATTAACACACACACATGCACTAACCGTCAGCATCAATCTTACACATGGACATAAGTATACCTTTAGTGTTTGGGGTCACTGTTCACATTAGCAGTACTTTATTTGACAGTGTGGCAAGAGTATTTGCAATCTAATTTCTTTGAAAATGCACCACAATGACCTATGATAAAATTAATTATAGTAAAAAAAAACCTCTGACTTCTGTTTTCCAGAGTATTTCTTTTATGTCATTTTATTTTGGCCTTGGCAGTTTTAAATTGATGGCAGTGTAAATGGTTCCCGTGACTTTTTGTCTCTCATTGAGTTATTTATTATATTGATACTATTTTTTTCACAGTATCTTTAATGCTTTGAAAAGTGTATGGCGGATAAGATTTTGCTCTTATGCTCACCAAGGCCGTATTCATTTGATCAAAAATATAGTAAAACAGTGATATTGTCAAATGTTATTACAATTTAAAATACATTTTTTTTCTATTTTCATGTTTTTTTAAGTAACAAAGCTACTTTTCAGCATTATTACTCCAGTATTCAGTGTCACATGATCCTTCAGAAATCATTCTAATATGTGGATTTGCTGCACAGGAAAAAAATCTTATTATTGTTGTTAAAAACAGTAATAATTTGTGGAAACTGTGATACCATTTTTTTGAGGATTTTTTGATAGAAAGTGCAAAAGAACAGCATTTATTTGAAAGAAATAACAGGTAAAAGTCTTTTATGTCACTTTAGATCTGTTTACTGCATCCTTGCTGAATAAAAGTATTAAAGTATAAGAATCTATCTAAACCTAATACTTTTGACCCCCCTCCCCCTATTTATCATGAATGTAATGCAAAATAATAATTAATACCCTCATTACTGCAATGAAATATATATATATATATATATATATATATATATATATATATATGTGTTTAAATAACATACAATATAGTAGTATGTATTGCATTGTGTTAATAAAAAAAAAAATCATTGTATTACAGTAATGAGAATCCAATGAGAATCCACACTGGGAATAATAGAAAAAGAAATAGGAACACATCTGGATGCATTACGCTACATTACACTTTCATGCTGAAAAAAATAAGTGCGCTCTTACTGTAGCTCAATCCTTTTCCTGGATATTTACTGTACCTTCTGGAAGGGTTTAGTTCCAGCCCCAGTCAACACACTTGCTGAATTTGTTGTTTCAGTTGTGTTTCATTACAGCTGGAACCAATCTCTGCAGGAGGGAACGGTTGGTGAACTAGTGATTAAGGTTGGCAAACACAGCTGATTCCAGGTTGGACAGAGCCAGGAACTGGTAGGAGGGGAATCTCCCTGTGGATAATTTGGAGAATAAGTTTTACCTCACAAATAACTGGGTATTAATTTAGTTATTGCAGTCCTTAAAACTGACAGTGCAAAATAAGTAAAGAACGGCTAATTACCCACTGACTGATGTGGGTTAGAACGAGCCCAAATTAGACATCTGCTCTGGTTCTGCTGACACCCTTAGGGAGGAATGTATCGTATCAGAGACTTTTAATTGTAAGATTGTCACCAAAAATTATCTCTGAAATGACAGAGATAAAGAGTAAGAGAGCGATTAAATTATATGATAATAATCAGAGCAGAATGGCTATCAGAGTCTGAGGGCCACCAATGAGATTTAAAGGAACAGCTCACTTAAAAATAAAAAAAGAAGAAGAGAGAATACTGTTGTGTTTCTTTCTTCTGTGGAATAGAAGTTTTCATATGTTTCACCATACTGGAACATCATTTTCATATGCAGAACAGATATTAGTGTGTTTTTTACAACTTACATTTTCATCTGTTCATCTGTTGCTCACAGGCTGTTGCTTTTAACCTTGCCAGGTTGTGGTCACTGTCATTGTATGCTTTTGTTATATTGTGTGAACTTATTGTGAAATATTCCCTTTTGTGTTCAGCTGGAAGAAAGAAGGTCAGATTTGGAATAGCTATGGGTGAGTAGCCTAAAAAATGACTGAATTTTATTATTTATTTTTTTGGATGACATGTTCATTTAATAGTGTGCATCTTCCCCCCTTCTTTAAAGGACCGCATGTCTTTGGCTCAATACACGGTCAGTACCCACCCCACTAAAATTTGTCCTGTGACCTTTCTCCTCAAAAACACACTTGCTCGCTCACACACAAAAACAAGACACACTGCTTCCCTCCCTTTTAATCTGTCAGCTCATGGGAAAGGGTCTATTTAGTCACGCCCCCTGATTGATGCAGCACCATCAATTTAACCAAGCTCTCTCTAGCTCTCTCTCTCTCTCTCTCTCTCTCTCTCTCTCTCTCTCTCTCTCTCTCTCTCTCTCTCTCTCTCTCTCTCACATACACACACTGTGGCAAGCTGCTTTAATATTAATTCCTTTAATGTGTTTTTATGTTAATAGTTACTTTATAATTACTAGTGTGTCATCCAGACTAGTATCCCTTTTTTATTTCACTACTGTCTAAAAAGAAATCCAGGAGACCCATTTCTGCAACTTAAATAAATACATGGTTACTTGCAAGTTAAAAATTTGAATGTATTGATTTACTTCATTTTTCTGTAAGGTTGAAGTTTTGTGGTTATTGTGCTGAAGAGTTGTGCATGTGCATGAAGGTATATACACTACAATGACTAAATGAGCAATGACTGCATTAACGCCATTGACAAAATGTTTTATTAGGGCCCGAGCACCGATGGTGTGAGGACCCTCTTGGAATTGCTCTGTTTATTATTATTATTATTATTCTTCTCCGAATTTAATCGCATTTTTGAGGGCCTAAACATGCTCGAAAACTCACGAAACTTTGCACACGCGTCAGAACTGGCGAAAATTTACATCTGATATAGGTTTCAGAATTGGGCGGGCCAAAATGGCTCGATAGCGCCACCTATAAAAGTTCAACGGAGTGCGCCTCCCGCTGTGTTCCACGTACGTGTACGAAATTCGGTACATATATGTACGGACCTAATACCTACAAAAAAGTCTCTCGGAGCATAGCCCTAAACACAACAGGAAGTCAGCCATTTTCAACTTCCTCTCAGATTTTTGTGCAGTTTTTGCCATTTTCAGGCCTCGTACTTTAACGAACTCCTTCTACAGTTTTTATCTGATCATCTTCAAATTTGGTGAGTGTAATCTTAAGGCCTTTGCGACGTTAAATTGCGAAGATCTTGAGTTTTCGTCGAAGGGCGGGTCCTCGGCGGCCTGACAAATTTTGATGTTTCGCCATGAAACAGGAAGTTGCTGTAACTCAGGCACGGAATGTCCAGTCTGCCCCAAACTTCACACGTTTGATAAGCGTTCTGTCCTGAACACATGACCATACTCATATTCAGTTACAGTCATAGCGCCACCTACCGGTAACAGGAAGTGTCATGTTTAACACTGTTGTGAACTCCTGATAACATATAAAAAAGTGCCAGCAAGTGCTAAACATGCTAACAACATACTAGAAACATGCTAAAACATGCTAGCAAACAATTAGCTAAGTGCTAAAGCATGCTATTACTGCAATTAAATAGGAATTTGCTGTAACTCAGGCACGGAATGTCCAATCTGCCCCAAACTTCACACGTTTGATAAGAGTCATGGCCTGAACACATCTACATGAGAATATTCAGTTATAGTAATAGCGCCACCTACTGGTAACAGAAAGTGTCATGTTTAACACGTTGATGCTGTTCTAGCAACATGTTAAAAATGCCATTGACTTCTAAACATGCTAGAAACATGTTAAAACATGCTAGCAATACTTAGCTAAGTGCTAAATCATGCTAATTCAATGAAACAGGACATTGATGTTACTCAAGAAGGCAATGTCCAATCTGCGCCAAACTTCACACTTTTGATAAGCATTCTGTCCTGAACACATCTACATGCTCATATTCAGTTACAGTCATAGCGCCACCTGCTGGCAACAGGAAGTGACATGTTAAACACTGTTGTGGACTCCTGATAACATTTAAAAAGGCCCAGCAAGTGCTAAACATGCTAACAACATACTAGAAACATGCTAAAACATGCTAGCAAACAATTAGCTAAGTGCTAAAGCATGCTATTACTGCAATTAAATAGGAATTTGCTGTAACACAGGCACGGAATGTCCAATCTGCCCCAAACTTCACACGTTTGATAAGAGTCATGGCCTGAACACATCTACATGAGAATATTCAGTTATAGTAATAGCGCCACCTACTGGTAACAGGAAGTGTCACGTTTAACAAGTTGATGCCGTTCTAGCAACATGTTAAAAATGCCATTGACTTCTAAAAATGCTAGAAACATGTTAAAACATGCTAGCAATACTTAGCTAAGTGCTAAATCATGCTAATTCAATGAAACAGGACATTGATGTTACTCAAGAAGGCAATGTCCAATCTGCGCCAAACTTCACTCTTTTGATAAGCATTCTGTCCTGAACACATGACCATGCTCCTATTCAGTTACAGTCATAGCGCCACCTGCTGGCAACAGGAAGTGACATGTTAAACACTGTTGTGGACTCCTGATAACATATAAAAAAGTGCCAGCAAGTGCTAAACATGCTAACAACATACTAGAAACATGCTAAAACATGCTAGCAAACAATTAGCTAAGTGCTAAAGCATGCTATTACTGCAATTAAATAGGAATTTGCTGTAACACAGGCACAGAATGTCCAATCTGCCCCAAACTTCACACGTTTGATAAGAGTCATGGCCTGAACACATCTACATGAGAATATTCAGTTATAGTAATAGCGCCACCTACTGGTAACAGGAAGTGTCACGTTTAACACGTTGATGCCGTTCTGGCAACATGTTAAAAAATGCCATTGACTTCTAAACATGCTAGAAACATGTTAAAACATGCTAGCAATACTTAGCTAAGTGCTAAAGCATGCTAATTCAATGAAACATGATGTTGTTGTTACTCAAGAAGGCAATGTCCAATCTACGTCAAACTTCACACTTTTGATAAGCGTTCTGTCCTGAACACATGACCATGCTCATATTCAGTTAGTCATAGCGCCACCTGCTGGCAACAGGAAGTGACATGTTAAACACTGTTCTGGACTCTTAATAACATATAAAAAAGTGCCACTAACTGCTAAACATGTTAGCAACATACTAGAAACATGCTATCAAATACTTAGCTAAGTGTTAAAGCATGATATTACTGCAATTAAATATGAATTTTCTGTAACTCAGGCATGCAATGTCCAATCAACCCCAAAATTAATATGTAATATGCTAGAAACATCATAAAATATGCTAGAAATGCTAAAGGAAGTTGTTGTAACTCAAGCATACAATGTCCAATCTGCCCCAAACTTCACATGTTTGATAAAAGTCCTGCACCGAACACATCTACATAGCGATATTCAGATATAGACATAGCCCCACCTACTGTCAACAGAAACTGACATGGTTAACACAGTAATGCAGTACTAACCACATAACTATTGTGTATTAAGCATGCTAGAAACATACTAACCATGCTAGCAACTACTATATATACCTCCTTAAATGCACATTGCCCAACCATGCTCTGTCTTCCTAAAGCCACCGAGTGACGATGGCACGAGTGCGAGGGCCCTTTCATCGCTGCTTGCAGCTTTAATTTGTTCATTAGATTTATGTTAAATAAGTTAGTGTTATGTTAGCTGTTTATTTTAACTGAAAATAATAAATGTGACATGACTTAGAGTGCCGAAATGCAGAGCTTGAGCTATGATCAGATGATTTTCTTATACTTTATAAAAAAATAAAATGCTTGCTGTTTTTTCATTTTTGTTGTGTTTATTTAGTTACTGAGAGGAAAGTACACAGCACATATTTACATATTCATCTAAACGTCACTCTCAGCAGAGTGGGCGGCATCAGATGTTCGCTTACAGTATGTCGCTGGCCACGTATTTCGAAGTTCGCAGCCCCTAAGTGAAGAACGAAAAATAACTCCACCGTGAGTATATCGGGGCCTTAATGATATTAAAAACTTGCATTTAATGCTACAAATGATTAAGTTCCCCTAACTCACAGTTATTTGTTGGATGAACATAATTTCATTTGATAATTTCATTGATGGTTTAATTGCAGTTAGATTAGTTGCAGTTCTTTGTTTCAGATCCCACATGTTCACTTCCAGATAGCATGCATATATACTGTCTATATATATATATATATATATATTTTTTTTTTTTTTTTTTTGGTAACTGATTGTGTTTTTACTATAAACTATTCTAGTTTTTTTTTAGTACTAACTGAATATATATATATATATATATATATATATATATATATATATATATATATATATATATATATATATATATATATATATTATTCTAGTCAGTTTTTTTAAAGAATAAATGTTAAATCAGCTTGCCATACATACACAGATAGTACACAGACACACACACACACACACATACATGCGCACATGAGAAAGCGACAGCGGATTACAACCTCCAGCGCCCGCGCGCACATCTGCCTGGATGTTTACGTAATATATACGGTCTCTCTACGAGCTTCGGGTCAAAGAGACGGCTTCTGTTTTGATTTACACAACATCTGATGTTTTTGTAACGAGCCATGTCACCGTGCGTAAATACGCGCAAGGTTTCCGCGCCGTCCCTTTAACCTGAAAACGAGTGGATTCTGTCACCTCAGTACGCATTAAGACCTCTTTTCGTCGTTAGCGACTGCGTGGACGCCACTGGTCACTTCACTGGGCATGTAAACGCGTCTTGCGCCTCTCTGCGCACTCGACCTTTTAACGATGAACGGCGAGGATGTGCTGGCGTTAACGGCACCGTTAGGTCGCCTGGTCCCCTGAAGATGCGCTGGATGTAAAAGTATAGCAATGACCGCATGTGTGAGAGAGGGTGCTTGAGTGTGTGATTGAACAGGATGGGGAAAGAACAGGAACTCTTGCAGGCGGTGAAGACGGAGGATCTGATTACCGTCCAACGGCTCCTCCAGAGACCCAAACAGGGCAAAGCGAGTGAGTATCACACCCACCGATCTTAAATGTCTCATCACACCCTCCACACACCCCCTTGCTATTGCTTCAATGACCACTTAAACCGACGCGGCTTTTGAATATGTGATATTATATGGCAAAACACTTTGCTTTAGCGAAATAAATAAATGTGTGGTGAACAATTTCGTGCATTTTCAATCAATTACCTCTTAAGAGCATGTAGAAAAATGACTTTGTAGGCCTTCTGTATGTATAGCTACGCGTCTAGATTGGGAACCGAGAATCGTTTCTGGTTAAGGACCGCTTACATTTTTAAAACGTACCAAAACTAAATTATTTTGTAGCGTTCACGAACGCTTCTCGTGCGTTTTTTTTTTTTTTTCGGAGCACCCTTTACGTCCAGTTCGATATCTAAACGAAACGTTCCTTTTAGTGACTCAAAATCATACAGCGCGGCAGGGTCATCCAAATGACTCTGGCGTGAGCCGGTTCTTTTTTGTTATTATCAGCGCAGACATCTACATTCGCTGATTATAACGGAAGCGTTCCACTTTTGTCGCGTCGCTCAGTGTAGATGGATCGTCAATACTTGATGCTCGCTGTGGCGGGCCGCGCCAAATCCGCTTTGATGCCCAGATGAGCGCGCGCTCTGATATGGCAGGTGGCTCAAGATCGCCAAAGATTAAAGAGATGGAGTATTGAAGGAAACATGTGCAGATGGATATTGACATTTTACAGTTATGGCTCATTAAGTACCTGACTATTCATATAATTCATATTATATAGATTTATAATGTCGATAAATAGATACCATCTTTATATTATATCAAAGTACCTGTTATTCCTATCAGAGAGCTAGAAACGTTGTCCTTATTTTATTTCCAGCTACCTGTAGGTAGATAGATAGATAGATAGATAGATAGATAGACAGACAGACACAGACAGACAGACAGATTGATAGACAGACAGACAGACGGACAGACAGAGATAGATAGATAGATAGAGAGATAGATAGATAGATAGATAGATAGATAGATAGTATGTAGATAGATAGATAGATACCATCTTGTTTGTCCATGTTGGGAAGCATGAGGCTTGGGAAGGGAAGAGGGATTATATTAGTGAAAAGCGCCAGATGTCAGAGTAATAAAGTGTGTGAGTATATGAGAGAGAGAGAGAGAGAGAGAGAGAGAGAGAGAGAGAGAGAGAGAGAGACTCAGCTGTTTGGGCGTCTGTCCATTATGACGTGTAAAGGGGCGTTCACGCTGACAGTCTTTTATCATTGGAGGTCGTCAGGTCACATTACTGTTTGAAATAGGTACACGTATTGCTAGGTGCCATCATTTTAGTGACGTATATCAGCTTGTTTTTAGTGAACTTTTGGTAGGCTATTGCATGACCACATGCTTTTTTCTGAGGCAAGTATAGAGGCCCATTCACACCAAGAACAATACCTATAAACATATCCATAACAATAACTATACTAGCATCCACACCAATGCACAGTGCTGCAGTTTTGTGATCTGTCACGTTAAATGTTCAAGGTCTTTAAAGTAGGATGGATTCTGATTGGCTGTCCGTGTTTTGATCTTTCGTCAGCTGGAAAAATAGTTTTGAAAGTGATTCCATGATATAATTCCTCTGTGGCGTTATCATTATAGTTGTGGTGTGAACACTGCTATTCCTTTACATTTAGAATGATTTTATAACTGTTGTATAATTACAACGTATAATATACATCCCTTAAAATGTTCTGTTATCATTATAGTTATCGTTCTTGGTGTTAACGGGCCTTAAAACAGACAGTTTTATCTATCTGCATCCATATTGAGGATGCAGATGACTGTTTTGGTGGGTCACAAATCATGCTCGTTTGGAATAGCTTTTCCTCTTATTTATACAATGATTCCTATACAGTCCTATACTATACATACAGTGACTGTTGCACAAGATCAGGCACACGCCACACAAACATACGCGGACACATGCCTATAATTGAAATGCAATTACCACTTCCAGTGCTGGGTAACATCCCAGGTGGTCAGAGATGCATCTCCTGCTATGGTAGGAGGGGCGGCCTGAAATGAAAGCAGGCCACTCTCTCTCTGTATACCTGTAGATTGCGTGTGTGCTGAATAAAGACATGAATGAAGACATATTTACCTTTGTAGATATTCTTTTAAGAGAGTAGTTGTTGTTTTCCTCTGAAGGCATAGTGAGGATCAGTTGATGTGTCGGTATGCCAGACTGCATACATCCTTTCTGTGGTAGTTGCTAAACCCTTGCTAACACCTTTATGTCAATGTCCAATATGTTCTGCTGTTGGGCTGTAGATGTTCTCATCTCAGAAAGCTACATCATCTCTCAAGAGACTCATAAATTAAAATGTATGTTCTCTAAAGGTTTATTACATGATCTCCTTGAACGTTCTTTCCCTTGACCTTTGATACCATCTCCCTTATGCTCCCCTGAAACTACAACAGAAAAAAAGTGAATTTAGCACAAATTCTGCTCTGTTAATTACAATATATAATATCTTGTATATTATACTGTGGTGTTGTTTTAACTGGTGTTTGAGGGAGTGGCTATTGACTCTTGAATATGGATATTTAATTAGGTAGGCAGGGCAAAAAATAAGGATTGTAAATAGTTGATGCTGTAATTAATAAGGCTATAGTTGCTTTTAAAGTTCAGTTTAGTGTTAATGATGCGGTTGTGTGCTAATTTATGCTGTTTTATTTGAAGCCACCATTATGGAGGTTAGCGCTTCTAATCAGTATAAACCTTAAATTTGTTGGCGATACTGGGTACATTCCAACATTTCTTTTGAAGCATTGTCTGCTTTTGTGTTATATTTGTAATTTTTATGAATGAACGTGTAGATTTGTGTATAACTGACCTGATATAAGGTACATTTAACAAGTCATTTCTATGTAGATAAATCGCTTTTGTGCTTCCACATAAAGTATTTTTTCTGTCCTAGATCTCTTTTAAACAACATGTGTTGCTCACCATTATCTGAACAAATTGATTCAGTAGAGCAGATGTCCATAGACCTCCAAAAAGATTAAATTAGTGCCTGTAAAAGATTCATATGTCTTTGATTTGACACCGTTGCATTGAGAAACTCCTTCTTGTTCTTGAGCTGTTAAATGTTGTTCTTGCATGGGCAGTGATCACTGATCATTGACACCAGGGCACTTAAAACACCTGCTACTGCGATTAGCATATAGAGCAGTAAGTATTTTCCAGTTCCGTTTGAGCATTTCCAAGAATTTTCCTGTTTAATATGACTGAATTAACTTGACTACATCAGATACATCAATTCATGTAATTTAATAAAAAATATCTTCAGTAAGTAACAACACATAGTTTAACTTTTTGTGCGTGTAATACAAAGTCTTATTTGATTCGGAGATGTGAAATAATTCATTACTTCTCATGTCATTCCAGATCTTTTATGAATGACAAGCTACGCGCAGATTCATTCAAGCAGCAGAACAGATGGAAAGCAGGGAAAAATCAAAGCATTTCAGAAATGTTTGTTCACAGCATAAATGGTTTTCAAAAAGCCATGCACAAAGAAGCACATTTGACCTATTTTTAGTATATTTCTGTCACTGATTTCATTTTCACATGGTTCCCAAGGGTCTTAAGAGAAAAAAAGAAAACCCAAGTGCACTAGATGTTTGATAATTTACCAGCTAACAGCATTTGTAATAGTTTTGTATTTTTTTCTTTTTAAGAATGAACATGTAGATTTGCGTATAATTGACCTTATATGAAGTAAGTGAACTAGTAATTTGACCTATTTTTAGTATATTTCTGTCAGTGATTTCATGTTCATGTTTCCCACAAGGTCTTAAGAGATAAAAGAAAATCCAAGCGGACCAGATGTTTGATAATTTACCAGCTAACAGCATTTGTAATAGTTTTAAATAGTAATTTTTTATATATATGCTGGTTTGTGGTTGCATTTAAAGATTAGTATATTGTAATATAGCCATAATATAAAAGATGGATTGTTGCATCAGATTTGACTGCAGAAAACTAGCTTGAGGCTAGTTTTCTTGGCCGGATTATTAGTTTTCTGTAAATGTGATTTTCTGACAGGTTAAATGCTTGACTGTCACTTTAAGAAGTAATGGGGACAGTGGAGTTGAATATGAGGATTGAATGTCAAGTATTAATCATCTGTCTTACGTGACAATTTTCAATTGGGGGTCTGTGAGGGTTCTTGAACGTACTGCTTTGGGTCAGTGGACTAAAATGTCAAAAAAAAATTATTAATTTATTATTTTAGCATTGTTTATTTCTAAATGCAGTTCATTTCTTCTATTGTTTTTTAATTGAAAGAAGCTACATCATGTACTGTTTGCTAATGTTATAAATAGGGGCATATTATGCCCTTTTACAAAGCCTCGATTTTGTTTTTGGGGTCTACTAGAATTGGTTTTCATGCTTGAATGTTCAAAAAACACATTATTTTTTTCAGATATTTTACAATACTGCAGCACCCCAGTAACGCTCTGTTTAGTTCCAGTCTATACTTCCGAAAAGTGTAATGTGCTCTGATTGGTTGGCTGGACCAGTTTGTTGTGATTGGTCATCCGCTTCGAGCGTGTTTGGGAAATGTCACGCCCCTCACCATAACTGCGAGTTTCAACACACTACTAATGCAACTCAACCAGGCCTTTGCTTTTTTTTTTGCGCATGTGTTGGGCGGAAATGATTTAAATGAGGAATATATGTTCATTCCTAGAAGAAAACTCAAGACTACAATCGAGGCTTTTCAGAGAGTTTAAGAAAGAGTGCGCACTGATATAGAGAAGAATCAGACCTCAAGCAACAGCAACATTAAACACTAAAGAAAGTTGAAAATGTAGCATAAAAGCATACTAGGTCCTCTTTAATAGAAGTTATTCGGAAGAGGTTCCTAAGTTGGAAAATGTTGGCATCCTTTGGGCAAGTGTTATCACTTTGTGTATGAGGTATTTTATTTTCTTAATCTTTCTGTTTTAATGAACCAAACTTGCTTCTGTGGATGTTTATCAGGAGTGGCGGCACATTTGTTTTGGGATTTCAGTACAACAGATAGCGAGTCGGAGAAAAAAAAGCTGATGCTTTCTGCTTACTGATAACAACCTCATTGAGCAGTCAGCAAAATATTAAAAATAACAAATTCCAGCACTGACTCATTCATTATCGCATACACAAACAAAATGAAACCCATGCTTGACAATTGGAAATGCTTCCCCTGTATCAGATAAATCCTTTTCGAGGTGAAAACGGGCATTGTGTTTGCAGATTCACAAACTTGAGTGATGTTTTTGGACTACAGTTACATTGCTTAACGTGAACTTACTTCATTTATATTCATGTGTAACTGTTTTTCTGCAACTGTGCCTCTTCACAGGGCCTCATCTTTGCACAGTGTGTGTATGTGTGTGTGTGTGTGTGTACTATAGCCACCGTGTACGGTGTGAGCAGGACATTCCCAAACCAGCGAAAAGAAAATGCCAGAACACATCAGCTCAACCAACCATAAACATCAATGCACTCTCAGAAAAAGAAAGAGGGAGTGAGAGACAGAGAAGGAAATACCATTTATCTCACCCTAAAGGAGAACGCATGAGAACACTCAAGACTTCATAGACAGAAATGTTTGTATGCGTATCTCACATCCAGGGACTATATATCACTACCCTACAGATATATTCACCTCAATTGAGACTGGTACATTTACACACTGGTATATTTACATCTTTTGCATTTAACTCTCTGATGCATGGTGAACACTACAGATGTGTAACTCTATCAGAATGAATCATTTTTGAATTATTACTTCCATATTATTAAGATATGGAATCATTATGTTTGTGTTTAGAAGTTTAAATAAACACAAGTATTGTTATTTTTAATTGAAATTGAATTAAAGTTGAAATAAATAAGTTCAAATGAAAATTAGAAATGTTGTCTTGGCAACTAACTGAAATAAAATAAGTTTAAAGGGGGGGTGAAATGCTATTTCATGCATACTGAGTTTTTTACACTGGTAAAGAGTTGGATTCCCATGCTAAACATGGACAAAGTTTCAAAAACTAAGTTGTACGTTTGAAGGAGTATTTTTGTTCCAAAAATACTCCTTCCGGTTTGTCACAAGTTTGTATGGCTCTGTCTTACGTAAGATAGGGCGGAATTTCCTTATATGGGTCCTAAGGGCACTTCTCCGGTAAGATCGCGGCCGCGCGCGCACTCGTAGACCAGAGCAAGAGAGTGAAAACAGTTCGCCATCAAAGCGCCCTGCCCGGCTTTTGGGAAGTCAATGTCACCAAAGAAGTGTGTTTTTGGTTGCCAGGGCAAGACAACCCTGCACAGATTCCCAAAGAACCCAGCGTTAAGGAACCCGTGGCAGTTTGTTTTCCTGAGCATAAATGGAGTTGTGTAAGACTTTTGTTCCCTGCATTTCGACGATGATTGTTTTATAAACAAAGCCCAGATCTACGGATTTGCAGATCGTCTAATGCTTAAGGATCGAACAGTCACAATGATAAAGGTTCGCGGTCGTGCGTTGGAACCGGACGGTGAGTAAAACTGTTTGTTGAACAAATGTCTCTGTGTGTTGTCACTAGCTTGGCGCGTTAGCACAGCTAAGCTTCGCCCACACGGCCCGCCCCCAGCCGCTCGGTTTTTTCCGGAAAGACTCGGTACAGCCTATCTTTATGTTAAAAATTTAATAAAACAAAATACTTTTTGGAGATATGAAGGATGCAATATTACTCTATAGGTACTCAAGATTAACAGGAGATTGAGTGAAAATGAGCATTTCACCCCCCCTTTAAGTTTAAGTACTAAAATTACTAAAACTGAAATAATAAAGCTAAATAAAAACTAATAAAAATGACAAAAACACATAATAAAATGATTTAAACTTAAACAAATATTAAAATATAAAAGTCAGTTAAAATGATTAATAAATACTATAATAGTATATAAAACCATTATAAAACCAAAAAAAATATTTTTTAATATTTGTGTTTAAAAAATGTCTGCATCACAGGGTTAATTCTGCCATCTTGGGTCTTTTCTTTAAAGCACTGACATTCTCAATTGATGTTTTATTAGCTTGGTTATTCAGCCAAAATTGTAGTTGTAAGGCCACAGGTTATGATTTAGCTTTGTTCATTCAAACATTTATTGTGTATTTGTTTACATGGTTTACATTTACATTGGTTCCTTGAATGCTGTCTGACCTTAGATCAAATCAGAAGATGGAGTGAGTGTGTTTAGTAGCAGTTCAATTACTTGCATCCAGCTCGTTCACGCATCCATAACTGTCGAATCTTTAAAGTGGGTTTTACGATGGCTTCCCCTGTGCTGGTTTTGTCGTTGTCATTGTCAGATCTTCGCATTGTAAACAAACTGATCCGTCCGCCGTTGAAGCTGACACTGATTGGTTGGGCCGTAATTTTCCCAGACAAGGTTTCAGTGGACTTGAGGCCAAATGTGGAGTTGAGAATGTGAACGCAGAAGATTCATCTGTGTGTACACACTTGTGTACAAATGTGTGCGGTGCTGCACTTTCAACAGGGTGACACAGATTCCTGCACAGGCCGGTTACTCTGACCAGAGCCCTTGTGTCCTTGAGAAGGGCACTTAACCTTTTGCTTTGGCTCCATTCTGTGTATCAATGTTCCTGTTAGAGTCTAGAAAAACACTACTCCTGTATTCAGTATCTATCCAAGTCATAAAGGTGAAAATGGCAAAAGAAGATCATTCAGTACAAATTTAATTCTGCAACCTCCATTCCCTTGTCTAAATTGCAGATTCATATAAGATGGTCCTTTTCATGGCTAATATGAAACATTTGGACGCAGATGTATTTCATTTATGTTAATTATTCATCTGTTTTTTTCTTCTGTTGACTTTAGTTGTCCACTTCACTGTGGTATTTCTAGAGACATTGCTGCTATGTGAAGGTAGTAGACTTTAACAACAGCCCAGTATTTACTTGGTAAAGTGTATGTGTATCCTTCCTTCCTTCCTTCCTTCCTTCCTTCCTTCCTTCCTTCCTTCCTTCCTTCCTTCCTTCCTTCCTTCCTTCCTTCCTTCCTTCCTTCCTTCCCTCCTTCCTTCCCTCCCTCCTTCCTTCCCTCCTTCCCTCCCTCCTTCCCTCCCTCCTTCCTTCCTTCCTTCCTTCCTCCTTCCTTCCTTCCTTCCCTCCCTCCTTCCTTCCTTCCCTCCTTCCCTCCCTCCTTCCTTCCTTCCTTCCTTCCTTCCTTCCTTCCTTCCTTCCTTCCTTCCTTCCTTCCTTCCTTCCTTCCTTCCTTCCTTCCTTCCTTCCTTCCTTCCTTCCTTCCTTCCTATCTACCTACTTACCTACCAAATACTATGGGTATACAAAAAAGGTAATTATGGGATAACAGCGGTTATAGTTTAATTATAATTTTATTCATAATTTGAATGAGCTTTTATTTATTTTTTTGTTTTCATGTTAGTTTTAGTTAGCTGTTAGCTATTTCATTATGTGCTTTTGTTATTTTAAAATATTGCTATTTAGGTGTCATTTATTTTCATTTAATTTGACTTTCTATTCATTTCTGGTTAATAATTATAGTTCTTCAACTTCAACTTATTTCAGTTTTTTGCCAAGGCAACATTTCACATTTTTGTTTAGTTTTAGATTTTTAACTAATATATTTTGTTTTATTTCAGCTTTATTTTAATTGACCCTGTATTTTAATTAAAGAACCCTGTATAACAAACTAGCTTGTTTTAAGTATTCAGATGACATACATACTTAAATTAGGCAATAATATTGGTCTAAAGTTGCTTCTTCAAAAGAGTAACAAACATTCTTTTTTTTTTATTTACTCAGAAGTGCAATTGAAAACCCCTTCCGTCCACATGTTGGCAGAAGTAAAGGTATAGGAAAACAACACACACATTTGCACAGCAGGCAGCGGCTGTGTGGTGTGGGTGTTGTCTAGCACCTGAAGCTGTTGATGTTAATGTGTAGTAAGATATTTCAGAGGTTATGGTAGGTCAGCTGGAGTCTGGACAGCACAGCTTTTGCTGCATTGAGCTGAGCTTGACAGGTCTTGTCTTGGAGATGAAAACAGAACAAGGCAGGCCTTCAGTAAAATGACTTGTGCTGGTTCTGCTTGTGTCATTTTGTAAAGCTGTTGTGGGTTCATTCTGAGATTTGGAAAATAACATCTGAAACATCACACCAAAATAAACATTCTGCCATAATTTACTCACTCTCATGTTGTTCCAAACAGGACAGCATTTAAGTCGCTACTCACAGAAAATCTTATCTATTTTATGGCTTCAGAATAATTGTAATTAAGCACATATACATTTAATGTTGCTTTTTTGTCATTTTTTGGAACTTGTCAGTGCCTGGGTAGAGTTGCACCAGACTTTCGTAAGTTTTTACTTAAATTGGAACGTAAAGTCCTCACTAGGTACACATTAATACTAGCTGGTTTGTAACTAAGTCATATGTAAAGTCCCACCGAAGAGCCTTGAAACGCGCAGCTTTATACAGTATTTTGATGTAATTTCCACAGGGCGGGACATATCAAACAGCCCCTCCCCTTTTTTAAAATAGCCAATTGTGTTTAGTTTATATCACTACTAAACTTGACTTGACTTGACTTGACTTGACTTGACTTTAATGTAAGAAACAAAGTCAAACAGTTTTGGAACAACATGAGGGTGAATAAATGATAACAGAATTCTTGTTTGGTGCTGACTTCAAAGGAAGCTTCACATTTTGTTCGATGATTCTGCTATGGAGAAATGGCAACAAGAACACAGCATGAAAGTACTTAATCTCCTACAAACATAATTTCAACTCATTTGTGATTTTGTCCTCAGCTAGGATTGTCTCTTAAATAACTCTGAAATAAAATGACTTTAATGAGGATATTATCAATCTGACTCAAATAATAGGGAGATTACCCTCAAAAACATAGGGAGCATGTTTAAATAATCCTCTACACAAAGGGAATATAAGCAGCCCAGCTGCTTTGCTCTTCCAACAGTTCTTCCAGTAAATATATTTCATATGATATATCATATTTCAAATATATTTTATACTCAAAATATTGTGATATTGCTTGTGAAATAGTATTTGAGGTCTAAAGGCCTGTTCACACCGGGACGAATTTCTCACGCGATATTCGCCGACGTTTAACACCTCGTGACTAAACAAAGGGCGCCAATGTGAGTGTGCACACCGACGTGAAAAACGGCACGCGTAAAAGCGCCATTTTTTTCAAAAAACGCCTCGGGTTCGGCGTTTGATGAAAAAACTATCCGACCAATGAGATTGGCGCTTTTGTTCACGTGTCTGGAGCTTCTGAAGTTACCGTAAAACACAACTTGGGGGCGCTCAAAACACAAAACGGTCTTGCCGAGCACACATACACGGCGAAGAAGATATACGCCGAGTAGCGTCTACACTGCCGGGAAGAAATAAGACGAGGAAGATGCAAGGCAAGATGAATGTAGAGCTGGTGGTCTCGTTGGTGTCGGAACTTAAAGAACTATATGACAAACGCGACAGCGACTACAAAAATCTTGATAAAAGAAAAAAATCTGTTTTACATTAAGCGCCATCTAATGTCAGGGAATGAATTTGCATGTTCACTCGGCTCATCGTCAGCGAAAATCGCTTGGGTGTGAACACAAAAAACGCGCTGAAAAACGCTGGCGAATAACGCGCACCGATATTCATCCCGGTGTGTACGGCCCTTAAGGCTATATAGGAAAGAATTTGCTCATTGTTTTTCACTTCCATGCTTTATGTTGTTTTTCTTACTCCTGAGATGAACAACTGGTGTTCGTGTATGTGGAGACATTGTACATGCTTAAGTACTGTTATGCATAAAACTATTTGTCAATTGAGTGACCAGGGCAATGCTGAGCATCTGTATTGGCTCAGACTAGAGCCGTGTGTCTGGGCATCGGCATATTGCACATCCGTTTTTTATCCTCTTAAGGCTCTGTGTTGGTGTGTGTGTGTGTGTGTGTGTGTGTGTGTTTTGGTGGGGTAGGCTAATCCTTGAGGTGACGAGAAATGACCAGAGGAACAAAAACAACACTGTTTCTGCTAGAACTTGAGATCTGAAGCTGCCTTTTCTTGTTGTTACATTGGATATTATTAATATTAAATTACTTATCTCATTACTATGGTGCACATACACCAGCAAGAAGCATGTCTGCCAATCAGCATGTACTTAACATTTAACAGAGTGCAACAATGCCCACTTTTCCAGTATTGTATTTTTCCAATTAATTTTTCCCATAAGGATTTAAAAAAAAAAAGTCGTTGTTAGTCTTGAAACAAACCAACTAGATATGAGGTGAACCACAACAATGATTTGTAGCAAAAATTTAGACAAAAAGGCAAAGGTACAAGACTGTGTACATAAAGGCTGTTAATGAGAGAAAGAACTATTGCAAATGACGTAATCAAATAAAAAATTATGGAGAAATATAAAGCTATTGATTTAAAGATATTGATTATAAATCTTTATAGAATCACTATATGTTATGTTTATTGCAATATATATATATATATATATATATATGCAAACAATTTTGAGGGCCATTACACTGACTTATTGGAGATTTCTTTGCAGAATCATGGGTAATGTAGTTTTTCACCAAGAATTATGACGTCGGCGCAAAAGGGGTCTATAATACTGTTCAACATGATTATTTAAAAAAAAAAAAAAGTTGAAATAATGCTGGCTTCAGCAAAAGCATCATCGATAAACAACCTCAGAGCTCACAGTATAGTCACTATAGGTCTGTCTTCAACATTTTAAAAGTTATTGTTAAAAAGACCTCATGCGCCGGAGAAACAAGCGCACAGCCATCTTTAGAATTTTGCGTTTGAACTTCCGTTTTTACGGTAGCTCTGTATATTTCTATAGCATCGCTGTTGAAGAGTAATAGGGGTTATGTGGAATGCCCAACGTTCGAACCGGAAAACAGGTATAAACATTTCCGGTTTGCATTACCGTACGCATCTGCAGCGGTAGGTGATCTCTGACGTAACTTATTTTGCGCTTTTTTTAGAATACAATTCTTATTTCTGTTTTAGTTAAAATGTCACGAATGCTTAAGTATCAGAAAAAAATTTTTTATAAAAAAATAAAATGCAGTCTTCATTTGATTGTTTTAATCATCTGCAAGCAAATATAAAAGGTTAAACTACTATGATAGCATACAAGTCGAAACTAACTTACTGATAGTTAGCTAACTCTACATCGGGTGCCATTAGCAAAAGCTACATATACTAACTTACATACCTTCATATAATCATGAATAAATGAGGAGGCGTAAAAACTTAAATCATTTATCTAACGGAGTACTCGGGGCTCTGGAAGTCCGTTTGGCAATATGATGTACATCTGAAATGGATAGAATGGGTAGCTCCTGTAAACACCGGCTATAAAAGATTGCCATTCCTACGCTGTGTTTACCTCAGTAGCTGATGACCGGAAGTAGTTACAGTATATCTGTTTTGTAGAACCCGGAAATATGTTGCGCATAACCCCTATTACTGGTGAAGTGTAGAGTTAATGAAAGTTAACATGAGCATTGTAATGTTTGAGGCGGATGTCAGTAGACCGGGAAGATTTTAAAACGAGCTGTTCATTCATAAATATGTAAGATCTTACCTTAAAGGAGAACTCCGGTCAATTTTAACATTGAGCTCATTTTTTTGTACATTTGGAGTGCTGTCAATACAGAGAACAACGACAAAAATCGGTGTTGCCTACACCGAGTTATTCTATTTTTAAAATTTGCACCCTGTTGACTTCAATGGGGCAAGTACTAAACCTGCTTTTAGCCTCTTAACATCCTTGATGTGTCATTACAAGTGCACAGAAAATGTGAGTGATTCCTTCTGAGTGAACACGAGTGAGTCTGACTGCAGTAGATGTGAAAGAAATGTATAAAAATGATGTTATTTAAGCCAGCGCAAATACCTGTTTACATCCTGTTTTTCGGGTGAAGTCCAAAGTAGTCGATTGCAGAGTTCACACGCATAGGTTTAATACCTATGATCATGCGCGTGAACTCGGCAATCGACTACTTTGGACTTCAACCGAAAAACAGGATGTAAACAAAGGTATTTGCGCTGGCTTAAATAACATAATTTTTATACTTATCTTTCACATCTACTGCAGTCAGACTCACTCGTGTTTACTCTGAAGGAATCACTCACATGGCTGTGCACTTGTAATGACACATCAAGGATGTTAAGAGCCTAAAAGCAGGTTTAGTACTTGCCCCATTGAAGTCAACAGGGTGCAAATTTTAAAAATAGAATAACTCGGTGTAGGCAACACAGATTTTTGTCGTTGTTCTCTGTACTGACAGCACTCCAAATGTACAAAAAAATGAGCTCAATGTTAAAATTGACCGGAGTTCTCCTTTAATGCTATGGAAATACAAGCCGGAAGACCGAACACAATGAGCGCAGCGCTGAAAAGGGGCGGGGCTACATGAGGTCTAGAGTGGAGAGGAATTTTGGACCAATGAGTTTTCATGGTGGGCGGGGCTATGTAGCACAACACATTCGAAAATAGAAACCAGTTTGGACAAAACTTTTGGATTTACATTGATGAGATATAACTTTGTCTAAAGCCCTATTCAGACGGGATTAACTTTACAAGGGTAGATGGAGTAATGTAATTTTAGAACAGGACGTCTGTAATATATAAAACAGTTATGTCCGGTCGAACGATGTAGGCCTATTAATTAACTTCAGATTGGATTGTGTTGGTAATAGGCACTTACCTAACGCTAAAAGATGTTTTGTGCCTCTAACAAGTGCTTTCGATCTTCTTTCTGATCTGAGTGGTATGTGGAAAACACTTGAGTTTTGCCACAGACTCGTCCCAGCGTCTAGAACACAACTGAATGCTTTTTCAAGCGTCTCCATAATTGAAAAACTGCGGAAAACTACTTTTAAACAGGAAATGATGAAATGTTTACATACATATTTACAGCGGGTCTATTCACACAGGATTAGTATTACCTGAGGTAATTTTTCCGGAGCTTTTTACTGAAGGTAAAATTTGCCGTAATCTTTACTGACATTGTCCGTAATGATTACTGAGATGGCACATTCAAACGGGACTAAAATCACAGAGAAGATTTTTTGATAATCAATATATTGTTCTCTGGAGAACTTTTTAAACAAGTCTATTTAATCTCATTGCTTCTCTAGGAGGAACTTTTCTATGGGTTCCCTCATATGTATTTTTAGAGTCTAGTGTGAAACTGACAGTCACGTGTACGGCATGTGAGGCCAAACTAGTGGAAGAAAATGGTTGTTCTCTCCATGTTTCTCTCTCTCTCATTTTCTTTTCACAGTCAGCTTGCTTCAGCTTCAGGGCATGGCTGCTTTAAACTGAGCACAGTTAGATGATGCTGAGGGATGCTGAGAGTTTGTGTGTGTGTATTGTGAGAGTGTGTGTAAATATGCAGTGCACACTAGTCCTTTTTTTGGTGGTATTGAAGAGACCGTGGTACATTTACTTTGACACAAAGAACCAAATATAACTTGCAGAATTCAAAGGGAGTAAAGTGGTAAATGTGGCAGTATATGTTCAGCATGTGCTTTGCAATTCTTCCTATATATAGTGCTCATGCTTTCAGGTCATTTTAAAATGATAATCATTAAATATAATTATAGCTATGGGTTAGAGCCTAAGAATGGGGGGAGACAATGTGTTTGTGTGTGTGTGTGTGTGTGTGTGTGTGTGTGTGTGTGTGTGTGTGTGTGTGTGTGTGTGTTGTTCAGATTATTGTGCTTGTCCCAGATTATGCTCCAGAGCTGAGAGATTAAATTACTTCCTTTTTAAAAAAAGAAAACAAGCATGGAGGAATGCCATTATTATATGCATTTCTTTCTGAATTATATATTAGGTCACTCAAATAATTTTCTCACTGTGCCATTGTGTGCAGTTCTTTATGTTTTTAAAGGTGAATCTCACATCCATCTAAAATGAAGGGATTATATTTTTACATTACATTTTGCATAAAGAAAGGAAGACAATTTTCTCATTAGATTATTATTAAATTAAATCTAATTATTATATATTAATGAATGAATACAACTGAAATAATATAGAATTTGTTTAGCATTACTCTAATGAGAATAAGAGTTATAAGAGTTCAAATAAGACTCATTAGATTCACATTACAATTAAATTAAATAATATATTTTATATACTATTTTTTAAATTACATTATTGACAATTGAGGCTTCATTGCAATGAAAATAATGCCACAATTGAATTTCTTTAAGCAAAATATCAGCACTCCACCCCCCTTCTTTTCGATTTTGTTTTGAATTATGACCTGGACATGTTCTTGAAAGGTTTGGTGAGATTCACTCATAAAGCATATCACGCCTCCAGAGCGAATCTTATCCTCTATAAATTATACTACCTTTCCATTTCCTCTTGTGGGAGTACACTTGGGTAACCTTAATCTAATTCCTGAATTGTGAATGTTAACCTCAATGTCAGTTCCATCAAAGGTGTGCAGCTCTCGACACCTCTTTTGTATTGAACTTGTGTTGTATCCTTCACTATCTTCATAACCACTGATAAGGCTGGATAAGTCTTAGCTCGTCCCTGCAGGGGATTTGAAGCTCAGTAAGTCATGTTCTGTGTTCACCCTATCGCGCGTATAGCATCAATATCATGCAGCTTGACAGATTAATGTTGCATTGGATTGGAATGTTGAACATTCCGAGCTCCTTGAGTATTAAATGTAACATTTCTTCACACTAACTATGAGGTTCTCAAACATAAAACAGCTGATTTATACCATTAGACAAGCAAGTTAAGAGTAAGTTATTAAGATTATTACCTTTACGTCCCATGCAGCAAGAACAAGAATGTTGCATTTTGGTTGCAATTATGTTACATTTCATTAAAAACACTAATTTGACCCGCCCTAAAACACTGTAGGGTCGTGACTGGAAGAGTTTGGTTCATGTTGTCGACATGTCGAGAAGACGCTGTTTTCTGCGCTGCATGCACTTCAAAAGGATGAAGACTCATGCTGGAATTATGGAATTCATATGAACCCAACATTACTGTTTGTATCACTGTGTATCAAGCGCTGAGAAAGTCTCTGGAGATGACATTCTGATATGGTAAAAGACGTTTCATTTCTGACATGCGCTGTGATTGGAACTGTTTCAGATGATGTGCAATGTGTTTTATGAGAAAATTAAAGCGTTTTTTTGGCCTCGGATGCTTGTAAACCTGTTGTAGGAGACCTCCAAAACAAAATTAAGAACCTTTAAAATAACATAATGGGGGCACTTTAAAATAAACATGGGTATCTGTCACATTGGGTACATTTGTAAATTAGTATTTACCACAACCTTTTTGCAATTTTAAAAGATAGTTCACCCAAAAAAAATTAAAATTCTGTCTTCATTTACTCACCCTCATGTCATTCTAAACCCCTATAACTTTCTTCTGTGGAAAACAAAAGAAGATATTTTAAAGAATATTATATATATATATGTTTTACTATTGAGATTTACCTATAAGATGTTTCTTCACATAATTCAGAGCTTCTTCCCCACTCTTTACTCTCTTAACTCTGTTCTTTACCAGTGTTATTTTAGTATTCATCCATAATGTTCCTATTGTAAGCCACACCGGGTGAATTACAGTGAAGTATCAATATACTGATACATTACTGTCATTTGGATCTAGACAGAACCTGCGGGGCTGAGCATTTGCTCTAGAATTGATCTGTGATTGTGAATCTGATGTCAGTCAGTCACATGCTTGTCTAGGCGTCTGTGTCGTAGGCTGTCAATGAATTGATTACATAATTACTAACAAAATGAAGTACAATGTAGGGGCTTTAAAACTGCTGCTTTAGTGCAATGATTATCCCTTTTTCTTGAGAACAAGAGATAGTGATAAAGATAGAGATTCAATAGTGTTAACAAGATGTGAGAGCCTAGGTAATTTATAGGCTTTCATGCAGCACTAGAGTTGGATTAGAAAGTGCAGAACAGGCTAGACAAAAACTGTGTGTTTTGAAGGTAAAGTGTGTCATTTCTGTTCAACTAGCAGCACCAACTGTAAATGCAAAAATAATGACTGTCCTGTGGATGTTGTGTGGGCATGTGCCCAATTACCCATATGGTTAATCTGGCCCACAGCCTAACTTTGCCTAATTTAATATAAAAAAGCAGTACCGCTTCTTCACCATTAACAGAGGGCAATGAGGGCATCTACATTTTATCCACCATATGTAGCATGAAATCGCCATGCTACAGGTGGCCTCCCATTGGCTGGATGTTTCAACAACTGTCTTGATTTCATGTGGTGAAGAGACTGGTATTCAAAAGCCAGAGAAGGTACAGAACCTAGAGTCATGGCTATCAGAGGGTCTGAGGGCTACTTGAATCTCTGCAGTGAGAGACTGTAGGTTTATTAGGAACTATTAGAGCAATTTTTTTTATGTTTCCCAGCTGTGACTTTCTAAATTTATCAGTGTGCTGCATAGCTAATTAACTGGTTCATGTCATGATGGCTCAATAATACCTATTTAAGTCCAAAAACATTGCCTTATACCCACAATAGCTATGTTTCCATCCAAAGTTGTGAATTTAACTTTTGCGAATAAAGCAGCGTTATGTTCAAAGGAAATTGGCGCTAAAAATGGAAGTTGCTGCAATCAGGGAAGCCACTGTGTCTCTTTTTTCCTGCATCATAAATGACTGGCATCTCAGAGCTCTCAGACGAAACGCAATAAACGCTTTCATAATATCTTGTCTTCGGATTCCTGGTGTTTGGGAACTCAATCATGTGGGACACTTCTGGAAGGGAATTAAATCAAATCATTCTGATGACAGACTTTGGCTCAGGCATTTCAGAATGATCAAACCAACATTTGAGATGCTGTGCAATGAGAAAGGTCCGCTGGTTAGTCCAGTTATCCAATCACATCCACTGCGCATCGAGGGATTTATTAAAAATAAACAATACAGCTTCTTCACCATTAATAGAGGGCAATGAAGGCATCCACATACTAGCATTAATTATCAGATTATATCCACCAATTATGAAGATTCTATCATTTACTCATCCTTATGTCTTTCCAAAATATGACTTTCTTTCTTCTGTAGAACATAAAACAGTAACCAGCTTGTCCAAGCGGCTCTTTTTCTTACAATGAAAGTGAATGGTGACCACAGATGCAAAGCTGGATTTTACCGACTTAAATTTCAACCTGTTTCTCACACACAGCTTTCTGTGAATGCAGAGGACTTGGAATATAGTGCACAAGTCAAATGAACTAGTTTTAATGCATCTACACCGCTTTTTGGAACTTGATATTCATTGTTTCATTATAAGGAAGAGAGCAACTCGGACATTCCGCTAAATCTTTCACTTTGTGCTCCATGAAACTAAGAGTTTGGAACGACATGATGGTGAGTAAATGATATCAAGATTTTCGATCATGGGAGAAGTAATCCTTTAAAAGGCCGTGAACTGTATGGCAATATAACGCCAGGGATTGAGTTCTTTTTGAGAATTACTTGGGGAGAAGTCTTGTTGGGTTTCAGGGGAAATATATGATTTCAGCATTTGCCATGACAGATGATGGATTATATCATCTTAACCTTTAACCTTTTGTAGATTCCCAAGTCTTGCACACTCTGCAACACTCCAGCTGGGTCTGCTGTGAATAAACTATGCAATATTGAAAGAGGATCCAAGGGAAGATGAGTAATAAAGAATGTTTAAAACACAGGAGGTTTTGTGCGCTCGTGAGCAGGGGCTGGGCAACACTGATTTTTTTTGTCATGGTTAAGGTCAAGGTTTCCATAGCAACAGGCACCATTGAGGTTGCAGTGATAATGGTATGAATAATTTATCACATGGAAGGATTATGACTGAGTTCCAAAACACCTCATGGTGTGTGACTGTATGTGCACCTGTTTGTATGTATGCAAAATGTATGGTTCTGCCCTTAACTTCTTCCTTTATCGTGATACCATCACCACCGTTACTAGACAGACATTGCATGGCAACTTCAGGTGAGGAATTGCCATGGTATTTCTGTCACATTCTCTAATTAGCATCACAGTGACATTGAGTCGTCATGGAAATGCTCATTTGCGTTTTTCTCATTCCATTCCGTTGTGTTTCTGAAGGTGTCTGGGAGTGTGTTTGTCGAAAATAAGATGCTTAATTAGTTGTATATTAAATGTGCAATAATTATGTATCTATTAATTTAGAGATAAAGTTGAATAAGGAAATTAATGAACTAATTTATCATCACCACCACCGTATAAGCATAATTGATTAGGCTGTGATCAGCGAGTATGAATAATAATGTCATTCATACATAATTAATAGCTTCTTAAGCACGTTTAGTAGAATAAGACTGCTATTAAGGTCAAACGAGCATCACACACACATACAGGTTGTTTATTTCACAAAAAATAGTGATATTTTTTCTGCATTTCAAATTTCTGTCATTTTCTGTCTGTCTCTACACTCCCATCTCTGTCTCACCCTCTGAGAAGGCTGCCATCTGGACCACTTTCATTTAGAGCACACACACACTCACACACACACACACACACACACATACACATACATCTGGAGATTAATGTATCAAGCCATAGACATTTGATGGAAATATCACCCAGAATTTAATGCATGATTTTGATTAGGATTGTCAGTGTTTTGCCGTAATACGTCATTGTGTGAATGGGTAGCTTATAACCAGCTGTGATTAAACAGTTTTGTTTGAGTTTAATGAATGGAAACTCTACCTGCTCATGGGTTTGGCTGAGAGGAATCCCTCTGTGACTGATCCACTTTGATCTTTGACCTCAATATAAACATGGTGGGAAAGTATTTTATAACTGCTAACTAGGATCCTGCTTCAACGTTGTCACAAATGGTTGCACAAACGTGAGGAAAGGATCTATTTGCAGCAGTGTCAATATATCCCAGTTTCACAGACAAGACTAAAATGCATGTCTGTGAAACCAGACCTATATGTAGGACTATTAAACAAAACTCAAAATACTCAACGGGAACAGAACAACCGTAATACCATGACGAGAACTGACAAAGAACAGAAAGAAAACCAAGGCTTAAATACACAGAACAAACCAATCAACGAAATGAGCAACAGGTGTAACTGATAATCAAACAATGAATAACCAAGGTAACCAACTGAAAACACAGGAAACAGAACTAATCACATGCAAAACCCACCCAAACAGGCACAAAACCCAGATAGCCTCATATTCCTTGTATACATTGTACGATTTTGGGCTGTCCCACATGAGAGATGACCAAATGTGCCGATTTCTGTGGAAAAACCACAATTGCCAAATTGCGATTCATTTGGCTCTATTTGTTTACCATGAGCGTATGCTGATGATGTTTTATTCTTCTATACTAATGCTGCGTTCCAGACAGCTCGGACGTCTGATTGCCTGGAACTCACCGAGATCTGAAGTGGGATATTTAATTTGACATATTCCAACATCCAACCTCATCTGGGATGCAGCATAACTTGCGTCGTAGCCTACGATTCAATAGGTGTCATTATCATACAGTCTACACACATGTCCTACCCAAGTTTATTAGATCCATGTTGTACAGTGCGATTTGTAATGATCTTATAGGATTGCTGAAATCGCAGGCATTACTAAAGCAGGCATTACTGAAGTATGACATCATAGAAGAATACATTTTAAATGGGAATATATTCACATAATTTAGTGTGCAATTTTATGTGTGATTTTTGTAATTTTTCAGCATGAAGTATCCATTAACATTTGATCATATGCATATTTCCAGGAACATTAAAAATGCTAAAATTTTGAAATGTAAACTACATATTTAGAAGTATTATATTTAAAACATTTTATTTTAGATGACCAGGTGGAATTAAACCTTGTCATTGCCTTGTGGAACCTTGTGGAATTAACACCTCATTAAAAATTAATTATACTATAGACCTTATGTAGCCCGCCCCTTTTCAGCGCTGCGCTCGTTGTCTTTTGACTTCCGGTCTGTATTTTCACAGCGATTTTGCGTGTTTATTAATGAACGGCTCGTTTTAAAATCTTCCCGGTCGACTGACATTTGCTTAGTCATCCGCTTTAAACATTACAGTCCTCATGATAACTTTCGTTAACTTTACATTAAGTAAATCCACTGCAAAAGCTAATTACTCCTGGACAGCAATGCCATAAAAATATACAGAGCGACCACAAAACGGAAGTTAAAAGACAATATTCTAAAGATGGCGGCGCCCTCGTTTCTCTGGCGCATAAGGTCTATACAATTATTGTTTTAAAATGATTTTATATTTATTAAAAGTAAACACAAAGCTATTATGATTGACTATATTTTCCTGCCATCTTTTCATATATAACCATTGCATGCATTATGTTTATGTCTGACCAAGAATGTTTTTTTGGTAACAAATGTTTAACAAATGTGTCCGTTTGGCCAAATTAATGGAACATCTCCCTTGACAATTATAAACTGCATTAATTCTTTATCATTATTGTTTGTTCAGAGTTCAGAATATTCTGTTTTCTCCTGCAGAGCTCCTGGGTGCTGCTAAGAAGGTGAATGTGAACTTCCAGGACACAGACGGGTGAGTTTCATCTATACTACAGTGACATCACATGATGTCAGTCAATTAAATTGAGTAGTGATCAAATGATATGGGCTATTCAGTGGCCAGCGCCTATATTAAAGGAAACAGCGTTTGCAACTTAATGTAAGGTATTTCCAGGTGAAACATGGCTGTACGTTATTTTATTCTTTGGCACTTGATTGGATTTCGAAAAGTGAATGTTATACGAATTGGCCATTAGGTGGTTGGAGGGAAGGGCTTGAAAACTAAGAGTGATTGATGACATCAGTGCCATGCAGTCTATTTTGAGTTCATGGTTAAGTTAGCTAGTGGACAGTGCAGATTACAGCTAAAGCAGAGGTGTGTTGTTATTAGAATGCTGCAGTGTGCTAGTAGTAGAGAGAGATAGTGTGTGTGTGTGTGTGTGTGTACACGTGGTTTGGGTCTCTGGCAGAGAGAAATCTCTTACTCATGGAAGTAGGTCATAGCCTCCTGCTCAGTTAGACAGTGAGGGATCGGAGTAAAGTGGCAGAGTTGAGCTGCAATGAAGTCAGATTAGGGACTCTCTAAAAAGTTACGCATCGGCCTTAAAGTGCCCCATTATGCTCTTTTGGATAATAGTGTGTAATATATCTGTTTGTGAATGTAAAATGTCTTCAATGTTTCATTGAACAAAGTGCATGATAAAAGCAGTCATTGTCTCCCAAAAGAAAGAACCAATTCTGAACTGCCTAAAACGAGTCGTCAGTAATTCTTACTGTACTTCCTGCTCGAGCCTATGTAGGTTTGACCAATTTCAAAATTCAGATATGGTAATGAGCGATTGGTTTTCTTACACACTGTAAGTGGCAGACCAGTCATAACAGACTGGGCCATTTGACCAATCAGAGCAGAGCAGGCTCTCGGAAAGGAGGGGTTTAGAGAGACTGGATCAAACCATTTCAAACACTGTGAGAAAAGAGGTGATGCTGCGATGAATAGCTTTTATGAGAAAATTAACTACCCAAGCTTTCCTTGGAGTGTTTATGAGCAAAGCTGTGAATCATTTGTGAATGAAACATTATTTTGAGTGGAATCTCCTGATTGAATTGGTTGTTCCACTTCCCAAACGTGGGTTGCGTCTGAAAACTTAGGCAGCAGACCTGTTGAAATTAATTTTTTTTTTTTTATTGGCAACCTGTAAAATAGCTAAATATGGGCACTTGGATTGGAAATAAGAACTGACATATTAGGATTGGGTATTATGAGGACATATAGCTATTAGACTGTTTTGAAGAAGATATCTTGACCATAGCAGGCCTAGAAATTAGTACACACACAGATAAACCTCAAGATTTTCTGCAGAATAGTAATGCCTGTCATTCACTCACCTGTTTCTGATCACCGACCATGAGTTAGTTTATCCTTATTTAATTGCATTTTAAGTGCAAGTGGTTAACTTAACTAACTTAAACTTACATTTTAAGTGCACACTGGTGGTGGTTGAGGAGAGATCCCCTGATATGATTGTAAAGCGCTTTGGGTGTACAGCAGTACATATGAAAGCGCTATATAAATGCCTCATTCTATTCTATTCTATTTTAAATACATGTTGAATACAGGTTTTTTAACATCAAATTTCATTATTTTTGTCTATTCTAAATGGAATCAATAACAGTGCAGTAGAGGTGATTACGGGGGCAATTTCTACAATTTCAGGACACGCACAGTTCTGTCTCTAACTGAGAAAAATGAATGCCTTTGAGAGAAATTTCATCAAAAACAGATTTTGAGAAGTCTTCTGCTGCCTGAACTTCTATTGTCTTTGAATCCATAGTAATATCTATCTAATCTCTAGTAGGACGCTGGTTGGATGCTTACATGAATGACAGATGCTAAAAGATTTAGTACCAAATAAAGGTGAAAAAAATTCAGTAACATTAATTAATACATTTAAAGCAATGATAATATGACTTTGATATAATAATGATTTACCAAAGCCTGACTTTTTTTTTCTTATGTGACAGAAATTGGCTTCCATATTATGGTACAACGGGTTATTTTAATTTAAACCCAACCACTCTTATTGCACCAATAACCTTTTATTAAATTTGAGTCATTTATTGGCTCGGTACTTTTGCCATATGAATGTTTCTTATACCAAAAGATCCCCCTTCAACATTTTTACCATATTTAAATCGATTCCAAAGGTTTCCCTCCTAAAAAACCTGTGAATAATTATTATTATTTTTATTTTTTTGCAGATTCTATATGTCACTAGAAATGGTTAATGCATATTGTGTTTGTGTGCTTGTTTTATAGGTTATCTGCCCTTCATCATGCTGCTCTTAATGGTAACGTGGAGCTGATTGCGCTGTTGCTCGAGTCACAAGCCGTCGTTGACATCAAAGACCAAAATGGTACAAACACACACAGTACCTTTTAATAGTCTCATATGTACAATATGTACAGTATTTACTCAATATACAGATGAATCAGTTATTAAAATAGTTAGACTACCGTTCAAAATCGCTAAGAGTTTTAAATATTTTTTGAAAGGTCTCTTTTACTCACCAAGGGTGTATTTATTTGATCAAAAATACAGTTAAAACTGTAAAATATTATTTAATTTAAAATAATTGTTTTCTATTTTCTATCTAAAAAAAATACTGTCCCCTATGGAAGCTTGTTTCCACAAATGAATAAAAAATAAAAAAATCTCTTTTTATTTCTCAATTATGACGTTTTTTTCTCAGAATTGCGTGATATAAACTCGCAATCGCGAGTTATACAATCAGAATTGCGAGTTATAAACTCACAATTGCTAGTTTTAAAGTCAATATTGCGGATAAACTCACAATTGCGTGTTATAAAAATCATATCTCAAAATCAAATCATCTGAATTTTGTTTCTCAGAATTGTGAGAAAAGTCGCCTTTACCTTTTTTATTTTTTATTAATTTGTGGAAACAAGATTCCATAGGGTACAGTGTTTTTCTTTAGATAGAAAATAGAAAATTATTTTAAAAAATTGTAAACTTGCGTGTTTATATTTCACAATTCTGACTTAATAACACGCAATTCTGAAAAAAAAAGTATTTTTTTCCTCAGAATTGGACTTTGAAACTCGCAATCGAAAATAAGTCAGAATTGCGAGATGTAAACTCACAATTGTGAGAAAAAAGTCATAATTGTCTTTTAAATAGTTTTATTCCGTGAAGGAAACAAGCTTCCATAGTCCCCACACTTTTGAATGGTAGTGAATATGTTTCTCATTGAAACTACCTCCTGTTTTCTGAAGGGATGCGGCCCTTACATTACGCTGCTTGGCAGGGCAAATGTGAGCCCATGAAAATGCTGCTCAAGGCAGGGTCATCAGTCAACAGCCAATCAGATGAGGGACAGATCCCTTTACACCTCTCATCACAACACGGCCATTATGAAGGAGTGAGTAAATGCACATAAACAGTCAGACTTGCGTGCTTATGCACATATGCTGTACACACACACACATACTCACTGTACTGCACTGTGTGTGTTTGCAGAGTGAGATGCTGCTCCAACATCAGTCGAACCCCTGCCTCAGAGACCACGCTGGGAAAACCCCTCTAGACTTGGCCTGCGAATTTGGACGTGTCACGGTCAGTTACGCCGTGTTTGTGTGTGTCTCTCTGTGTACGGCACGCAGGGGTTTGTGATAGATGGATGAGAAGCGGTGCTCCGCAGTGGGAATGAGGGACAAGAAACCTCTTCTCACGTTTTCAGCCAAATGTACAATAGGAAGCCCGACATGCACTCACACCCTGGTTTCCACTGCTTGCAAATGAGCACAAGAGACTCCTACGTAACAGTTTATTCAGACTTGGGTTTTGTTAAAGGTACAGTTCACTCAAAATTAACATTCTGTCATTATTTACAAACTCCAAATCCATATGACTTTTTTTCTTCCATTGAACAAAAAGAGCATTCTTTTTTTTTATTATTGTACTGGATGCTATTTTCATGCAACTGGAAGTATGTATGTATGTATGTATTTGTATTATTATTTATTTAATCATTTCAAATCACCTTGTTCACTTATTTATGCATGAATGTCTTTGTTTGTTTGTTTTTATGCATATTTGATTATTATCTCTATTTGTTCATTTAATCATTTCAAATCTCCTCTTTCATGCAAAATAACCATAAATGTATTATAAACGTCCATGTACACTTTACTTCAAATCTTATGAAGCCATATTAGCCATAGTTTTGTGTGAGAAACAGAGCAAAATTTAATCATTATACACTGATAATCTTCACGTCAACCATTGCAACTGTGTTATTCAGTTCACTGAGATCCTTCAGTGAACTAAATCAGTCTGATTTGGCAACGACTCATTCAGTCCACGGCTGCGTCCGAAAACTTAAAAATGCTGCCTTCTGAGGCTGCGTTTCAAGTTAGGAAGGCATCAAGGCACGTCCAAATCCAATGTTAGCTTCTTTTCCAGTCTCCTGAGATACCTTCATTGTAGTAATTAAATATTTGCTTAGTTATTACCAAAGCTTGCACTAATTTGTTGTAGATCATTAAACCGTCATGAGGTATCTTCGTGTGCCTACAAAGTCACTGCCTGATAAGGCAGCGAGGCAACAGGTCTGCTGCTTTTCAGACACAACCCACGTTTGGGAAGTGGAGCAACCAATTCAATCAGGAGATTCCACTCAAAAGAATGATTCATTCACAAATGAATCACTGCTTTGCTCATAAACACTCCAATGAAAGCTTGGGTAAATCCATTGAAAAATGACTTATCTGTTCCTCACTTAAACCTATTCAGACGTCTTGCACTATACATGAGTCCATAAGTGAATTTATGAGTTTGATACTTGGTATTTGGCATCCCTTTGAAGTTTAAAATCCTTCTTTTGTGTTCAATGGAAGAAATAAATTCATATGGGTTTAGAGAGTCATTGAGGGAATTATTCTTTACTATTCACCTTTGTTTTATTTGACATATTACATATTTTTTTGCTGACCTGTTGTTTTATTTGTCCTAATAGATCATTTCTTAGGTCATGAATCACATTTTTTATGTTAAAGTTGCTGTAAGTGACGTTCTGTTTCACTAACTTCCAGCCAGACTCAGAATCTGAATTAGATCACTCCCTCTCTCCAAAATATTTTGCTCCTAAAACATGTCAGCGAACCTGTCAGCTTACTCGAACGCTCAAAGTGACTGACAGGCGGTGAGCGCCTCAAAGTTCTCTGATTGACTAAACAATAGCAATCAAATTCGTTTTTGCTGTTCACAGAGCTTAAAGCGTCACAGAGACAGGTGTGATGTCTCATGATACCCATTTCAGTGATATATTGCATATTCTAGAAAAAAATATTTACAACACTTTTAACTGATGTAGTTTTTACAGTGTAAAAATAATAATTATTATTAGTTATACATATTAATACAAATTAAAATAAAACACTGAAACGCCTAATGCACTTTTATAGTTGAAACGATTAATTCACTGAAGTACCATTTACTCTACCGTTCATATGTTTGAGGTCAGTAAGATTTTTTTTATCTTTTTGAAATAAGTTTCTTATGCTCAAGACTTCATTAATTTGATATAAATACAGTACATGCAGTAATATTGTATTAGTTGTAAATTGTTGTAAATTGGATTACTACTATTTACAACAGTAATATTGTAAATACAGTAAAACATTAAAACCTGTTAAAAACAGTTTTGCTGCTTAATATATTTGTCGAAACCAAATTTCTGGATTCTTTGATCCAAAAGAACAGCATTTATTCGAAATAGAAATATTTTGTAACATTATAAATGTCTTTACTGTCACTCATTTTAATCGATTGAATGTGTTCTTGCTGAATAAAAGTATTAATATCTTTCTTTCTTTAAAAAAACAACAACAACCCACTTACCCCAAACCGGTAGTGCAAATACCATGCTGTATATGAGTGTGGCATCATCCAGCAACTATGGTATATATCAAAGTATCTTTCAATCACATAACAACTTTACCATGGTATTACCACAATCTGCTTTTTGTTCTGGGATAAGGCCTACACACCCGTTTAAGCTGTGTGTGAATGCATGCATGTTTTCTGTGTGTTCTACAGGTGGTGCAATTGCTCCTGAGCAGTAACATGTGTGCTGCTATGTTAGAACCGAAGCCCTCTGATCCCAATGGCATCAGCCCGCTACATTTGGCTGCCAAGAATGGACATATCGAAATTATCAAGTAGGTGCTCACTGGACTTCTTGGCTTTGCAACTACGATGACTTGGTTCTTACCACTTTATTTCTGCATGTTGTCATTTAGGTTAGTCAACCTATCTTTACTGAACTGCATGGGCTTTTTTAGCTGTCACATCATTCAAGTGAAGACATTATTATAAAACACATTGCACATATCCTATAGTCAGATCAAGGCTTTGACATGATTATATTACAACTTTCTCAAACTATCCGCTGATTAGATGTGTTGATGAGAACACAATTATCATCAATATTTCTGAATATAATTAATGTATTTGGTTAAAATATTTATTTTAAGAATATATCTTAGAATATATGCAAAGTCTGCAAAACAAATGAGGAGGTTATGTGAGGATGTTTACGATAAAGTGTTTTATATTGCTTTCATTTAGCAGTTATAAATTTTGTACAAGGGGACAGACATTGACGGGCGCAAAATCCTGACACAGCATTTAGCTCAGTGACACAAAACTGTCTCTGTTGCATGACTGATGTGGCAAGACAGGTCAGGAGCAAAGGGATCGGGGATGATGGGAGAAATGAAAGGCACTGTGAGCTGTCCGATCAGTCCCTGGAGGCTTCATTCATTAGATTCGCACACACACACACATTCAAACCGAGTGTCCTCGTTTTTCCCTTTGATGGACAGTGCCGTCATTGCCTAGTGACGCACGTCGTTAATTAGTGATTTCATCATTCATCACACATTTTAGGCTGCTTGTGGATCAGTATGAATGTGTGTATGGTTTGACGGATATGAAAGACACATTTTAAATGCCCATTCTGGACATCAGTTCCTACATCACAGCTTCTCAACTAACATGCCAAATCCGCTGCACAAATCTGGAGCAAGCAAGCACTTGTCCTGGCCACAGGTCATCTACCTTAGTTTTATGCAGGAATTATTATATTTTTAAAGATGTCCTATTATGCTTTTTTACATTTTCAAATTTCTTTAGTGTGTAATGTTGCTGTTTTAACATGAAAAAGGTCTGCAAAGTTACAAAGCACAAAGTCACTCCAAAGGAAGTTATTCTCTATATAAGTGCGCACTGTTTCTGAACTCCCTGAAATGCCTCGATTGTAGTCTTGAGTTTTCTTCTGGGAATGAACACATCACAATATTAATTATTTAAATTATTCCCGGCCAAGGCATAACGGGAAGAAAAGGGGAGGAGGGGCTTCAGACTGGAACTAAACAGAGAATTTCAGACAGACTTGGAAGGGAAGTGCTGCAACAATGTCAAATATGTGATTTTTTTATGGAACATTCAAGAATGAAAACCTATTCTAGTAGACCCCAAAAACAAAATGAATATTTCTCCTTTAATACTTACATTTACTTACTGATACTTACATTTGATGTGTTTCGACCCCTTTGCTTTTTTATTTTAATAATCTTTCCCTGGAAGTAAGAGTGCAAAAAGTCTATCTTAGACTCTTAACTTTCTTTTTTATGTTCATATTGATATACTTTGTACTAGCTATAGAATGATGTTGTGAAAGAGAGCCTTTTTAAGTGTTTAACTAAAAAAAAGCTTTTATAAAGTGTTTTGTGTGTGAATGTTTTCAGGTTACTGATCCAGGCTGGTATAGATATAAACCGACAGACTAAATCAGGCACAGCGTTGCATGAAGCTGCTCTCTGCGGGAAAATCGAGGCTGTACGACTGCTGCTGGATGTGAGTATTTCATTATTATATGCATTATATTATGTGTGAACTTTTTACCACCAATGACATGCATTCATTTTTTTTTTAAATATGCTTGTATATAAAATATTTACCAGTCAGTAAGATTGTGTGGGAAAGCTAAAGCTTGTTGAGGTGGAGATGAAGGAGACAGGGGACGGAGAGTGACTGTGCAGCCCATGTAATTTATTCAGACACTTCAAAAACAAAAATATATCACAAGAGCTTTTCAGCTGAAACTCAGACTTCTGTATACAACACTTTAGCACGGCTTTCACGTGCACAGCTCACTTACCAGACAGGGACTCTCTGCACTCACGCCCTCTGCATTTCACCCGTCTCTCGACTCGCTGCAAAGTGCAAATACCTGTTAGTTCTCATTAACCAGGAGCGTTTCCCTTACCATTCCCTTACCATTCCCCTGCTCTCGCTTTCCACCTGCAGCTGCCAAACCACGCCGCGTCTTCCACAGATTGTCTGATCATTTATTTGATCAAAATTACAGTCAAAACAGTAAAATTCTAATATTATTACAATCTTTTATTTGTAATATTTTTATTTTATTTATTCCGGTGATGGTAAAGCTGAATTTTCAGCATCATTACTCCAGTCTTCAGTGTCGTGATCCTTCAGAAATCATTAATATACTGTATGCTGATTTGTGGCACAAGAAACGTTTTTTATTTATTTATTATAATCAATGTTGAAAACGTCTCAGGTTACGACTGTAACCCTTCTTAGGGAACGAGAACGTAGCGTGTGACGGCATACATGGAAGCTAAAAAGAGACGCTGGCAAGCCGATGAAGCAAGCCGCTCCCAGGCAGGAGGAGGAGTGGCAAAGGGAACTTCTCAGGGAACAAGGGTTACAGTCGTAACCCGAGACATTCCCTTTCGAGGGAACTCGCACTGTGTTGATGACGACACTATGGGGAACAAAATACCCACTATGCCACAACGAAAACTGCCTGTCCCAGTGTGAAGCTGTCTCAGGCACAACTAGGACGAGAGCACTCGTGCGCCGTGTGTAGAGGGGAGGACCAGACTATAAAATCTAATGAATGTGTGCGGAGTGGCCCAGTCAGCCGCATCACATACCTCATGAATAGGTGCCCCTGAAAGGAGGGGTCTAGAGGACACCATGCCTCTGGTAGAGTGAGCCCTCACGGCTAAAAGTGAAGGCAAACTGCGCACCTGATAGGCCAGGGAAATAGCCTGAACAATCCAGTTACTGATGGTCTGTTTGGATGCGGGAAGCCCCTTCTTGGCCGAACCAAAACACACCAGCAACTGGTCAGCCTTCCTCCACTGAGAAGACCTCTGAACATAGATGTTTAGTGCTCTGACAGGGCAGAGTAAATGAAGTCCTCCATCTTCCGCTGTCACATGAGGTGGGGGATGAAATGCCTGCAGAACCGTCGACCTCGCCATATTAGATGGCACCTTAGGGACATAGCCCGGTCTAGGGTGCAAGATGGCCTTAATTCTCCCAGGAACAAACTCCAGGCATTGCGGAGATATGGAGAGCACCTAGAGATCTCCTACTCTCTTAAGAGAGGTGATGGCAAGGAAAAAGACTACCTTAAGTAACAGGTTCTTGGCCTCAGCCGACTCCAGAGGTTCGAAGGGGGCCTCAACCAGCCCTTCAAGGACCACTGCCAGGTCCCATGTGGGACCACAGGAGGATCTGTTGCGCCAGTCTGGAAAGAGTGCGCAATCTCAGACCCCCTAGTGGTTTAAATAGGACACCACTGACGTATTGTCTGTTCTCAAAAGAACGTGGTGACCTTTGAGGTCTGGTAGGAAGCTACTCAGAGCCCGGAAGACCGCCAACATCTCTAGGCAGTTTATGTGCCAAGAAGAATGCTGGTCCTGCCACAGACCTCTTGTAAAGCGCCCATCCATGATCACGCCCCAGCCCATAAGGGATGTGTCTGTCGAAACGGCTTTCCAGCGACATGACGCTCCAAACACAGGACCTTGGGACAGAAACCAAGGTTTCTTCCACATTGATAGGGAACAAAGGCATCTGCACGTAACCCTTAACATGTGGAACGGATTTCCCCTCAGGGAAAACCCCTTGGTTTTCAACCACCACTGTAGGGCTCTTATGTGCAGCAGGCCAAAAGGTATCACGGTGGACCGATTCAGATGTCTTAGATCTACAAATGGACACAACCCTCCATCCTTCTTTGTAACTATGAAGTACCGGCTGTAGAACCCGGACTCCCTGTCTGGTGGAGGAACATATTCTATGGACTCCTTTACCAGCAGCGAGTGAACTTCCTGTTCTAAAACCCGACCCTGCTCTGGGTCTACTGCAGTTCTGACCACCCCGTTGAACTTCGGTGGGCGGACCCGGAACTGCAGCCTGTACCCTCTTTCTACAGTACGCAGGACCCATGGAGATATATTGGGGAGGCATTGCCATGCCTCGACAAAATTCACCAAGGGAACAACCCTGGGAGCTGGTGTCAGTTGAAGGGTTGTTCCGTTGGTGAATTTTGTCGGGCAACGGACAATGCCTTACACAACTCATTGTGTAAGTCTGGAAAGAATGGCAAACATGTTCTTTCCAGAACGGAAGGCTGTGATCGGTGCTGCAGGAAGTGCTCATCAAGCTTGTTTGTAGCCTGCGCCTCCTGCCTCTCTTGTGGCCAACTGATGTTAAGTTTGGCCACAGCACGCGTCACAACCTCCACAAGCTCCTCATATGCTCATGTGCAGATTGAAATGGCACGTTTGATTCGTTTAGATCCCCCGCCGCAATGCTGAGCACGTCTACATCTGAGTCAGACAGCTGCAGCACCGGGCTCTCAACCCGAGCGAGAAAGTGCCGAAGCAGCCTCTGCTAACTCTCTCTGCGAGCCCCGCGATCTGAGCTGCTGCACTGCCTCGGCAGACGTGGGACACCCACCGCGGGGAGTGCAAGCCTGGCCGGCTTCATCAAATACAGCTAGGCGCGAGCGCAGCACTCTGATAGATAGTGCTTCACAGTGGCCGCAAGCAGCCCCCTTAAGGGCTGCCTGGGCGTCCTGCGCTCCGAAGCAGTGCACACACATATCATGATGTGTGTCCCCACCCGTGATAAAACGAGAGCAGGGATGCACACCCTTTTTAAACTGCTCGCTTGCCATTTCACAATATATATATCACAAACAACACCAAATAGACGATTAACACAACAGAGAGCGCTTGTTGAAGAGCAAAAGCTAACGCTGTTATGTGTCGGCGTCCCTTTGTAGCTTCCGTGTATGCTGTCACACACTACGTCATCACGCAAAGTCACTCAAATCATCATGCATTGTACAAGATGAGTCAGTCTCCATTTCTCTGTGAACCTTCCATAAAGGTGATAAACATTCCAAATCTGTGTGTGTTTGATATGAACACTGGTCGTGTTTGGGAGTTTGCTGGTATGTTAATGATCGTTATATACGTGAATGTGTTCATGTCTGTATTGTCAGTGTAATCACTATGTACCAAGTGAATGTGTATTCTGGCTTTTCTCTTCAGAGTGGTATCAGTGCTGGGGTGAGGAACACATTCTGTCAGACAGCGCTGGATATTGTTAACCAGTTCACCACTACCCAAGCCAGCAAGGAGATCAAACAGATGCTAAGAGGTACAATGGGAGAAAAAAACATAAATTTACACAGAAAGGTAGAGTCAAAGGCTTTCTGAACTCACTGGTATCTGTGTGTGTGTGTGTGTGTGTGTGTGTGTGTGTGTGTGTGTGTGTGTGTGTGTGTGTGTGTGTGTGTGTGTGTGTGTGTGTGTGTGTGTGTGTGTGTGTGTGTGTGTGTGTGTGTGTGTGTGTGTGTGTGTGTGTGTGTGTGTGTGTGTGTGTGTGTGTGTGTGTGTGTGTTCCTGCATACAGATGCATCGGCTGCTATGCAAGTGAAGGCTCTGAAGGATTACTGCAACAACTATGACCTTACAAGCCTCAATATTAAAACAGGCGACATCATCACGGTAAAGAAGCAATTATTTTACTGTAACAATAAAGCAAGTTTACACCCTGAGTCATGCACATATTTTTTGTATGCAGGAGTAGTGGTTCTTTACATACATTGCTATTCAAAAGTACGGGTCAGTATGATAAAAAAAAGAAAGAAATTAATACTTTTATTCAGTAAGGATGCATTAAATTAATCAAAAGTGACAGTGAAGACATTTATAAAGTAACAAAAGATTTCTATTTCAAATAAATTTGAAAAAAAATTCTTTTGAACTTTGTATTCATCAAAGAATCCTAAAAGAAATGCATCATATTTTCCACAAAAATATTAAGCAGCACAACTGTTTTCAACATTGATATTAATAAGAAATGTTTCTTGAGCAGCAAATCAGCATATTAGAATGATTTCTGAAGGATCATGTGACACTGAAGACTGACAAATTATGCTGAAAATTCAGCTTTGCATCACAGGAATAAATTACATTCTAAAGTTATATTATAATTGATTCTTCATAGATTTTTGATTCTTTTTCATGGACTTCAGAAGACAAAACTAAAAGTCCATGAAAAAGAATCAAAAACGAGTGTTCGTGACAATAATATAAAATAGTTGTAACAATCGTAATAATATTACTGTTTTTATTTTTACAAATAAATGCAGCCTTTGTGAGCAAATAATAATATTTTAAAAGAAATGTTACTAACCCCAAACTTTTGAACAGTAGTGTGTAAGACATGAGTCGTATACTTTTTGGAAACCTGGGTTCGACCTAATAGTCTTTATAGCTTTATCCTTTTGGTAAGACTATACAATAAGGTTCTACTGTATATGTTAGTGCAGTGCAATGTTTTGGTTGTTTTCAACTTCAGGCACATCTGCAACATGTCTGTTTGCTCCTCAGGTCTTGGAGCAGCATTCTGATGGACGATGGAAGGGCTGTATCCATGATAACCGCACAGGAAATGACCGCGTGGGTTACTTTCCGTCCAACATGGTGGAAGTCATCAAAAGGGCAGGTGTGCCATCGCATCGTCACATGAGCCTTCTAGGATGTCATGTGACACATATGCACATTTTAATCCACTTTAAAATCAAGGTCAATCTGAAGCTCATCTACCTGGCATTTAAATGTTCATGTGTGTGTGGGTTCTGGTGAGTTTGTATTTAGTGCATGCATTTCTGCATATATATGAGTGTTTGTGTATTTATTGTTGTGTGTTTAGATTAGGGATGAGCATTTTGTTCATTTCGTCTTCTTGAGTACTCAATTGGTACATCAACCTGTTACTATTGGAACAAACCTCTAAGTTTAAGTATAGAGTGCATTAGCGCCCATCCCGTTTTTCAGCGCCGCATATTTTTTCCATTCATTTTTCCCATAGGGATTTTTAAAAAAAGAGTTATAAGCCATGAACCAAGACAATCAGCTACGAGGTGAATCACAACACTACAAACTTTGATTTGAAGCAAAAAAAGTATTTGAAAAGCAGGAAAAAAATACAAAGGTAAAAGACTGTGTACTTAATATCTTTATTGAGGGAAAGAACTACAATCCCATAAAGCATTGTGAATAGCATAATCGGATTAAAAACATAAAACAGCTAATTTACAATTGTTGTTAAAAACAAAATATTTTAAGTTTATTGCAAAATATACATATATATTCAAACATTTAAGTATTTTGAGAGTGTATAGATATTGATTTGAGTACGCCATTTGCATTGCTTCATGGGAGTGGGCGGCGCTAACAAGATCTTTTGGTGCGTGTTGCTTTTTTGACTCTCTGATTGGTGTAATTTTCTATACAGTCATATCATGCGTAATGTTGTTTTTTCACCAGGAATTTCTCAATTAAACACTATTATTTTAAAAATAAGCTGAAATAATGTGGGCTGACGTCTTCAGTAGAAGCAAATGCCTTTGAATTATAACCTCGTAGCTCACAGTAGAGTGGGTCGCACACCGGACGCGCAGCTCAGCGCCGCGCCGCGCCACGTCTAGATAACTCTCACCTAAAAATCCGTTAGCATCAGCAATTTTCTGATTTCTGTAAATAAATATAAAACTAAATGTATATTGCAGCACGGGGTGAAGTCCGTATACATTAACTACGATTTGAGACACATAAATGTAAATTTAATATAAAACTATGTAAATGGCGCTCTGTGGCGCGGCAGGATTTTGAACACGGTCCTGAGCCGTTGCTGGGCGCCGTGGACAGACGCCGAAAGGCGCTGCCGGTGTGTGTACTCTCATAGAGAATAATGTGTTCGAATTTAAAAGACGTGGCGTCCGGTGTGCGACCCCCTTAGGTCTGTCTTTAAGGGTTTATAAGTTATCGTTCAAAATCAAAAAGTTTTGTATCCGGAACCCAGCTGTTGCACTCTATTAAACTTCCAAAAACTACTGTTTGTGCCACTGACATAAATGATACCTCAAATGATGAAGCTTGCTGAACAAAGTGATCAGATGATTGTTTCCCTAGAAGATTATAAACTTTGATGGAGCTGCTGTCTTCTGTGTCTTTAAATACATGATTACTCAAGCCCAATCCTAGTGTATGTGTGTGGTTGTGTGGGTGGCTGTTCATTCACTCTATACCAGGGTTGCCAGGTCTGCACAAGAAAACTATCCCAACTGCTAAATCAAAACTATCCCAATCACTTTCAAAACTATCCCAATCGCATTCCCCAGTAAAAACCGCATTCCGGGGAGGGGAATGCTTCAACCGGCGGACTACAAAAACAACCCGCGGCAAAAGTGTAAAACCACAGATTTGGCAACACTGTTCTATATCCAACTGCCCTGCCCTTTATCACCAGTCAAGTGATTCTAATTAGAGGCGTCAGCTCGAAGACATGAAAGAGAGGGAGTGAAAAAGAGGGCAGATGAGAGTGGCTCATTTATCTGTCACTGTTCGGTCATCTCTGCGTCCACCTGTACCATCTTTCCATGCCCTCCTTCATTTCCTTTCAACTCACATCAGTGGATTCACACTTCTGCACATTCGCACACATGCAAACAGGCTTTCACACATTTATACATGCAGATCAGTGACAACTGCTGCTTCTCAAGAGTGAAGAAACAACATCACTTATCACTGTCAGAATATGTACTCAGATTTACTTTGTTCTGGTGTTTGTAATTTGCTATTTAATAAAAAACATTAAAGAGAAGCTGAGCTTCTCGTCAAGATAAAAATGACAGTGATTAAAACTAGGGCTGCGTGATTAATTGAAAGAAAAACAAAATTGTGATGTGGCTTAGTGCGCTTAACAAATCCCAAAGTTTGTGATTTAATTAAATAAATATATGGGCTGCATGTTTCAGAATTAATTTCGGCACTGTGTTACATAGTTTTTGTGTCTCAGAGCGGCTCAGTTCACACAGTAAAAGCTGCTCTCCATCTCCACATCTGCTCTGAGTTTGGGTCGCTTAATGTGTGTTTGGGAATGCAGCATGTGCCAACAATCTTCTCAAACTTTAGAAGTGCTTATAAACCAGCTTATGCCAACAAAAGAGAAGCTTTAAGGGTTCCTGTGGTTTTATGCCAGAAATTATTATTTTCTTGAATACCATTTTTTATGGTGTGATATTAGTGTATAATAATTGTTTTAATATTATTTCTTAAAGTGCCCCTATTTTGCTATTTTAAAGTTTCCTGATGTTGTTTTGGAGTCTTCTACAACTGGTTTACATGCATCAAAGTAAAAAAAAAACTGTTTAATTTCCTAGTCAGATGAATCAATCTCTCTAAATCCCTCCTTTCCACGAGCTACTCTGCTCTGATTGGCCAGACAGCTCAGTCTGTTGTGATTGGTTTACCGTGTACAGCGTGCGCGTCGAAAACAAAAACGCCCATTGCCATAACAACGTCAGGTCTGTGTGTCCTGAGGCTTCCTTCACTGTAAACTAAACACAGTAATGAAAAATGACGTTGATTTTACCATATCAATGTGAGTGTGAATCTGATGATGAAACATTGGAAGAACTAGTTATTGAACCCGAAACTACACCACAAGGACAACTCGAGCAGAATGATTCTCAGTGATACACTACTCAGTTTGAGGTACATTATGAGATGTTGCAACTGTAATTCCTCACCATCAGCATTAACAAGTGCATGTACATCAAACAAACCAATTATTTTACCAGCAGCCATGTCACCCTGTAGCCCAAGACTGGTTGCCCACTGAAGCTAAGGGGCTGAGCCTGGTTAGTACCTGGATGGGAGACCTCCTGAGAAAACCAGGTTGCTGCTGGAAGAGGTGTTAGTGAGGCCAGCAGGGGGTGCTCTCCCTGTGGTCGGTGTGGGTCCTAATGCCCCAGTATAGTGACGGGGACACTATACTGTCAAAGAGCACCGTCCTTCGGATGAGACGTAAAAACCGAGGTCCTGACTCTGTGGTCATTAAAAATCCCAGGATGTCTTTCGAAAGAGTAGGGGTGTAACCCCGGCATCCTGGCCAAATTTGCCCAGTGGCCTCTGTCCATCATGGCCTCCTAATCATCCCCATATACTGATTGGCTTCATCACTCTGTCTCCTCTCCACCATTAAGCTGGTGTGTGGTGGGCGTTAAAAGCGCTATATAAATGTAATTAATTATTATATTATTATTATTACTTGTAATCATTTATTTACCAAGTATTTTTCTAATATATTGCGGTGAACACGTGGAAACTGTATCAATAATAGTGCATGTACGCAATGTATACATTAGCCGAGCTCTAGCGTGAATGACTGATGTAACATAAAGGTTGGTAAAACAAATCTTGCTCCATGCTTAATCTTTCCTCAAAGTAGTGAGAACGACAGACATTAATAGACACAATTATAGGTAATAGTGGCCCACAACTGTTTAGCAGAATTATTTCAGTAAGGCAGTAATAATATGAGTTAACCAGTTAGCAAGAGACCTACTCAATATAAAACTCAAAACTAAGTACTTTTAACAGCATCTTTCAAGAGCTAGCGGTTTGCGAATCCTGCATTGAACTCCGAGATTTGAGAAGCAGTCGTCAGTGAAATAAAGGGAACACAGCAAAAGTTTAGGATTATACTGCTGTGGTATTGTGGTAAAGATGAATTTTAACCACTGATTCTTCACATGCTCCTCCTTGGGCAGTGAAAAAAAACTGGCTTTACCTTCACATTGTAGAGCACAGCGTCTTCTTGACATGATGCTATCCAGTATCCACAGGAATCAGCTGCAGGTTTGAGTTTTCCCTGGTGTCTGCGCGCAATAAGTGGGCGGGCAATATGCTAATGTTTCGTCTTGACGTCACAATGAAACAGCTTATGACTCGTTTGAAAAACGATTCATTTAATTGACTCAAGAGTCGACTCTTACTTTTGAAAGACAATAACTTTATATACGGTGCACTTTCAGATTTAAAACTTGCAGGATGTTTTCATTCACTTAGAGCTATGTTACACACTACATGAAAGGTCATTTTCAAAAATCCATAATAGGGGCCCTTTAATTTGTTTAATAGTTATTTGTATTATTTTTTTCATTTTGCTGTCATTTCGATATATATCACACATAACTTCTCTCATAAACTTCCATTGAAGTCTGAGACCCAAAATAGTGTGTTAAGAGCCTCTTGTTGGATGAGCATCAATATTCGCATCATTTAAAATCAGTAATACAGGTATGTGCCATAGACTCAAAGTGGGACTCTATGGGCCATGTGTCCATGAAATCCATTATTACTTTGTACTTTTTAAAAATGTTTACTTTAATATTGCATTGGTGTAAAGAGTACCTGAAAACCATACTTAAAAGTTAAAGTAGAAATATTGTTATGCCTCATCTACAAAGTAGAAATATTGTTATGCCTCATCTACGGCTGAAGCCACATCCTCATCTCATATATGAAACACCTACGATTCAGCAACTACCTGCTAATGCACTCGCATTTGCGTAAAGTAGACTTTTTGACAAGTTGGTGTGAGTAAGGGCAAAACGCACAAGATATAATACCTTCAATACCCTGTAGATGACGATATCGCTTCTTATGTAGAAGAAAAATAAACTACTGCAAAAAAAGTCAGGTGCTTGCAAAATGTAATGAGTAACTCCATATCTCATCACAAATGCATTGGAATATTTTGAATATGTTCAAAAATGAAGTCAAGTAGAGACAAAAGGTTGCTAATTTCTACCAGAGAGACTCAGAGGGCAACGTTTACATAATATTTATTCCATAAAGTATTAACAGATGGTAGTGAGCTACAATGATTCATATATAGTTATTATTATAAAAAAAGTTCTTTGGCTTAGGCCCCGTCCTTAATCCAGATCCTGGGGGAAGCAGATTCGGGCTGATCCTGCTGAAAGATGAAGGCAGGGGCAGAGCCCACCCCAGACGGATGGACAGGGACCGACCTGGCAGAGGTGGGGAGGATGGAGAGGGACGTCAGCCTCATCAACTGCCAATGTAAAAGAGAAAGTTCAGCACTCATATTCCAAGTGTCAAGCAGTGATTGGCCAGACCTCATAGTTATGAATGAATGACGTAGCATTAGAGTCTTTCTGGTAGAACCTACGCTAAAGCTTTCATATTTCGATACTCAAAGTACAAAGTAGCCAAAAAGATACTTAAGCACATAATTACATTTACTCAAATACTTTACACCACTGCAATAATGAAATGCACCAATATTGAAATGTTATACTGATTGATGTACACATTCCAACACACTTCAAATCCCCATTTTCTCCCTTTTCGTGCATGAATGTAGTCTGCATGCATAACACATAGATCAGTTATAAATTTGGTGTTTTTGGGAATGCATTTCAAGTATGTTTTGTGAAAATAGTATGCATGAGTATAGTTCTTTTTTTAGTTTTCTAAAGTGTTAATTTTCACCTTGCATGTTAACTTACGGGGTAAATATAAGCTTAGCTATAGAGTTAGATATTTTTGCTTGAACATGTTTTGTTTTGTGTTTCCTTTCCTGTTTTTTTGTTGTTCTTGTTGTTGTTGTTTGTGGTTTTTTGGTGTCGCCTGTTGTTCTGTTGTGCCCAGGTCCCTCGACCCAACAGTATCTTAAGATACAGATCCGTCCGCCAGCAATTGGTTCAGTTGTCATGGTGAACGGTGACTGCTCCCACATTTTTTCTCTACCCCTCACTCCCCCACCCCCTCCTACCCAGCCCCTTACCCATCAGCCCCTCTTCACCTCATTTGGCTATAATATGCCTACCTGCAGCACAATTGGGTATGAACCAGCCTCCTCCTGCTCAGAGGAGCCACAAAAAGAGACAGGTATAAACACACACATACAGTCAGAAAAATACACATTTACCCGTCATAAGCATATCATATCATACACCTGGCTTTTTTTTTTAACTTCATGACCATAGTAAAATGGAGTAAACAAGATGTGAATCTGAATGTCTTTGAGAAAGTTGGATGTGTAACATACAAAATTAGCAGTATCAGAGATATTTGTGTGAAGAACATGTCCAGGCCATATTTCACCCCAAGAAAAAAGTAAAAAACATAATGTTTTCCAAGTTTTCTGGTATAAACTGTGACTTTTTTAAATGTCTATTTAGCATATTTTCCCCCAATTCTCTTTTACCATACACTGTAGTTCAAAAATTATCACAATTAGTTTGAAAAAGGATATAATTATATATTATATACATATTTTTTTACAGAAATTAATACTTTTATTCAGCAATGATGAATTAAATTGATTAAACGTGACACTATTGTTTAAAAAAAAAAACTATTTAAAATAAATTCTGTTCTTTTGAACTTTATATTCAATAAAGAATCCTGAAATTAGTTTCCACAAAAATATTAAGCATTTTCAGCATTAATAATAAGAAATGTTTCTTGAGCATCTAACCAGGGGTGCGTTTCCCAAAAGCATCGTTAGCCAACTATGTTCGCAAGTTCCGTCGTTATCAGCATAGTTCAACGAGTCAGTGTTTCCCAAAACCATCGTTCTAACGAACATTCGCAAACAGCATCGCAAAGTTGTGTGGTTGGAACGACAGCTCTCGAGCTGTGGTTAGAAGCATAGTTTCTAGTTTGCATGACATGTGGACTAAATAGATCCTTATATTGAGCAAAATAAGCAAGATGATATTCAGTACAACCTGTGTCTTTTATTTAGAATACATACAAATGTAATTTACGTCTTTTAGTTTGTTAAGAGTTTTAAAGCACCGTCTTTGAAGAGTGCGCATGTGCGAACGTGCTCTACTATGTAAGAACGAGTCTATGACTGAATCTGGAAATAAAGCAAAATAACTGAGAAAAATGAGAAATAGTCCTCAGATGTCATGTCTGTAATTTATAGCAAAACATCTAGCGTTAATTCAATCTCAAACAGTTTCATTAAAAGAAGTTATTACTCCACCACGTGCGTGACGTCATAAACTAACGTGGTTGAACGACCACTTTGCGACAATACAGTTTCGAGAAACAGTCGTGACTAGCTAGTTGATTTCTTCAACAATGCATCGTAGTATGGTAGTTAAGCAGCGAGTTACGTCGTTGTTCAGGAAATACACCCCAGCATATTTTACAAGTGATAATCATGTATAATCAGTAGTGTATTATTAGCCTTTTTATTTAAATAAAACAAATTGTTACAGTACCTTTTTTTCAGTAATACTGCAGAAATTATTATATTACAGTCTTGAGAAATCTTTGTAGCACTTTGTTTTACAGTCCCCATGTTTCCCATGTACATACTATGTACTTATTATAATTATAATAACTGGGTAATAACTAGGTTATTACCTTAAACCTGACCATGTAGTTACTGTACTTTATATTACCCAGTACTTTAAGTACACTGTAAGTACACATACTGTAAAATAAAGTGCAAGAATTTCAGTGCTAGACATTACATTTCACAGCTAACTAAAGTTTTGTAATTCATTAAGGGGTCTGTACTTATTTGGTACTGTAATTACAAATATAACACACATGTTCATCAGCAAGGATCCCAGATTACTGTTGGATATGCTACAGTCCATTTGAACTGCCCCCAAATGATCCCTTTACTATCTGCTTCCTCTGTGTGTATCTGGTTTTACAAATTAGGAGCTTGCAAAGCAATGTATTTCATTCTTACCTCACTATGATTGTGTGTGTGTGTGTGTGATATCTTTCAGGCTCAAGGGGATCCGTTTCCAGCCCTCATGGTTCCCCGACTCTCAGCGGCCAGCAAAGCAGCGCAAATGAGGAGATTTGGGTTCTGAGAAAACCTTTAGCTGGTAAAGACACCGTTTTTCAATGGACAGTTGATGTGACGTGAGCAGTGACCTGTAGCGTGATATGCCATACTTTATCTAAAACTATTTATATTTATTTATGTTTATTATGTTTGCTGCTAATATGGTCTCATATTAATTGGGAAACTACATGGGATATTTACACGTTTAAAAATATACACTACCGTTCAAAAATTTGGAGTCAGTAAAATGTTTTCAATGTTTTTGAAAGAAGTCTCTTATGGTCATTAAGCATTTATTTGATCAGAAAAACAGTAATACAGTAATATTGTGAAATATTAATGCAATTTAAAATAACTGTTATGTATTTGAATATATTTTAAAGTGTAATTTATTCCTGTGATGCAAGGCTCCATTACTCCAGTCTTCAGTGTCACATGATCCTTCAGAAATCATTCTAATGCTGATTTGATGAAACATTTCTTATTATTATCAATTATTATTATCAATGTTGAAAACAGTTGTGCTGCTTAATATTTTTGTGGAAACTGTGGTATAGCTTTTTTTTTGTCAGGATTGTTTGATGAATTGAAAGTTTAAAAGAACAGCATTTATTTGAAACAGAAGTCTTTTGTAATATTATAAAAGTCTTTACTGTTTGTATTTTTTTACCAATTTAAGGTGTCCTTGTTGAATAAAAGTATTCTTTCAACAAAAAATATCCTACTGACCCCAAGCTTTTGAACGGTAGTTTATAAATATAAATAAAAATGACTATTTAATTGGATTCCAAACCTTTAAAGTCCCCCTGTGGTGAAAAACGTTTATATGTCTATGTGGTGTTATTAATGACAAACCATGTGCAAAGTCAAAACAGCATTGCTGAGTATTTTCTCCTGTTTCTGACGTCACAAACTACCTTGTAACCAATCAGATCAATGTGTGATCGTCAACGAGTGGATCTCTGAGCTGGTGTGATTGGGCGGAGGTGGGGCTAATTTGCATATTCATAGAACCCCATATTCTAAATGAGGCAAGGGTATAGAGTTACATGCAAGCTATGAAGAAATCTTTTTCAAGGAAAAACTTGTAAATATGTCATTTTGGTTATCAAAGGTGAGTTTTAAGGGATAATATGATTGACTACAGGGGGACTTTAAGATTTTCTTTTTTCCATGGAAAATAAAAGGAAATATATTGCAGAATATTTGACCTGCTCTTTTTCATACAATTAAAGAAATGGACAGTGATTTACATGGTCAAGCTCTTAAAAGGAAGAAAGCACATTAAGTACAATGCACAATATTCCAAGTCTTCTGAAGCAATACAATACCATAGTATGATGAAAAGACATTTAAGTGGTTATTCACTGAAAATATCATCAAATCTCATTTCTGGATTCGTTTGTGGAGCTTTAAGAGCCGTCGCAACAGACATCAGTGATGTTATTTGTGGCTCTTATGCATGTCGGGACATAATACGCTTAAATGTTTTGAAATTACAGAAGATCCAAAAACTTTACCTTATACAGTCATATAAATTCAGAGAAGTTTGTTTTAAGTTATCTGTCAACAACCTAAATACGGTTACACTTTATTTCAATATTCCACTTTAGACATTCTACTGACTATTGACTATTTGCAACTTAGTATTAGAAGACTGTTAGGTCAGGGTTAGGGGTGACAGTCAACTTATACTGTAATGACTGCTAGTTGACATGTAGTTGCAAGGTTACTTACAGTTAGTAGAATGTCTATCGATCGAAATAAAGCATACGCACAAACATGGACATACTCAACGTTTTTTTTATTTCTGGTTTCTTGCATGATAACTTGTACCTGCCAGCAGGGGGCAGCATGGGCAGCACAGGCAGTCTGACCAGTGGACGTTCATCTACTAGCGGACAAAGCAGTAATGCCAACGCTCACCTCACCAACTCACCAGTGCCCGTGCCGACCACCCCCACACACTCACCCGGAGTTAACACACATGGCCTCAATGTGCCGGGACTGCATGCTCAGGCCGAGGGCGTGAAGGTGCGGCGCACACAAAGACCATAGATGCACACGAGGACAGATGTGTAAATTCTCTCTTTGTCTGTCTTTCTTTCTATTTCTCACATTACTGATCATGTGTGTGCATTTGCGTGTGTTTTAGCTGTTGGCCACGGTGCTGTCCCAGTCAGCCAAAGCAAAAGAACATCTTATGGACCAATCACAGTCTTTAGATCCTAATTCAGGTACTACGAAATGTATACCAACAATCTCAGATCTAACTTCACTTTTCTTGTACGATTACTGGTGTCCAAGTGAATTTTAGAGGATGTATGAAGTCAGCAAAACAATCTACTGATTTCTAATTTTTCAAAGAGTGTGTTTGCACTTTGTTTCTTTCAAATAAATGCCCCTGGCTTGATGTTTTGCTATAAAATGCCATAAGATCAATTTTAAATGTGTGTGCAAATACTTTTGGGAGCCATTGTAATTTATATTTTATTTTATGCATTTAAATATTTACATTCAAATATTAGACTGATCTTAGAATACAGGTTTGTCTCATTATGTCTCATTTGTACACATCTCATATATCCATTGTTCTATGCCTCCAAATGTTTTAATAAGCCCATATGTGTATTCAAAGTCCTGTTAATTAAAAATATGAATCGTTAATTGGTTTTTATTTAATTTACTTTTTTGCTGTAGTGTCTTCTCAGCGCACTCAGAGTGCATCTGCTGCCCCGCGCCAGCAAAAGAAGAAACCCTTTGTGGATCCATTGCTCCAGAGGAAAGATGAAGTTTCAGCAGAGAGCAAGGCAAGTGTGTGTGTGGTGGCACAGATTTGTTTATGTGAATCATAATGTGTCTATATTTGTTAGTGTGTTAATGAGAATAAATATTCTTTATTTATTTTTATTTTGAACAACAAAAATTACAAAAAAAAAATGGATTAATCACTTATAAACAGATAGGCTACTTTTCTAAAGTAACATTACAGTAATATTGTGAGGTATTATTATAATTTAAAATATTTTTTTTCTAATGGGATATATATTTTATGTGTATTTTATTCCTGTGATGAAAACATTTCTTATTATTATCAATGTTAAAAAAAAGTTATGCTACTTTTTTTTGCTGAAACCGTGATACATTTTTAGGATTCTTTGATGAATAGAAAGTTCAAAATAACATTACTAATTTTAAATATTGTATAACAATATGATTATACATGTCTTTATTGTCACTTGTGCATGACGTCCCTGTTTAAGGGTTACTATATTCAGATATATCAGGGTGTACGTTAAGGTGTTTCAAAGAATATATACAAAAACCACAGTATTACTATGTTTGGTTAGTGAGATATGATTTTGAAGCAAGAATATTTTTTGCTGCCACACAGTGGTTTTAGTGTGTACTACATAACACACTTTCATACTAGGACTTGGAATCATGATACTGTCAAAGCAATGTCTGAATTATTGATGCGTTTCCGTCTTTCCCTGCCATACTGTGTTTGTGTGTGTGTGTGTGTGTGTGTGTGTGTGTGTGTGTGTGTGTGTGTGTGTGTGTGTGTGTGTGTGTGTGTTTGTGTTGTAGAGCTCAGAGGCTGTTGTTGAATGGCTCACTAGTGCACAGCTGCAGTTCTACACGGCAAACTTTCTCACTGCTGGTTATGACCTGCAGACCATTAGCAGAATGACACCAGAGGTAATACAAATAGTTCTTCAACTTAAAGGAATAGTTCACTTAAATTAAAATTCTGTTTTTTGTGTGTGTGTGTGTGTGTGTGTGTGTGTGTGTGTGTGTGTGTGCCCCACAGGACCTCACTGCTATTGGGGTGACAAAACCAGGGCACAGGAAGAAAATGCTTTCAGAGATCAGCAAAATGAACATCCCAGACTGGATACCTCAAGAGAAACCAGTAAGAGAAATAAAGTCGGGTTCCAGAAGTCTGGAACTCATAATATAATTTAAACATATAATAAAAAGAAAATAAAAAAAGAAAGCTTTATTATTTAAAAAAAAGAGAAAATGAATACAAAATCTGTATCTGTATAATATTTTTGTTTCACATCAAATAAGCACATTTGTGATGTTTATTGTAGAACATGATTTTCAGATTTTGTGAAGTCATTGAAGCAAAAGAAGGACAGTCCAAATATGAGTAAAAGTGTTTTGCTGATAATATTTTTTTTTTTCTTTGAAAAGTCCACTGTATGTATATATACACATGTACAAACTTGCTGTTCAAATCTGTTACTAAATATCTGTGTAACTTTGTAGCCCAGTCTGGCTGAGTGGCTGTCTGCAATTGGTCTGAATCAATATTACCAGACTCTGGTTCAGAACGGCTACGACAATATGGACTTCATCAGTGATATTACTCTGGAGGACCTAAAGGAGATCGGCATCACTAAACTAGGCATGTATACTACAAATATTTATATTTAATAATATTTATAATACATATTTTTTTTCTTGATATCCCTGCTGAAAAGACTGGCATAGTTGGTCACTAGTATATTGTGTTTTGGATGATGTTCTCTAGTGGGGGATGCATGTGCTGGTATGGCCAAGCATGGCCATATTGAATAGCATGAGGAATAAGAGGACATTTAAACGCTCAGGAGCACAGAAATGAAACAAGTTGGATATTATATGTATATCCTATGCAGGTTTTAGCCAAAAATTTTTTCTTTTTTCCTCTGTGGTGACACGAGTACTTTCAAGAAGAAGCTGACACACATCTTCCCTCAGCCCTTACTTAAAGGGTTAGTTCACCCAAAAATGAAAATTCTGTCAGTAATTACTCACCCTCATGTTGTTCCAACCCCGTAAGACCTTCGTTTATCTTTGGAACACAAATTAAGATATTTTTTATTAAATCTGAGAGCTGTCTCACTCCTCCATAGGCTTCTAAGGGACTGAAACTTGCTGGCCCAGAAAATGTATTAAAGACATCGTTAATATAGTCCAAGTGACTCCAGTGGCTCAATCTTAAGTTTATAAAGCGACGAGAATACTTTTTGTGCGCAAAAACAAACAAAAATAATTACTTTATTCCACTTTTCATTTCCTTCTATCTGGGCCTCGAGTCTTTTCATGTAGTGTTTAAGCGTAGCGCGTCTGTGTTGCACGTCACCACGTATGACACACATGACCAGCGTCGGCCAATAGTGAGCCTACGTGGTGACGTAGTTCAAAATGATGTGAAAATCATCCTGCCTAATCATTCACATAAAACGATACATTGATTTAAGTTTTGTGAAACACTTTTAGTTTGGAAAGGCAATATGCGGATGGGGCGTAAACGATCATGCATATTTAGTAGTTCACACCTGATGAGACAATGCCCCTGCATACTTAATGAGCCATTCATTCAGGTGTGTCACCTATAGCTAACTTAAATATACAAGCTTCATAAAAATGATCATTCTAGAAGAAAATTTCAGATGGCATTTAGAGGCTTTTGCATCTGAACTCTTCATATATACACACACACACACACACACACACACATACATATGTATATATATATATATATATATATATATATATACATACATACACACATTATATACACACAAATTATATTTACCTTTTAATAGTTTGTTTACATCTACCTTGTAAATATATTTTTTTATTAAAAAGGTTACAATTACAACAACAATTGAAGTGTAATCTTACAGTATATTCTACAGTAAAAACTGTACCCAAATCTAGTCAACAAAATGTTGTCTTTCATATTTCGCCTGACTGTAATGTTGTCTTTATGAAATATTAGGGCATATAAATGTTAATTTGCAGTTTAATACGTTGCTTATACAAATAGCCTACATTTTATTTCAACATATTTCAGTCGATTTTTACTCATCTCAGTATAGCAATACAGTTTGCTAAAACATCATCATTCATTCACACAGAAACGCGATTTAAATTTAAACTGTCTTTTTGCCAGCTGTGGTAAACAGCGCGCATCTCTGCCGTTCATTCATTCATAAACAGAAACCCGATTCACGTGAGAAGGAAAAAAAGCTTACTACTGTATTCCTCAGCTCAGTCTGATCCTTGCTCCTCGAAATACCCGCACTTCTGAGGGACATTTTCCATTATTATTATTCCTCACAGCGCTGCGAGAAGGTGTAAACAAGTAATGATCTGAATAAACTTGTGTTTCTCGAGCTGATATGGGGGCGTTCACAGGTTTGCAGGATTGCCTCAGCCATTTGCGTTTGAATAGCGCGCGCTCTCCGTGGGCGTGTCACATTACATTTGAATCAGCTGTAATGAGCTCGACTGGAATCGCTCTCTTTTAATACAGATTTCACAAGATGAGAATATTTGTTTTTTTATATAAATTACTTAATTTAAAAGAAGAGAATTCAAGCTTCAAGCCTGTGTGTCTGTATGTCTGTTTGACTGAGTATTCGCCGAGTTATTGTTCATTTTCGGACGCGTTTCAGAATGGACTACACTGACAGAGAGAAGGCAGAACTCGCTTCATGTTTATTTTTCTTTATTTGGCAAAAAGCACAACACTTTGTTTTTATTGTGAGTATACACAAAAATAATACACATTTAACATAATCGATTGATGTATGAAACTTGTTTGTAAAATCAAAGTCAAAAGAGTATTTCGGGTCTCAATTCAACTGATAAGGAAAAAAGCGAGCAGATCATGCCGGCGTGATTGCCGACCTCAGAGGGTTAAGATGCATTTGTGCCCAATGCCAATGTCAGGGTACCAGGTGCCATTAATGCTGGTAAAATAACAATGAAAATAAGTATTTAGTATTTATGTTGGTCTTTTCATCAGGGAAAAGATTACAGGTTTAACCTCACAAACAAAAATAATTACTGTCCACCTCTTTTTTTCTTTCCCACTTAGGACACCAGAAGAAGTTGATGTTAGCTGTCAAACGACTGAGTGAATCTCCAGAAGCAGACATTCCCACCAAGGAGAGCCAGATAGAAGAAAGCACAGACTCAAAACAATCATTAGAAACCAGCACAGAACCAGATGTGAACTCCGTCCCCTCTGTTCGAATACGCAAAAGAACAGAAGGCCGTGGCTCTCCCCGGCACAGCACCCATGGGCGAGGCATACAAAGAGCTAATGCCCCTCCTCCTCTGAGAAAACCTAGCTCAATTGAGAGTCCCACCCCAACACCTCCACACACCCCTACTAAAGGCAGAACCTCATCTTCTGCTTCAAATTCTCCTTCACACATCCCTTCCTCCCCATTAAAAACACAGAGCAGGGCCAGAGGGCCTTGTGACTCTCCCCGTTCGCATGCTCACGCTCGTAGCGTTCCATTACTTTGCCTACCACCTGAAGGAGAAACCGAAGAGGGCAATGGTCAAACTCCATCCCAGCCAAGAAGTGGACAGTATATCGTTACTGATGCTGAGCATGACTTACCTTTGCCAGACTCCTCTGTGAAATACGCAACACTAGGTGGACACAGGGTCACTCCTTGCAGTTCAGCGAAAGCCTCTGGTGAATCCCTTGACATCAACAGTGTCAATCGCAGTCAGTCATTCGCTACAGCTCGGCCTCGCAGACGGACTCGTCCTCCAACTCCACCTAAACGCTCGTGCTCTTCCATTTCCACTGGTAACCTGGCTGATGAGGCTGTGGCTGATGATGTAATGTCTGGCGAAAAAAGGGCTAACAATTTGCTACTCAATGTGACATACAGGGAGCGCAGACGTAGCGATTGTGGAATTGCCTCTGAAAAAACTTCATCTGGGGGCAGCGTTAGAGACATTGCTGCCATGCTTGAAATGTCCAATATTGGAAGCAGTGGTAAAGGAAGTGGTTATTTGCAGGTAATTAAACAGTTACTCTCAAAGTAAAACAATCATTCTGTGGTCAACTTTAAGATTCAGAGCAATTATTGCTGATAAATTTTTTTCAATCTACCTGACATCAGAATTGTCCCTATTTACTGTCTTAAAAAGTTCCTGGACTCATTTTTATTAGTTAAATAGCAATGTTTTACGCATGCTTAGGTACGTATTGATGCCTAACTAAGTTTTGATGTTTTACCTGTTCTTCAGGCAAGCCAAAACCTCCTTCGGCAGAACCGAGAAGTTCTGAATTCCGACGCAGATAGTCGCCGCCGCACTATCAGTGAATTTTACGACTCTCAAAAGCAGCCTGACAATGATGTACAAGAGGCTGAGATGAGCCGAGCCATGCAGGACCTCGCACATCATGGACCAGCACCTTGTGAATCCCATCCAATTAAACAGGCCCCTGAGCCACGTCCACGTTCCATGATCACTCATCTGGAAGGAGTTGTTTCTTCTCTGCCACAAGAGGAGTGGTCACGGATGGATGCCACTGCAACTTTGAGAAGACCACGACCACCACATTATTCAGATAGTGAACATTTTAACCTGACAGAAACGAGTACGATAAAGCGAAGGCCCAAAGCATTGGCTCCACCACAGAGTAACGGCACTGATGGAGATGGGCTAGAGAACTTTCGGAGAAGACCTGTATCAGAAGCTTGCATTGGAGATGGTGGTAGGGAGGCAGAACTGCAACACGACAGCTTTGGCTCTCTTCCCAGACAAATACTGAAACCCCCAGTTTCACCTAAACCAGCAATGGCACTTCGTAAATTCGATCCCCCAACTCCTTCAAGGAGGGTTCCATTACCTGGACCAGAAGGTCAACATAGCCCAGGTAAGAATGTTATCTATGAGGTCATTGTGTTCCTCATATTATCTCACCCTTTGTCCTGCAAACTGGCAAACAAGCATAAATCAGCCTAGCAAGCCAACATAGAAATTCATGCATGCATGAAATTCATGGGTGTTTTTAGACAGTAGTTCAATGAAACAGGTCCTCTGTTTAGCTTGATATCAACAGAGACCTTCCTGATATCAGGTTGAAGTAGTAAAATATATTTTCTGAATGGGTTTAAGTTGTACATTACATGGTTTCTTTGTCTCTTTATAGTGGAGATTAAGAAAATCCCCCCTCCAGTATCTCCCAAGCCAAGTCCACCTCCTACACTGCCCAAACCTGTAAAAATCAAGCCAATCCATACCACTGGAACTCCCGGCTCTCCTCAGGCTGATGTTCTCAGCCCATCTAGTGCCTCCTTCAGCCCTGCTTCAATTGAACAACTGGAACATCTACCACAGACTTTGAGTCCGGTCACCCCAAAACCAATGGAGGGAAGCATGCTGTCTCCACGTCCAGCAACTTCTCCAGCTCAGAGCCCACAGACACCCCAGACACCCCAAACCCCACAAACACCCTCTACACCAGGTTCAGCTCCAGTGAAGCCCCCGAGGTCCTCCATGGCTGGTCTCTCAGTGGACATCCCAAGCCCTCTGGAAGTGGAGTTGCCTGGAGTAGACATGCAAAAGAGGCTTAGAGAAGTAGAAATACAGAGAGAGGAAGATGAAGTGAGGAAGCAAGAAAGAGTAGAGGAAGTCGGAATTGCTAGAATGGAAAGGGCAGGTCTGATACAGGTTGATCCAACATTTCAAGGTGAACAAGGCCTGATTTCAGGTTCCTCAGCAGGGAGTCATTTCAAAGAGACAGGGGAGGGCGCAGAACCGGTGGTAATGAGAAGAAGGAAGGTAGGCGTAGCCAGACAGACACAAGTAGAGGGTGAACCACAAGATGGAGTTGGAAAAACAGAGGTGGAAAGCCAAGGGTTATTGATAGCTGGTTCAGGGAACATGGTGCAACTCAGACTGGAGGAGACCAGTGCGTCCCTGGCTGCTGCTCTGGAGGTAGTGGAGGAGAAGATTAAGAAGGATGACAGGTATAAAAGTAGATGTTTCTAGACACTAAAACAAGTTATGTTCTTCCTCCTTGGCACTTAGCAGTCTCTTCATTGCATGATGATGATGTTACTTGTTGAAACTCACCATTCTTTTTCTTCTACTTTCTGTTTCTTTTCCTCTTCAGCTCCATTGTGGACAACAAGAGCACAGTTAACATTCTCGATGACATTGGCAGCATGTTTGATGACCTTGCGGACCAGTTGGATGCCATGTTAGATTAAAAATGAAAAAATATATTAGATTCCTTAGGAAGTGTGAAACACACAAGCTTCACTTTCTCAGTGTGGACAACCGAAACCAACTTTGATGCCTCAGCAGTATTGGAATCTCGATAGGGCAAATTAAGCTCTTCCATTCTAACGTGTGTAAAAGTCTACAATTGAGCATCTCTGAGAAAAGCCTAAGATCTAAATTTTGACTAACATCATTCTCCACCTTTTCATTCTCCACCAGCTTTTTGTCTTTCTCTAGTGGCCAGAATAGGTACTGCAAGTACATACACTGACCTGCAAATACGGCCTGCTGTCTTGCTGCTTCCAGAGATAAGCACAATTTTAAGAGAGACTATGTGACAAGCTTTCTAAATATCATTAAGCAGAGAAATGCTTATATGTGTGAGTGTGTGTATATGTGTGTACAATATGTGGGGTGAGAGTTCGATGAATATTTCTTTTTAAAGGCAGTGCTAAGAGCAGTAAATGTACATCATATTCTCTTTGATGATGTTAGGAAGCTGTATTGCTCTTTTCCAAATCTCTGCTGAGAGCTTGTCCACAAGTAAAGGGGAGCTTTGAATTTCACCTTGTGGTCTTCAGCTGGACAAGTTACTGAAAAACACTTGGTTTGGACTAAAAATTTGAAGAGCACAGTCCCATTTATGACCCTGAAAATATTATGACTTTTTTGGACTATTTCTTTGATCCCTTGAAGTATAATGAAGAAAAGCTTTGGACTTAAAGAGGTATATTGTAATCTTTACGTATGTTATTATTGTTGTTGCTGTTGTTGTTGTTGTTGTCAGTGTGTGTGAATGTTTGACTGTGTAGTGTAGTTTTTGCATTGACAAATCCCACCCTGCCCAAGGTGTAATACATAGATATAGACAGAATTCAGAATAAGACGCTGGAAAAGAGTAGTGTATATATGACATATAGGTTATAGTTATCATTGATAGTCTAGAGTATGGAATGCATCAATATGGAATGATACAGACACCTGCTCATTCCTAATGTGCTCTAATAAGTGTTTATGTGTGTGTTTGTTTGTGTGTTTGGAGGGGAGGTCTGTTTGAGAGTGAGAGAATAAGGAAGTGTGTGTTTATAGTTCTAGGAAAGAGATAGTATGTTTGTCTTCTCTTACAAAAATGTACCATGTTTTTGGACATGGTACCATGGTATTTTTGAAGTATCTTGGATGACCATGTATTGTATATTCTACAGTACATGAATATGGTGATCATACAGTACCATGGTACAGTACCAAGTACTGTTGTATTACCATCTGATACCACAGTACCAGCTCAGTACTTTTTGTAAGGGCTGAGAGTATTGATCTCTTGGACAGTGCAATTATTCCTGTTTTGTCATGCAAACAAAAAAGACTTGCTGACAGAAGAAGTTGCATATTCCATACAAGTGGCTAAAATTAGATCATTTAATACTGTCATTGCAAGATGTATAAGACTACAGAGCAATATTTTTGATCCATGCACCATGTTATTAATTTAGCTTTATAAGTAATACTTTAAAACCAGCCATCTGGGATACAACATAACTGAGTATTTTCCGACAATCATGACAATTTTGTCCTTGATTATGACCCTGCGAAGTCAATGGAATAGATGTTGGAGTATAAAATCTTTTACAGTGTAAAACTGTGTAATAATCAGTTGTTATTTTGTGTAAACCTTCAGATGGCTAATGTGTTTGTCTGACCCTGGTGAAAAAATCATCAAAGACCTCTTCCATGTAAAAAGCATTGAGAATATGTGGAATTAATATAAATAAATTGTTATGAATATAACCATAGTGACATCTGAGAGTTTTGTAAAGTATTTTATAATTGGCCATATATTATATCACATTATATTTTGGTTTGAATCATATTAAAGGAATGTTATGAAACTTTTTATGGTTTTATTTGAGGTAGCTTAACATATGCATAATAATATGCTATTGTCTTCCAAAAATAATATTCAGAATTAGCTTACAAAAATACCGGAATCAGTTTCACTTTTAGATGTTTTACTCTTGCTTAAAACTTTAGACTCTGTGGATCCATATACCATAAAAAGTGGCTGCATGCAGTGTGCTATTTCTGCACTGTTTAGAATACCAGGTTTCCCAAACACTCCCCCATCTTCCATTGGTTGGAAAAACAGATAGCCCCACCCCAAACACATGCCATTGGTTGAGCCAATGTTGCTATTATAGCTGGTTAGTTTTTGCATGCATAATAATGCTAACATTTCTTTATTGTATTATTATCTAGTTGTTTTATCAGTGTCAAGTTTTCTGGAGGGATTTTAAAAGAAAGGAGCATAGATTCTTCTTTTAACCTCCTGTCATTATGGCCACTATTTAAGTGTTGTACATTTTTGTATCCTAAGGAGATATTTATATATTTACTTTACAATTTTAATATAGGCTATTAAATTTTAAGATTTTTTATTTTTATTTTTTCAACAAAAAAGCCGTTCTTTAATGTCATTCACCATCGTTTTGAGGTTCTCTCTTCTTTTTTTAAAGTATCGGTTCAGGCACCGTTTAGGCACCGGTGCCGTTTTAAAAGTATTGATTTGGCACTGGTATCGAGAAAAAAAAAAAAAACGATACCCAACCCTAATGGAGATTGGAATAGCAGTTAAAGTTAAAATATACTTTTCTATGGTCACCTCCACAACTGTACACTTTGGAAAGTTCACTTATACAGTGTGAATTAATGTTGTTTGGGATACTTTTTGCCAATGAAATGACTGTGTAAAGGTGTCTCAATCAACCTGAAAGATCATCATTGAATGAACTGAATGTGGTGATCTGAACTATAATGGGGTTATCTTCTCACAATGAATGTTGTGGCCCCCCCCAATAGCTCTGGGCCGCCTGTATTCACTCTCACATTTTCCCCTGGCTATAGTGCTTGGGAATGACACCATAAAACATGACTTGTGAAGCAGCCAATGTTATAATCGAATCACCTACAAACGTACAGTAGCTTCATAGATGTTGATAAGATCAGAACAATTTTACCCAAATTTGTTCACACACCCTACAATGTGTCAACATTTCCACATCACATCTGAACAAAGATTATTTGTTCCCTAGGCTGCTATTACCAAGCATATTTAACTTAGATCACTAACATTATATTAGCAATTGATTTGTTACTCATCCTGCACGAAAAGAGAAAGAGAAGTATTAAACAACATTTACTATGTGCATTCCAGATTATCTTCTATTTTTACACCCTCCTTGGGTGCCCTGTAAATTGGACATAATTTTATGCATCATGTTCTTGTACTACACATTGTTTGTTGTGTTGTGTTTAAAAGTGAAAATGAAAGTTTACAGGCCTAAAGGTATAAATACGCCCCCTGATGATTAGGCTAGAGGAGCAGAAGAACACATTCAGAGGAGTTCTCTAATCTTTAATTTACATAACCTCTTTATCATATATAGACTTGGTATTTAAAGAGAATACAAAGGAAAAAACAGAAAGATAAAAAAAATGGGAGGATCACAATCAACAGAAACAGAATTAGGTGAGATTTTGTTGTTTAATTCATTCAGTATTTAGGGTAGACTGAGTACAGTTGAGACACTTTTTGTGTTTTGATTTACTGAAAAGAAGTGAATTTCCACATGACATGCCACATGACATTTCATTAGCTTCATTAGACTAAGATATTATCAATCAATAATACCCACAAGTAGTTTATATTTTCCACAATTAGCTCATAAAAATAAGGTGCTTTTTGTCCCATTTTTAATGATGTAAAGGTAACTAACTATTCATTGTAAATATATTAAAAAAATAAAGACAAATAAAGAAAATAACAATTGGGCAACGTTTTTGTTTATTCGTCCATTTATATTCATTAATTTTATTTAAATTAGTACTGGTTAAAATGTATAAAGCAGGAACAAGATATGAAACAATATTTATTAATAATATACAATTTAAATATCACAAATATCAAATTTTATTGCGTCTTATGCTGGCTAATAACAACGTTTAACCTGTTATCATAACACTGAACAACTAAACAGTGTGTGACCTAATAGAACTCTATCGGGGGTACAGTTGATACACGTGTGTCTTAACTATCCCCCGCTGGCCACCTCGCACATTTCTCTAGATTTTGCAATTACCTTGCATGACACAATACCATGAAATATGCCAGTTTTTAGGGCACAGAATAACGTTTGTTGTGATAGCAGTTACGTTTAACAGTCACATAAGGATAATAAGCTATTCATTGTGGAGAGTGCATGGTGAAGTGAACGTCATACCTTAGAAAAAAAACCTTTTCCCGATATCTTCGGATCGGAGATGCGTCCGTTGTTCAAATTTCCCACGATCAAAGATGACACTAATACGCATGTGCACAGCAAAAATCACAACTTGTGCTTGCTGTGAACGCAAGTTATTTAAGGTGTCTCAACTGTACACATGTCTCAACTAGGCCTACACAGTCTACCCTATTTATGTTTGCATTATCTTAAAACACTCCTAATCAGGCTGAGCAGCATGACATAGCACATCTACTTCCAAATATAATACACATTTCTTTTCTGATGTATGTTTTCTTTGCGTTTTCTTATATGTTCTTTAGGGCATATGCACGCACATCCATGTCACCGGGTGAAAAAGAGGAAACTATGAGAGTGGAACGAATTGCCCGGGGGAAGACTTCCGGTGCGACACTAGGCCGGTTCCGGCGGCCTGTTATGGCCGACCATGTTGACAATCGGCAGCTGCAGCGGCTAATCAAGCAGCTATTGGAGCACGTGTCTCCACCGGGGGATTTGAAAGTGCCGGCTTGAAGATGTACAAAAAGGCAGAGAGCAGGGGGAGAGAGGCAAAAGTGGTGGGGCAGCAGCAGATACGGGAAGGATAAAGTGCGGTTGAGGCGCGGGTGTCTTCAAGGCAGACGAGTGGGACTCGATCTTTGGATCGTTCGTGCAACCTGATGTCCCCCTTTTTGAAGATCACGACGGTGGATTGGCAGACCCCGACGAGATGGAGTGAAGGTACACTTTTCACTGTGAAGTGGTGTGTCATTGCAGTGTCTGAAGATTGAAGTGAGCACGTGTGAAGATTTACAGTGGTTTGATGCATGCACGAGTATGGGAGAATTAAACGCTACCAGCACTCTGAAATCTTTGTCGGGGATCGCTTAGCCCGGTGGGGCGTCAGGAAATAATTTTAACTGCTGTGGGAAAAGCTTTGTACAGGTGTCCCAGTTTATGCCGCTGTGGTAAAGAAAGAAGAAGACTCAGTTATTGACTGCTGGTTTCTGTACTCACCATTGCTGTTCTGTGAACAGAGAGATCCTGTTATCCGCCGCTGCATTCTGCCATTGCTGTCCTGTGGTAAGAGAAGAATCCCTTATTAACTGCTGGATTCTGTACTCACCATTGCTGTTCCGTGAACAGAGAGATCCTGTTATCCGCCGCTGCATTCTGCCATTGCTGTCCTGTGAAAGAAAGGTGACACTCAGTTATCTGATGCTGTCCTGTGAAAAGAGAAAGCCCACTGTCTGCCGGTACCTACCTGTAGTCCCTTGTGTCCTGCCCATCACCTACTGTTGTCTGCTGCGCCTTATCTGACGGTCATTGTTCTCTGCCCACCCCATATTGTTGTCTGCTGCTCTTCATTGGAAGGTCCTGGTCCTCTGTCAGATCTCCCCCACTGTGGTCCTACAAGTGGAGATACCCAGTCATCCGCTGCTACTTACCTGAAAGCCAACGCCCTTTGTCCCCTCACATGGCTGTTCTGTAAAAGGAGATGATCAACTGCCGGCTGTCCCGAGTCTTCCTCCATTGAAGATCCCTTTGACCTGTTTCCACGAGCGGCCTCTATGAGGAGTCCTGTGTCAGGGACATTTTCTTAAAGTTTTATTTACAGTCAATAAAAAGAATCAAGCTTTTATATCACGTCGTTGTCTTGCCTCGTTGGTGTACTTTGGTGTAGCTCCTCCGGAGTGGTGGTTGTCCTCGGCTCTAGCGGTGACACAAATTTGGCATAGTCGGCAGGATACCACTCGGAGTGGAGCAGCCAGGGACCCACGATGGCGGACGAAGAGTTGCCAGCCATTCGGCTTCCAATTACACCTGTGTTTATGGGTGTTCCGTGGGCCCAGAAGTACGGTGGGCCCGGACCAGAGCTGAACCTTACTGAATGGGCATACCGACACCATCGACAACTCCACGCCGCCTATCAGAGAGTCTCTGATCATCTTGACACGGCTGCTAAGAAGAACAAACGTCTATATGACCGAACAGCTAGAGAGGCTCCCTGTCATGGCCGACCGTGTTGACAATCGGCAGCTGCAGCGGCTAATCAAGCAGCTATTGGAGCGCGTGTCTCCAACGGGGGATTTGAAAGTGGCGGCTTGAAGATGTACAAAAAGGCAGAGAGCAGGGGGAGAGAGGCAAAAGCGGTGGGGCAGCAGCAGAGATGGGAAGGATAAAGTGCGGTTGAGGCGCGGGTGTCTTCAAGGCAGACGAGTGGGACCCGATCTTTGGATCGTTCGTGCAACCTGATGTCCCCCTTTTTGAAGATCACGACGGTGGATTGGCAGACCCCGACGAGATGGAGTGAAGGTACACTTTTCACTGTGAAGTGGTGTGTCATTGCAGTGTCTGAAGATTGAAGTGAGAACGTGTGAAGATTTACAGTGGTTTGATGCATGCACGAGTATGGGAGAATTAAACGCTACCAGCACTCTGAAATCTTTGTCGGGGGTCGTTTAGCCCGGTGGGGCGTCAGGAAATAATTTGAACTGCTGTGGGTAAAGCTTTGTACAGGTGTCCCAGTTTATGCCGCTGTGGTAAAGAAAGAAGAAGACTCAGTTATTAACTGCTGGATTCTGTACTCACCATTGCTGTTCTGTGAACAGAGAGAACCTGTTATCCGCCGCTGCATTCTGCCATTGCTGTCCTGTGGTAAGAAGACTCAGTTATTAACTGCTGGATTCTGTACTCACCATTGCAGTTCTGTGAACAGAGAGAACCTGTTATCCGCCGCTGCATTCTGCCATTGCTGTCCTGTGGTAAGAAGACTCAGTTATTAACTGCTGGATTCTGTACTCACCATTGCAGTTCTGTGAACAGAGAGAACCTGTTATCCGCCGCTGCATTCTGCCATTGCTGTCCTGTGATAAGAGAAGACTCAGTTATTAACCGCTGGATTCTGTACTCACCATTGCAGTTCTGTGAACAGAGAGATCCTGTTATCCGCCGCTGCATTCTGCCATTGCTGTCCTGTGATAAGAGAAGACTCAGTTATTAACTGCTGGTTTCTGTACTCACCATTGCAGTTCTGTGAACAGAGAGATCCTGTTATCCGCCGCTGCATTCTGCCATTGCTGTCCTGTGATAAGAGAAGACTCAGTTATTAACTGCTGGATTCTGCACTCACCATTGCTGTTCCGTGAACAGAGAGATCCTGTTATCCGCCGCTGCATTCTGCCTGCTGCTGCCCTGTGAAAGAAAGGTGACACTCAGTTATCTGATGCTGTCCTGTGAAAAGAGAAAGCCCACTGTCTGCCGGTACCTACCTGTAGTCCCTTGTGTCCTGCCCATCACCTACTGTTGTCTGCTGTGCCTTATCTGACGGTCATTGTTCTCTGCCCACCCCATATTGTTGTCTGCTGCTCTTCATTGGAAGGTCCTGGTCCTCTGTCAGATCTCCCCCACTGTGGTCCTACAAGCGGAGATACTCAGTCATCCGCTGCTACTTACCTGAAAGCCAACGCCCTTTGTCCCCTCACATGCTGTTCTGTAAAAGGAGATGATCAACTGCCGGCTGTCCCGAGTCTTCCTCCATTGAAGATCCCTTTGACCTGTTTCAACGAGCGGCCCCTACGAGGAGTCCTGTGTCAGTGACATTTTCTTAAAATGTTTGTTTTACATTCAATAAAAAGAATCAAGCTTTTATATCACGTCGTTGTCTTGCCTCGTGGGTGTACTTTGGTGTAGCTCCTCCGGAGTGGTGGTTGTTCTCGGCCCTAGCGGTGACATCCACAGGCTTGTGTGTTGCAACACAGACACCTACCGCTGTGATAATATTAATAGAAGTAGGCTATTGAGAATGTTTTAAGAAGTTTCATTAAATGCAGAATTTTCTTCGGTTTGGGGAAATTCCACTTCACAAAAACAAATCATAAGGTTGCGCTACAACAAATCATACTTATCCGTCAGTTGGACTGAATGGGCTGTAAAATTACGAATATCTATAGCTAAGTGTCCTGGATCGTAAAAAGGTGGATAGAATAACTTACGCAACTGACAGACAGCATTAATCAGTTGTGACATTAAGCGTTTGTAGAAGGTTTTGCTATTTGATATTTGTCAATAGCATACACAAGGACAATGTATTCTTTATTTGCGTTCATGACTTTCACTTCATTCTTCAGCGTCACATTGTTCCGGTTCTATGTTCAACTGCCCCCTAGTGGCAACGTTTCTCCATCTTTCTACAATGTTTAGGTTCCCACATTAATTTCACACGTCTAGTAGGCTACAATTAGCCTATGTGGTCTTGTTTTATACTTTTTTTTCTTTATTTACCCCAAAAGAATGGAAGTGCACGGTGACAACATGCCCCATATGGAGACGTTGTAACATGACCGTATGACAGTTTAAAATGTTATCTGATCAAATAAAATATATACATGACAAACTAAAATATTTTGTCAATAAAATACAATATTATTAAAATAGAATATTAATAAAATAGAATATTAATTTTTCATATAAAACAATGGCATTTGTTAAAAATTGGTTGACTATGAACACACTGCAAAACACAACTAAACAAAACAATGTGGGCAAACAGATGAAGAACACACACACACACACACAAAATATATTCTGTATATATATTCAGATCAGGAGATGCTTCAAATATTCTGATATAACAATTTCTGAACATTCAATGTTGACTACCAGTCTTTATTCACCTGTTTGTAATGGTTTCTCAATAAAATTTCAAAAAAGTTGTAACCGTGAACTGCATTGCTAACATTATAGAATACCATATTATAGTTTTAATAGTGGGCGAGTTAAAACGTGCCCATGCCTGCGCATCTGGCATTTAAACCTGGCTATAGTGTCTTCTGCTACCATTAAAGATCTAAACTGCTAAATACAGTGCTATGCATAAGTTTAGACACCCATACTAAAGTTGACTAAAAAGAGGAATAAAAAATCATCTTTTGGAAACTGAACTTAATGCCTTAATTAAAAAAATTAGGAAAAATCCAACCTTTAAGGACACTAATTTTCTTTGTGAATGAATAATGTATCGTAAATAAATAAATGTTCTTCCTTAAAATACAGGGTGCATAAGTTTGGACACCCCTATGTTAAATTCCCATAGAGGCAGGCAGATTTTTATTTTTAATGGCCAGTTACTTCATGGATCCAGGATACTATGCATCCTGATAAAGTTCCCTTGGCCTTTGGAATTAAAATAGCCCCACATCATCACATAGCCTTCACCATACCTAGAGATTGGCATGGTTTTATTTCAGTTAGCCTAATAGCTAGTTTGATTTGCATTGAGAGATGATCTTATGGAAAGTACCCCATGCCAATCTCTAGGTATGGTGAAGGCTATGTGATGATGTGATGATCTCTCGATCAGACTCTCTGGGCAAGAAAGGAGGAGGGACAATATTGCTTGTGATGTCGATGAGGTGCTCTGGCCTGGACTGACCCAGCCCAAAGACAAGAAGAAGCACATTGATCACATGTTTACTCCTTTGATTTTTTTCCCTTTTAGTATTGTATACTGTAGTACAGTGCATTGTAGGCTGTATACTGTACAATGAACAAATTGTACGGCCTGAACACTGTGCTTTCCCTTTGTTAACAGTATGACTGCTCAATAGATTTTGACTGGTTGCAGGTTCATATCAACAAAGAACAAGAATTACAGTATCACAGAGACAAAGGACAAGTTTGTGAGATGCTTGTGATCCTTGAATTTGAAGTATATTTCTGAGAAGTACATAAATTATATTTCTGAGAAGTACATAAAAAGTAGACTGAAAGTATACTTTCTTATTTTTGGTTTAAAAGAAGTATACTAATAGCACACTTGAATAAACTTATGTTTCGTAAGGGGAAGCTGTGCTGACTTGAGTGGACAATATTGAATGCTAGTGCTTTCTAAATGACAACATGGTCTAGGCAATGAGAAATGATTTGTGTGTAGAGTTTTGCAGTGACACAAATCTGACTCATGTGTTAAAACAGGGAATAGTGTTTATGAAATGGGTGTGCTTTTTGATAAATGGCATTATGGTTTTGAAATTTTAGTTCAAAAGCCTGGTTATAGTGTTTAAGCAATCGAGAAAAACTGTAATTTTCAGGTTTACATTAGATTTGAGCTTGTAAAATCATTGAAAGAGTTTATATGAATTAAATGAAAGAGCTTATATGAATACAATGATATGCTTCGTATTCCTATAGGTAGACGAGGATCAGCTGAGAGTCAGCTGATGCGAGCTTGACTAACGTGACCTGCCAGAACTGACGTTATACGCTTGATTTTTGTCAGTAGCTTTCATTGTCCACCAATCTATCATTGGCAATATAAACAATCTGTTCAAGTGCCTTTAGTATCAGAGCATCAATGTCATCATTTGTGTCAATCTCTTTATGGTAGTTCTTCACTGGGAAGATGTTTGACAATGGCAAACCAGTTTTGGCACTGCACATCTCCATCTGGACAGGAGCACAATGTTAGGTCAGAAAATTAGATTAGACAAAATCAGTTCAACATGGGCAATATGTACTTGCAATATGTAAAATTTAAACGATATCACATACCTTCTCTTTGATCTTCTTGCTCTTGTAGATCTTCTTTAGATCCTTGTTGACCAGCGGACACGCTTCATCCACTTTGGTCATGACAACCACTTGAGGAATCCCTACAGTAAATGCAGAGGCAAAAGGTTCTAAAGCCTTTTGAAAGTTGTTTTCCTCAACAAAATTAAGCACATTTATGGCAGTTTGTTGTACATCTACATAACTGACCCACATTGTCTGGGTCATATAAATAATTAGGCAAAAAAGTTGAGCCTTGTAACATGCTCTGTTTGCACTTGGCATTAAAATGCAGCCTGTATCTGGATTTTGTCTATCTACGCATTGAAAACACACACACAAACCCAATTCGCTTTATGCCCACTTCTCTCCTGTGTAAAGTAATGTATGTGAACTCATGAATACAATTAAACATTCAGATTTATCTATAGTTTATTTATCGATATTTATTTATAGACCCTTATCACGAATTCCATGGCGGATGATCTTAAACTTGTCAAAAAGTTTATCATCTGTGAATTGGACTGTATCTGCGGGTATGACGTACACCAGGCAGAAAGCCTGTTCGGACAGGTTAGGGTCACTGGTGTAATGTTGATCCTTATAAGTGAGTGCCTTCTCCTCATCGAACTAAGATTGGAAATTCAGAAAAATATGTTAAACATCAAACCTATTGTACACACACAAACTTTGTCAAAATGTTAATTTAGGGGTTTATTACTTTATAGCCGTCCTTCACGTGTCCAAACACAGTGTTGATGATGTCATCTGGTTGTGATCCAGCCAACACTGCAGGTTCTAAGCCCATTATGTCCTTGAAGGTGAAGGGCAAAGTTTTTCCCCCACTTCTGATGGTGAATCCTTTGAGCTACAAATGAAGACCAAAATATAGAAGCACAAATTTTTGTGAACAATTTCCAAGAAATCCTCGTACAACAATTAGCTAAAATGCTGAAAGCACGGTCACCAGACATGTCTGGGTCTTTTAGAAAACATTAAACTACTGTATAGGTATACCTCTTTTGTGTAACTACGACTGCCACCAGCAGATGAATTCACTGGTGCTCTAGCGATGATCCGTCCTTGAAAGGCACTATTGATGGAGTTAATAAAGCTGGACTTTCCTGCTCCTACTTGTCCAGCTACCAGGATCTTGATGTCCGTTACATTTGGATCACTAGGAGAGAAGTTTTCCAGGTCTTTTTTTAGAGCTCCTTTTTTTCTGTCAAATCAAAACACAATTTTACAGAACAGAACTCAAAGCAGATTTGTTTTATGTGGCACAATGGAGTCTTATTTGGAATAGCATTACCACTTTACAGTTTTTGAAATTAAATGATATAATGCTAATTTTCCTTAAGAAGTAACACAATTATGTACTTTTGGGATTTTAGGTCATTTATACCTTTTTTTTTAGATCTTATGTAAATTTCTCTATTTCACCACTGTTTGAATAAGCAAGTGTGCAAACTTTTGGAACTTCACTACAATAAAAATGTAAAAAAAATTAAAAAGTAAAAAAATTCTCAAAGAAAACATGAGAATTTCTCATTTATGTGGGCCAAACTGCTGCTATTTGGTGAAAAAAGAAAAGAAAAATAACTTCACATCAGGTCAAAATCATGTTGTGACAATAATGGCCAGTAGATGGCTCAAGTGTTCAGCGTTCACCCTGTGCAAGAGTTCTGAACTTTATGCTTAACATTTACATTTGAATATTTATTTTTAAATTATATATTTAAATTAACTTTCATTTAACAAAGTTTGGTGCATATAATAATAATAATAATATTTTTGAAAAAAAATTTGTGCAGTTTTTGAAGTTCTGTCTTTTTTGCAGTGGCGCATACAGACATTGACATTAATTTCCCTTTCTCTGTGTAAGTGTGTGTGGGTGTACTCTGGATGTTTTAGTTTCACTCCTACATTTATGTGTGTGTTCATTCGGCATTGCTGCTGATATATACATTTTACTCAACGCATATTAAAAAAAAAAAAGAGAAAAAAAAGACCACTTAGACTCATCAAATGAAATACAGTTTTTATTTTTCAGATTGCATATTAAGGTATTGAATCACTCAAGATGAGGAAACCATTTTTATATGAGCATATTCATCATTCATTAGGCTAATAAATTTGATTATTAAAAATTAAAAAAAATAAACCATTGACCTCAAAACATAAGAACCATGTCTTATGTTTTGAGGTCAATGGTTTATTTTTATTTTTTAAAAATTAAAATAACTGAATGAAGGGATTGATATCACTTATTGTTACCAAATACTTAACTGACAGTTTCAATGCCAACATTGTCATTATTAATGAAAACTTCTGATAGTCATTAAATTGATAAAATTGACCCTTTTCTACTTTTTGTTATTTTTATCAAGTAAAATGTTGGATATATTTTAATGCTAAAATAATTAATAAAATGATTTGTTATAATATCATATGTTAAAAAGTTGCATCACACATGATCATCATGGCTTTTCATAATTTTTCACTTCCAAGTGCTTGAGTCCCCTTAAGTGCCTTGCTATAGCTATACAACTCAAGACTTGAGCAGAATTACTTCAAGTATATTGTTATGCACAAGATTTTGGTGCTTCTTACAACAAATAATTCTAATTGGTAAAATGTACGGGGAGAGATACCAATAATATTTTAAATAAAGGAAATAAAATTCTTAGCTTACACAGTATTTGCACTTTTATCTGAACAGATTACTGTTTTGACTGCTATGTACAAAGATAATAGCCTGCATAAAAACAAAATAAAGTAGCCTATAGTTGGGGGCCTTAAGCAGATTTTCGTGCAAATTCATCTAAAAGCGCCAAATTTGGCACAGATGTAGCTCAGGTCATACCGACACGATTTAGCTACGGCGCCGGAGCCAGCGACCCTGGGGGCCAAGATGGCGGCCAAATCCAATATGGCCGCTGCCCGAAAAGGTTTCCGGCTTTAACTTTTGAACCACATGAGTTACAAATACAAACTTGATATGTTTTTCAGCTTAATTGATCATGAGAAACACATAGGAATGTTTATATTTATGACCCAGTATTATATCTGGACCCCTTGATCCTCCAATTCCAATATGGCCGCTGTCCAAAAAAGCAGTTTGGGCCGTAGTATGGGGCCTTACACCCCATTGTTCGCGCAAATTCATCTACAAGCACCAAATTTGGCACAGATGTAGCTAAAGGGAAACTGAAATGATTTAGCCAGGGTGCCCGAGCCAATGGTTCCTGAGACCAAGATGGTGGCCAAATCCAATATGGCCGCCGCCTGAAAGGGATTCGGCTATAGCTTTTGAGGCAGATGAGATACAAATACAAACTTGATGTCTATTTTACCTTATTTGACCATGGAAAACCCATAGAAATACTGACATTTATGATTGGGTATATCAGGACCCCCCCAAATTTCCTAAATTCAATATGGCCGCTGTCCGAAAAACGGTTTTGGCTACAAATTTTCAACCAAATGAAAACTTAATGTCTATTTAATTTTTTTACCATGACAAACACACGGGAATGCTTACATTTGTGATTGCCTATGTTTATACCCCACATTTGCATTTACAAGAAAGCAACTACCTGAGCATTCATACTGTACAAATATTCCCACAAATTTATCCGTATATATATGTTTTATTTAAAAATTACTTTAATTATAATGAGTTTGCATTGAACAGTTCAGTTGCATTTTCTGAATTCTGAGTGGCAGTTGGGAGTTGAGAGTTGCCATGACGACTGTGGCGCATCCTCAGACAACACAGGGAGGACCACTGGAATAACACACAGTTTTGTCTCTCTCACTCTCATTTATTACTTGACGATGGAACGGAGGGGATTGACCACTGCTAGAAGTTGTGTCACCAATATGGCCTCTACCTCTGGTAGTAATGTTACCAGCAGCAACATCATCTTATGCTGATGGAGGGACTTATGCTGCCTATGCCAACAAGAAGCTAATGGACCACTGCAAACACCCAAAGAGGAAGGAAGTTTATCATTAGAGGGATCTAAAAGGTTTCCTTGATGTTGCTAATGTTCTCCCTTCTTCTGTGAATGTAACTATTGATCAGATGAATAATGGATCAGGTATTGCAGAAACACTAAAAACACACAATGCTAAGTATCATAAACGCTGTAGAAGCTACTGCAGTAGGTCTCGTGTTAAAAGAGTGCAAAATAATGATGATTCCCCGCCTTTAGTGAGTCCAAAAAAACTTAGATCATGCCAGCCTAAAGCAGGTGGTAGGCCTATTCACTGTGTGATATGTGAGGGGAAGGATACAGATTACCTTCACAAGGCAGTAACAGATAATGTTAATTCTAATCTGAAGTCCTGGGCAGAAACCAGTAAAAACTTTAAGCTTCTTGGAAGACTCCTTACCCAAGCATCCGATGTGCACGCAGCAGACGTTTATCACACCAAATGCTATGTTAGATTGCGTGATACAGCAAGGCGGCAATCTCAGGACACTTCCAGGGTGTCAGAGGGAAACCATCTTCCAATGAGTGGGGGACAACGTTTGACCATCTAACCATTGCACAAATAGTTGCCCTAGTTGAGCATTCAAATAATCCTTTTACAATTTCCTATTTACGACAACTCTACAGGGACCTTATGGAAGACCACAGGCATTCATGTCTTTATTATGAGCCACACACAACACGGTTTAAGGAATACCTCCTCAGCCATCTTCCTGACTGGACAGAGTCCAGTACACTGGAAAGGCAAGGACACATATATCGCAAGCGTCTGAGAGAGTAGTTACCGCTCACGATTCCAACCAGATAAACCAGGATGAAGCATTGCTGTTAATGAGGGGTGCTTTGATCTTACACAAGTATTGCTTACAGCCAGGCTACATATTCGATGGCCCCGTCCAACTGTCTAACAACGTCTGTTACTGAACCCTTACGAGTGTTCAATGACATCATACTTCAGGGACCAGCGCTCCTCAAACCCAGTGCAGCAAATATAGAGGATGCCAAGCTGAAACGGAGAACGAACATAGCATGCCTCATCACCCAATGTCAGAAGTACAATGCATATATCGGCAACAGACACCTCTCCAAGACTGCTGCAATTCGCCATAGCAAGGAACGAGAGATGCCATTTCCACTTTATTGTGGCCTCAAATTGCATGGAAGTGGACGCCGGAAAGGGGACATCGATGAAGCACATGCACAAGGGCTCTCGGTGTCATATAAACGAATCATGGAAGTGAAACAGTCACTGGCACGCGCAGTATTTAAACGACACAATGAAGACGGCATTGTTCTTCCTACTAATCTTCGTCAGCATGTCTTTACCACTTATGATGTTGACAACCTTGATGGCCAGAGCAAGGAAACTTCTCACAAGACGAGTTCCATGGAACTGCACTGAGTCGTACAAATCACCTCTCTCGTGATAATCTGGGACTTAAGCGTCCTCAAATAAAGGTAGACTCTGAAGATTCATCCACACCCAAACTTCCAGACTCATATACACTTTTGAAGCCAGCAGAACTCAATAAAGGAGATATAATGGCACCTAGAAGTGGCACTGGTCCTATCCGACCATCGCATGATCTTGTGCATGGAGCCAAAGTGAAAGATGAGAGTTGTTTGTTGCATGGCAAAAGCATACTTGATCAGGATACATTAGGTGAAAAGGATGTTATTACATGGTCAGGTTTTAACTCACACCTTTTGAATGATGACACAGTGAAACCCCGTGCTGAGATAGGAGTGTATCCCCTATTCCCAGACAAAGCAGCCTCTGAATCCATGATGAAGCATGCAATGGAGCTAGCACAGGAAGGCACATCATTCCTGAATCCCAGCCAGATTGCTGTCCTTGGTGCTGATCAACCATTGTATGCCATAGCAAATCAGCTCCAATGGCAATATCCTGAGACACTTGGTGAAGATAAGCTCATCTTGATGATGGGAGCATTACATATCGAAGACAAAGCTCATCTTATGATGGGGAAGCTGCTCCGTGATTCAGGTTGGACCACCATCCTTTCCCAGGCACAGGTCCTAACTACAGGACGTGCTCAGTCTGTCCTCAATGAGCACCATATCAAACGAACACAGTACTCCCACCAGGTCACTCATGTCTCTTTATATTCTCAAGCAGAAAGCATACACTACCTACTGTGCAGATCTTCTAGGCCCACCGGAAACATTCGAAATGTGGGACCAACGATCTAAGCCGAGTTCCCACAGTTCAAGTATTGGTCTACCATCATGGAGGTGGAGTTCCTACTCTGTCGATTCATTCTGTCACTTCGGGAAGGAAACTTTCAGCTTTATGTTCAAGTTTGTGATGAACTGTGTGCTTGGTTTCATGTGATGGATGTGCGAGACATGGTTGAGCTGCCTGAAAAACATCCTTCCGTTTATGAAGAGTTCATGAAGGGGAACTTCGTAGTGCAGCGGTCAGAGCGCAAGTTCAGCTTGATTGCAAAAGATCAGTCCCATGAGCAGTCAAACAAAATCCTGCAATCCTGTGGTGGTGCAGCTGGACTCTATGAAAACCCTGAAGCCCTCACGCTCTTCATGCTGGCAGGGCCTGACTGTGCCAGATTAGTACAAGAGTTTCAAGCTGTGTATGATAGCAGCTCATCATCATCATCAACATCTCATCAAGAAGAGGCACACAGCTTACAAGTCATGTTCAGGAAGGATGTCAAATCCTTTACCGAGGTTATGGAAACCCATGGAAATCCCTTCTTATCAGCGAATCATGACCTCATAGCACTCGACACCCAAGATATTATGGAAAGAGAAGTGGCTGGTAATAGTACTATTAGACAATACTGTTTCCCAACTGTAGGGCGAACCCCGAGAGCAAAACTTACATGGTGTTGCTTTAATTATTCAATTCAATGTTACTTGTATTTCTTCTATTAAATCTGATCCGGCCCTACTCTTCCTTCCTTTTATTGCCATTAAAGCTGCAGTTGAGTCTGAACATATTACTCTTTTACCAGTACCATTTTCCTCCACCCATCCAAGGACCCATTAAATAGCCACAAGCTCTGTAGTAATGACACATTATCTGAAACTCATTTTCCATTCTTTATATTTAAGTTTTTCTATTAATTGTGTTAATTGATCCATCTACATATATTTGCATACTCTGTCCAATTACCTTTTAAATAATTGTTCATTGTTAAGGACTATGAGACAACAAAAGTTGTTGTCAAATGTTTGCATCGGAATGGACTATAAGTACATAATTTATTAAGTGGAGCTCTTCAAGTGGTCTGTAGAGGGCAGCAAAATGCCTTAGATACTTGAAGTCCTGCCGCAAATAACAAAAGGAGAAGAATAACTCCACCCCACCACCTCTATCTGGAATGAAGTGGCACAAGCAGTTCGGAGTATCTCTGCTTATTTACGATGCAAGGGTAAATAAAGAATTGCTTCTTTCTATAAGTAACATTACAGAGTTTTCTTTACTTAGTTCAAGTTCAAGTTAATTTATATAGCACATTTACAGCAGCCACTAGTCTGACCAAAGTGCTTTACAGAACAACAGGATTAAAAGAAGATAACATGCATAACAACAAATAAAAAAAAAATAAAAACGAGAGCAACATAACCATAAAACAAATGCCTTCTCGGAGGTATGTACAAATAAATAACTACGTGCCAATCCTCAGAGTGTTTTTCTCTGAAGCTGACCTAAAACCAGCCTTTAGGCTCTCCAGAGAAACCATCAACCTGCTGGTCCAGATGTTGCCTCGGCAAAAGCCACATGGATGGAGCCACGAAATCGAGATGGCTGTCTGTCTCTACTGGCTTGCATGTGGCACCTCATACAGAGTGACAGCAGACATCTTCGCCATACCGAGAGCCACAGTTGGCAGAATAGTCCACAGCATAGTGGATGACATGATGACCATTGTTCACAAGGTGATTCATTTCCCCAAGCCAGAAGAGATGGAGGAGGTCGGGGCAGGCTTTGCTCGCTTGGCTGGCCATGAGGCATTCCGCTGTGTGGCTGGAGCAATAGATGGGTGCCACGTCAGAATACTTCCACCTGCTGAACCACAAAAGAAGTGTTACTTCAACCGCAAGCTCTTCCCTTCAGTGGTTCTCCAGGGTGTGTGTGATGGCAAAGGGAAATTTCTGGATATTTACATTGGCAACACCGGGTCAGTCCATGATGCCCTTGTCCTCCGGAGATCTCCAATGTACAAGGAGTCCCTATATCCACCAGCTGGCTTCTTTCTTCTTGGAGACGGGGGGTACCCATGTCTGCAGCATCCTCTCACCCTCATGACGCCATACCGCCAGCCTGTAGCGGGTAAGAATACACAGAGAAAATTTTTATTGGATTTGTTACTTTGCATTTGAAACACCACATATATTTTTACATTACCTGTATTTTAATCATCAGGCCAAGCTGAAGCACGCTTCAACAAGCACCATGCCAAGGCCAGGAACATCATTGAGCGTACCTTTGGAATGCTAAAAACCCGCTGGCGAGCCATCTTCCTGAGGGCTTTGGAGATTCGGCCTCTATTTGCCCCTAAAGTTATTGCAGCATGCTGCATCCTCCACAACCTCTGTCTCTCGACAGATGATATCCTGGAGGAGGAGGAGGAGGAGGAACTTCACGATGAGGATGAAGATCGGGGGAACGTTCCTGATGAGGATAGGGAGTTCTCAGGAAATAATCTCCGTGCCAGACTTGCTGCACAGGTGTCTGCCCCTGGAGAGCTGCCTGCATGTCTGAGGGAGCATGATTACGATTGAGGGGACAAACCTGAGTGAATGCCCAGGGACAATAGATGCAAATGAGCTGCTAGCTAACTCTGTTGCAAAGTGTGCACTGTCCCTGTCAAATAAATAGTGAATAAATGAAAATGAATTTATTTTAAAATTTATTTGTATCATTATAATAAGTTAGACTGTAAAAATGTTTAGTTGATGAATAATTAAAAAAATACTGTGCATATGGTCATTGACTGTTTTTTTTAACACACCTAGCAGAATGGCAATGACAATAAAAAAAAATACCTATTAAATCACCAACTATTTTAGTTGAAAAGAAACATGCCAAATTTGATGGCTGTCTACAAATAATATCAAAAAGAAGGCATGACTCTGACTGCCGTTGTAAGATTTGCTTTCTCTTTTTTATTTGTCTTTCCTGCATATTACTACTTGATGTACTACAAATGTTTATTTAACTACCATCCACTACCAACTACAACTTAAACTCAATTTCGAAAATATTTATAGAAGAAAATCCAATACAACAATCGAAAACCAAGAACATTACAAATAATACAGGCTATTTACAATTTATTTACAAGTCTCTTAAAGAGAGTCAAGTATCTCTCTGCCCTGTCAGAGGCTGCTCTTTCCCTCGCCTCTACCCTCGCCACTTCCTCCTGCTCTCTCTCCTCTTCCCTCTCTGCCTGCTCCTTCATAAATTCCAGGAGTGCCTCACTGACCCTGGCCCTCTTCTTGGTGGTGGGTTGGCCCATTCTTTGGGAGGGGCAGAGGACGGAGAGGTGACAACGCCACCTGTAGTGGCAGTCAGATTTGCTGACACTACCAGGGGCGGACTTATTGAGTGCTGCCCCTGGAGTGCAGCATCCATCTGACTGTACCACTGCCAGGTAGCAGCAGTCACCCCACCTGCCTCCACCCCTTTCCTAGTTGGAGGATCCCTAAGTTCCTAAAAAATAATGTATAAATGAAAACGGTGAAAACTGTTATTGAACATATTTGTAGTCCCAAAAAGTTTCCACAGTTTGAATGGTTTCACAAATGTTTGTTGCAATGCTATCCTGTATAAATTCCCTTCATGTCAAGTTATTTTAAGTGAACAGTTATTTTAAGATATCTTGCAATAATGATGGAAGTTATAATACTGATGCCAAACATATAATATTAATTTTCTACACAGAAAAAAAAAAGAAAAAAAGTTGGGATATGTTGTTTAGTTTACAATTTCCTAAAAGTGTTTGATAACGGATGTCCTTGCCCTATAATACTTGTACCCCACTTGTACAAATAATTGCATATTAACTAGGTAAATCTAGCTTAAATTAGTCCCACTACATTACTGAAAAATATATTAAATGGTAGGTTACCTTGTATTTTTCTTTGAGGTTATTCCATTTTTTCATAGCTTGTTTGGCTGTGATAGCCAGGTCAGACTTGTTCACAAATACTCTGAAAAAAGCAAAAAGAAGAGAGGACAACTTAAACACAATTACTAATAATACTACTATCAATAATTATTATTTGTATTACTGTCACACCTCTACTCCCTGCATGCATGTACTATCATACACTTAAGTGCAATACTGCCTCCATATAACTTTCTGCATTCATATCATAACCAAATCATAAATGTCACCTGTACTATTTATTTTGCTTGTCACTAATATTTTGCAGTGTTTCATACCACACTATAACCCACTTTAAATCACATCTATTCAACAGACTAAAATGTAACTTACACAACTTCTTTGATTATTATTTTTATATTTGCTTTCTTAGCTTTATAGTATTTATTTGTTTTCTTTCATTTTGGTGCATAAAACTCTTCTGACAGGCTGGCAGACACAACCAAACACACCAATCGACCAACTACCCCTAGCGTACAAACCTTTTTATAAAACATTCTGTAGTACAAACACAGATTATGCATAACGTTACTCACTCCCATCCATTTTTGGAGGAATTCCTCCGACCAAGAGAGCCTCGTTGGCCGCTCGCCATGCAATTAATGCAGCTGTAGCGACTGAGACAAATCAGACACAATTATTTGCCATATGCACACACCAATCTTTAAAACTTCCATCCGAGAGCAGGGTCCCAACCCCCAGGCGGGGTGAAAGGGGCCTGGTTGCCATGGCCGCGATCAGATAGGATGTTTTATGACTCTCAGGAATGCTAACAAGTAACTAACTCTGCCACAGATATCAGAATAAACTCTCCTGCATTCATTTATTGATGAACTGACTGACATGAAATGAACAGGCATTCCAGAACATTTTGAGAATGATTTACTGTTGTGTGTTTTGTCTTTTAATAATTCTGTTGATACTATGATCTCTTTGATACTATGTAGTTATTACAAGACCAACTGTCTATGTAACCATGTTTGGTCTCGATAAATTGGTGCTTTGAAGATCGAAATGATTGTGTACATGATATGCCAATAGCTGTGCAACACATTAGAATTACTAAGAATCTTCCTTAGTAGTGTCATTAAACACCAATCCAGCATGCCAGTCCGAGTGAGCACGCTTAAGACAAAGGCTTGTAAATCCTGGTGACAGAAGAAACTCCCGCCAGACAGTCCACCCTTCTCATTGGTACAGCAAACCCAGAGAGGGGTGGCCATTCTCAGGCTTTATTAGAGACTGACCACAGTGACCGTTCTCTCTTCTCAACGCTTCTCATCCGACAACAAGGCAGCTTCTGCTGTTACTGGGGGAGGGGCTGGACCCCTTCCCCCCCACTTGGGCCCAGCTCCCTGGGCCCAAACAGGCCTGAGCAATGCCTGCCATGCTTTCATACTCCAAAAAGGGAGTCAGACTTTTCTTCAATCTAGAAAACAACTGCAACTTTACCATCACTGACTCAACGATCCACTCCTGGTCTTCAAGCCAGGACAGCAGGCTTTGACTCACAACAGCCATGTGCTCGAAGCCACCATGCTTTTCTTCAAGGCCATAGACCCAATCAACGAATCCAATCCAATCCAAGAATTTTCCACGATTGCAACTGCCATGCAAGTATTCTTTGATGAGATTGCTATGAAATAAGCTGATGGTTCTTCTTCTCATACTGAGATCTTATTCCATAGTTCTATTTCCTGTTCCACACCACTCACCCCTTTACCTATGCATGTATGTATGGATGTATGAATGTATTTATGTTTGTTTAGTGTTAGTTATGTTTGTGATTTAGTTAATAAAATTTGTGCACGATTATGAATTTGGTTTCTGATCCTCTGTTTGCATACAAAGTCCCTTTTACGATTTTGATCTTGCTACATGCTAATTGCTGTACATAAGGAATAATTATTTTTCAGCGACCATGAACAATACATTGTCCTTAGAATAAATGAATAATCAAAGAGTTCTTTGGAACTGATTAATTGATTGTAATATTACTTTGGCTTACCTCAAAGTTAATCTGATTAACTGACCCAAATATTAATAATTAATCATAATTGGTAATTATGGATTATTATTAATATTTCCCCTTAGAGCTAATGTCCTTACATATGGTGGAGAATGCGGGCATTGTATTAAACATTGTATGCAAGCAGACATTAATCAATCATATGTTGTCCCATAAGTTTTTATTAACATCTCATACATGCACGTACAAGTTTCTGATAAAATCAGCAAAACTATTGCTTGAATATGCCTTCCTACGAATGGCAGAAAGTTTCTCAATGCTACTATGCATGTTTAAATCGTACAATAAGAAACTTCTGATTTTAGCGAAGAAATCCTAACTTCAGATATAAATCGTGCGTACGCCTTCTCTGACGAAGAAATCTCAGATTAGCCGCGCGTATAAATGGTTCCTGATATTAGCGAAGCAACCCTAATTTCAGTTCTAAAGTGATCGTAAGCCTTCTCTGACGAAGAAATCTCAGATTAGCCGCACGTATAGATGGTACCAGAACAAATTAGTCTGAGATGGGCGAAGAAATCCCCATTTTCAGCAATTTTTAAGGTGTTTGAGCGATGTTCCTCCTCACCGATTTAAGGCCTTATTATTATTCGTCACGTCATTGTATTCATAGTAAACTGCTAAACCGCACATATGAAACAATCGCGTCGATTTAGTGGTATAAATTCTAGCCTAGCTAACTAGGAATTTGCCATTGTCTGTGAAAGAACGGTGCTGTTTGATTTGTGAAAGAATCACTTACATGCAACGTCATGTGTCTAAACTAGACAATCTCTGACTCAGTGCAAACCTTCAGCACAATGCAAACGCTGCTCCGTTCGACTTGTGTTGCTGGTTGGCAGTGTGTCTGAAGTGCGAGCAGGCACTTCTGTTTACGTGAAGAACAGCACCAATCTCACAGACCCCTTGTGTAAACAAGTGAATGCGTGTAGCCAAAGCCAGCTCGCTAGCAACCCTACGCGCATACAAGCCCCTTTACCTCGAGTGATAGCTTTTAGCACTGACTAAAACTTAGACACGTGCGAGCGTAAAGTGTAACCTTTAAACCAAAGACTACAGACTTTGGACCGTGGCCCTTGAAACAAAGGGGTAGTGTTTGGAACACAAGAGTCAAAGCTTCTCGAGGCTTTGAATCAAAGGAGTCAATTGCATCACAAATGATTCTTTGTTTTGAAGCGCCCTCTTTGGCGACCCCTGCTGGTCAGAACAGTGTAAGTGTAGAGAACTCAGCGTAATGAAACACCTTTAACAAACCAATCGCAAAGGTTTGATCAAAGGTGTAAGCATGTTATAGCAACGCACAAACTATCTAATACTATGAGGTGTCTTTCAAGGCACAATAATTTAATAAACTGTAGGGCTCGTTTATGAAAGAGACTATTAAATTCGCCTCTTCCTTTTATCAAATGTGTCATTAAATGTGTACGAATCTATAAAGTGATACAAGATCACATAGAAATCAAATACACATTGTTTCACGAACCGTTGAAATTTAGAATAATTTCTAAATATCTATGACGCGCAACAAAGCCCGTTTACTGAAATCCTGTGACTTTAACAGTCTGATACATGCTCAGAATCACTGATTTGAGACAAATGATTCACACCGGTTTCCGAGCTTCACGAAGCACGTATCATAGGCGGTTTAAACTACTCCGCCCTCTCTCTATTTCTGTCTCTCTCTCTCTCTCTCTCTCTCTCTCTCTCTCTCGACCCCCCCTTTTTGGTTTCACTTTAGTTGAAACCCAGATACCTTGGTTTTATTTGTGTTTCATTTATTTCGACTTAAGTCTACCCCTATTTTATTTTGTGTATTTACACCTGATGAGCCTGAATATTCCTATTCAGTTAAGTTGAATTTAATTAAATTTGAGATTTAATTAAATCAATTTGCTTATTCAATTTCCCTTTTAGTTACCAGGGCTATGAGGACAATCCCTGTTTACTTTTGATTTTGATTTTATTCAATTTATTTACTTACTTTATTTTAGCCTGAATTTCCATATTCAGCTAAATAAAGTTTAACTAAATTTGAGATTTAACTAAATCAATTGTTTCCCTTTCCTTTGGTTTTGAGCTATAAGGACATTCTACCTTTACTTATACCTTATCTTAGGTACTTCCTATCGACATCTTCCCTCTCTCTATAGGATTACAGTAATTATAGCAACTGTTGTTTCTGTAACGACCCAGGTCATTAGAATCCTAACCCCTGTCTGTGCTTTAACCCTCCTTACTCCTTAGCACCAAGTTAAGTACATGAAGTACGGTTAATGTAAACGCACAGTAGGCAAAAGACAGAACGGGAGACACTTCCCGCTGTTTCTTCTTCTTTTGACCTTTTTGTCTGATGTTTGATGTGTCCCTGCTAGCTTCGTCTTACAGCAGCTTAACCCATACGTGACACCTGTTTACCTATGTCTCCTAGCTAAACTTAAATAGGTAGAACACACCTTCCCTTCCCTTTCAGATTTCTATTGTTTCTATTTTGTTTTTCTCTATTTGCTACTCTCGTAGTAAAACGTGAAAAGAACCATCAGTTTTGAGTAATAGTTTTAGGACATGTAAGAGGCCAGTCATCAGTCGATGCTGCTTAAAGCACATCAACTTGAATACTCAAAACCCTTTTGTTGTGTGCTCACCAACACTAAATTTAATGGCCCACAGAGCCACCTCTGTAGAAACTTGCATTGGCCTTTGTCACTTCTCTCTTGTGTTCCCACAAAGTATGCCAGTAGGCCTCAGACATCCAGCCCTGCCACCCACCAGAACCACCTGGAGACCGGCAGAGCCACGTCCTCGACATCCTCCAGCCTGAAGCAGACAACGACCTGCCGAGGCAGAGAAGGGAACCGTTAGACGACAACGAAAGCGGACGTCTGACACCCAGCCTGAGTCACCAAGAGCTGACCAGCATCATCTTCTCCTTAGCCACGCTCCCTCAGGCCTTAAACAGGAGGTAAATGAACTTAAAAAACTGGTTGAGCTCAAAGAGAGACACTAAAGCCATCAGTGTCCAGTCAGAGCTGAAGTCCAAACACTGACTCAACAATGCTGCAACATTATAGACAAACAGAATGTGACCCTGAACAGAACTGAAACAGTCCAACCACCTGCAAATGGACTTCACATAAACTTCTAAAGTTTGCTAAATCTAAACTTCACATCAGCCGCATAAGCTCCCCCAGCCCTGTACAAAGGGGGGGAGGAGTCAAACCCTTGGCTCGACAGTCACCAGCCAGTGTCCTGAGAGGCTCTGCAGGCGCAGAGGAAAAGGTTTAATTCAGACAAACCCTGAAACGACACATGAAGCGATGCTCCAAGAACCTTTTTCTCCAAAACCAGTTAGTCACCATTCCTGGCAGCTCCATGCAATGCCCACTCAACAATGTGTGACCTGACGCAGAATGCCTTTAACACACGAGGCCTCATCAGAAAGGGTTCATAAACCCCACTGACTCTGAACGGCAAAGATCAGAAGACACAAAGCCCGACCATAATGTAAACCGCTGCTACAAAGTTCATAGTCAGCATAGGACATAGGACTTTTAAAGTAGATGAAAATGTGTGCTCAAAAGAAGCAGGAAGCGGCATTAGTAAAATTAGAATTTTACTGACTTAAAGAAAATCTTGAATGCATACGTAAGCCCAACGCGCCAACAGACTATGCACTGCTTTTGAACCATACAGACATTTGATCATTGCAATCCAAATAGGATACAACCTGCGATACGCACTTTGATCACTAGTTACTGGCTTGTTTAAGTGCAGATAAAACGATAGCTGTAATCGACATCTCTACTAAGAATAAAAAGTCATAGATTTTTAACTAGTATCGGCAATTTCAGCATTAAAGCTTAAGTCTGTTTGACAAAGGAAGCTCAACTCAGCGGCATGCTGTGCCGGTATTTATTATTCTGCCTTGACTGGAGAAATCCAAAGTGCAGCATTGTTTAATCTGTTCGGACGAAGAAATCTCAGTACAGTGTTATATACACGTAGACTTGGGTGATGTCCCCTCCTTTCTACAATGTAAAGGCCTTACAAATTATTGTTAGATTGATGTAATTCATCTAGATTTTGGGCTGCATCTACAAGCAGAGCTACTTAGTGATCAAGATTGTTTCACTCGCTGAAAGTCAATATTTATGCATGAGATGGACGTAACCTTGTATGCTTAGACAAGCTTTAACTTACAGCAAATCCATTTCCTCACTTTTAAACAATTAGAAGAAGTTGTTTAAAGTAAAGAGAAGCATTACATGAGTAAAAGTTTCAAATGCCAAACCACATTTGCATTTTACTGAATGTAACATCAAGTTTTGGAAAGACTCAAAGTATAGGCGCCACATTTTAACTTGTTTAAACATGTATGACTCATTTCAAATGTACAGACATTCGTCATAGACTGTTGAATTGCTCTGACATGGTTCCCTTGACAACGACTTGTCACAGGAAGTGCAAACGCATAACGTCATATTGTAAACAAATCAGCCTAGAGAGCTAAGCCAACCTAACCTAGCGTCCGTTCAGCTTAGACCAAGCTAAATAATAACTGCTACAGTTAGCGGTTAGCATCATTTACTTGAAGCCTTTTTCTACAGCTTGTGCTGTGCACAGTGCAAAGTTTAGCCACTCGTGCCATTGATTATTCCCAATTTCAGATGATTCCTGCTGTTTTTATCACTTATTTAAGTCCTTTTTATTTATTATTTTACTTTGATAATAGCCGTCAGCTATTCACTTGTCTATTCTTTCATTTATTTGATTTATTTACATTTCCCCTCTTGTTCTAATGTGGTTCCAGTCCCCATAGGGCCCAGAAAGGAACCAGAGACACCTTTATTTGTGATTTTGTTTATTTTCAACAAGTGCACTCATTTTTATGACCCTGCAAAACAAGTAATCTCAACGATTACTAGGGCATAACTATAGTCCTGAGGATTGATAATAAGCATAATCTGAATAGGAAAACTGTCCTTTTCCTACTATCATTCACTTCGCCAAGCCCGTTGTGAACAACCAGTTAAGTCCAGAGAAATAATTTAGCCATAAGAACCATCTTAAGTCATTTATTTCCTCTTGGCTTATGCCCTTTTCAAAAAAAAGGTCTACTAACACTAACACCCACAGCTAAGATGATAAGGATACAAGACACACTTGACAAGCTACACATAAACACCTAGCTTTATGCTACATACCTAGCTAACCTATCAAACCTTAGCTCTGAACTCTTTAGGGTCATGCATTAGCCTCTCACCCCTAGGGTGTCAAAAATGTCGCAGATCCTCTGTTCAATCTGACCCTAACCAGACAGGAGACCGAAAGAACTGACAAGCCCTCACAAGGAACACTGTTCCACCAAGGCTGCTGACATCCTACAGCACCAGAGCCAAACGTTACTGAACCTTGAGAGAAGAGGACCAACGACCCATGACCCAAGCCAGAGTTATAGCCTCACCAGGCTGATCAAGAGTATCATCTCCTTACCCCACCTTTTGGGTGGGAAACAGAAGGTACACAACCTTCTATAAAGATCACAGCGTCCCACAAGGAGCGGACCTGTGCTCAAAGCCTCACACACCAGCTAGAGACTGAGTTTCAAACCAGATTCAACGCAGCTGGACTGAGCATGCCCAGCACCAGCGCAGAACTGTCCAGGTAACCCAGGTAACAGTCAAGCTCTTGGAGAAGCCATGGAGGACAGCACCCTCCACCTGCAAACACCACAAAATGACCATAGGCTGTCAACGACAACATCCTCCTCCACACCATTCACACAGGTGTCAATCGGAGGCTCCACAAGGACAGCTGGACACACCTGACTCAGAGCTACAGGAGCTGCTGACACACGCAAACCAGCTCCCTGAACAGGACTCACCCGAGGAGTCCTGTAAAATACAAGCATCTGACTCCTTGCCTACCCCAGCTTAGGCAAGCTCACATCAGCACCGCCATAAGGACGGAGCAACACTTCAATTCTTCAGACTACCTTCTGACCTCCTGCCACCAGCACTAGGTCGGCCTGAAAACCTCTCTATGCTACATAGAGCCCTAACCCCTTCCTGCAACCACAGGCAAACACCTGCCCCGAAACTAATTAACTTCAGAATGACCGGTGACACCCTGTCAAGGCACCTGCTGCCTCGGCACCTGCTGCACCAACTCAAAGACCTGTACTTGGCTACTGTCTACAACACCTGGTGGAACGACCACCGCTCCAGGAAACACCAGCAACCAGAGGCCACCATGGCCTTCCAGCCTTGTATGACAGTGTCTGATCTTTCTGCACTTTCAACATCGTTCGTGGTTGTCCTTGAGAGGGACAACAACGACCGAAAGGGGGGGAATCTGTAGCGACTGAGACAAATCAGACACAATTATTTGCCATATGCACACACCAATCTTTAAAACTTCCATCCGAGAGCAGGGTCCCAACCCCCAGGCGGGGTGAAAGGGGCCTGGTTGCCATGGCCGCGATCAGATAGGATGTTTTATGACTCTCAGGAATGCTAACAAGTAACTAACTCTGCCACAGATATCAGAACAAACTCTCCTGCATTCATTTATTGATGAACTGACTGACATGAAATGAACAGGCATTCCAGAACATTTTGAGAATGATTTACTGTTGTGTGTTTTGTCTTTTAATAATTCTGTTGATACTATGATCTCTTTGATACTATGTAGTTATTACAAGACCAACTGTCTATGTAACCATGTTTGGTCTCGATAAATTGGTGCTTTGAAGATCGAAATGATTGTGTACATGATATGCCAATAGCTGTGCAACACATTAGAATTACTAAGAATCTTCCTTAGTAGTGTCATTAAACACCAATCCAGCATGCCAGTCCGAGTGAGCACGCTTAAGACAAAGGCTTGTAAATCCTGGTGACAGAAGAAACTCCCGCCAGACAGTCCACCCTTCTCATTGGTACAGCAAACCCAGAGAGGGGTGGCCATTCTCAGGCTTTATTAGAGACTGACCACAGTGACCGTTCTCTCTTCTCAACGCTTCTCATCCGACAACAAGGCAGCTTCTGCTGTTACTGGGGGAGGGGCTGGACCCCTTCCCCCCCCACTTGGGCCCAGCTCCCTGGGCCCAAACAGGCCTGAGCAATGCCTGCCATGCTTTCATACTCCAAAAAGGGAGTCAGACTTTTCTTCAATCTAGAAAACAACTGCAACTTTACCATCACTGACTCAACGATCCACTCCTGGTCTTCAAGCCAGGACAGCAGGCTTTGACTCACAACAGCCATGTGCTCGAAGCCACCATGCTTTTCTTCAAGGCCATAGACCCAATCAACGAATCCAATCCAATCCAAGAATTTTCCACGATTGCAACTGCCATGCAAGTATTCTTTGATGAGATTGCTATGAAATAAGCTGATGGTTCTTCTTCTCATACTGAGATCTTATTCCATAGTTCTATTTCCTGTTCCACACCACTCACCCCTTTACCTATGCATGTATGTATGGATGTATGAATGTATTTATGTTTGTTTAGTGTTAGTTATGTTTGTGATTTAGTTAATAAAATTTGTGCACGATTATGAATTTGGTTTCTGATCCTCTGTTTGCATACAAAGTCCCTTTTACGATTTTGATCTTGCTACATGCTAATTGCTGTACATAAGGAATAATTATTTTTCAGCGACCATGAACAATACATTGTCCTTAGAATAAATGAATAATCAAAGAGTTCTTTGGAACTGATTAATTGATTGTAATATTACTTTGGCTTACCTCAAAGTTAATCTGATTAACTGACCCAAATATTAATAATTAATCATAATTGGTAATTATGGATTATTATTAATATTTCCCCTTAGAGCTAATGTCCTTACACAGCGGTTTCCTCAGATGTCCCTTGGTTTCAATTAAAATGTTATCACATTATTCAGAAGGCAATTACATAATAACAGCGGTACGAAAAGTAAAACTTTCTTACAGTTGTGGGTCTGGCTTTCTTCTGCCATTATTGCTCTGTCATCTGCCATTATTGCTCGAGTCTGTGAGCTGCTAAAGCTAGCAGGCGCTTACGGAGATTCTCACTTCCGAAAACGTTTGAGCACATTTTCGATTCGCCATAAATTTTCGTAAAAATGCCAATATTTGAAATCTACACAGTTGCTTTCTCGCATCAAATGTTCTCAGAAGTGAATTTAGTGATTAAATAGCGTACGAAATTGTAGAAAAATGACTTACTTGTATTGACTGCCTCTCCTCCTTCTTCGAATGCCGAAATGCATGCTGGGATATTTCAGCCGTTAAGTTCACACAAGTTACCAACCGATGCTTCCTCGGTAAAATGGGCGTGTCATGAACACTTCCGGGATTTTTAACCGTTCTTGCCAAAATGCAAACTTGTGTATTGGGACAGTACTTGGGCAGCGACTGATGACGTTTCACAAGTCCACAAGAACAGAAGTACAGACAAGAACGCATATTGAGAAACGGCCCATATGTACCATGTTCCTACATGTGCTTACGCGTTGTTAACGCGTTCCCATGGCGACCGGTCGGAAGTGCGAGTAACTGATCGTCTTCCCGTGTTGTACGTCGAAGACACGTTGTAACACTTTTTTTTTTTTTTTTACCTTAGTTTAAATTCCTATTCTTCGGTTGTATCCTCTAACTATAGTCCACATGTGATTACTGCAATGGCTGATTTAGAAAGTTATGTACGGTGTATTATTAAAGTTAAATATAGCAGAGGCTAAATATTATTGACAAACTTGACATGCTTAAACGGTTATTTTGGAAAAGCACGATATTCTACATAAATTTTCTCCATCTCCCATTAAATCGGGAATAGATCTAATTTAGAATGTGTCTTATTGAATATACGCTGTAGCGTATTCAAATGCAGCAAAAACTGCAATCAGTATCCCATCTGCTTTACCTAAATATAAAAATAATAGGAAATTAATTATATATAGTAGGCTACATAAAATATGCTGACCATTTATATCAGACAAATTGACATTTCAAATACAAAGCCGGCCTACATGTCTACTTTATGATACCCTTAAGAGTGTATAATGTAACCCAGACTTAATTTCAGGAGTCTCTCGTCTCAGGGGGACATGAGGGAGGAAAGCATGGTAATTCGAAAATCCTACAGGTTTTCTAATAATACAAAGCTTAATGCTAAATCCTGAAGTATCCCTTTAACTATCAACAAAAAAAGGTTCTTACAGTTTTTCTCGATTGCTTAAACACTATAACCAGGCTTTTGAACTAAAATTTCAAAACCATAATGCCATTTATCAAAAAGCACACCCATTTCCCTAAACTATAAACACTATTCCCTGTTTTGACACATGAGTCAGATTTGTTGAACTGTCACTGCAAAACTCTACACACAAATCCCTTCATTTCTCATTGCCTACACCATGTTGTCATTTAGAAAGCACTAGCATTCAATGTTCACTCAAGTCAGCACAGCTTCAGCTCAGTTAGCACACAATTACCCAAGTGGAAACACTAAGAGTCAAAATTTAACACACATCAATCAGGTCCTTCAATAGATAGATAAAAGGGCCCAAATCAGTTTATTGAGTTTTGGAACAATGGATCCAGAAAGACATGAAGGAAGAGATTGAGGATGGATAAGAATGAGGAGGAGGAAGGGCAAGGGCAAGAAGACAAGCAGTCTCAGATGAAATTCAAGCCACTCTAGTTGCCCATGTCTTAGTCAATGGTATGACCAGTGGCGGCTGGTGATAATTATTTTTGGGGGGGCGCTTTTTTTTTTTTTGGGGGGGGGCAAAATACAAAGCAGAAACAAAAAGGCTATTTTGATTTCAGACCAACAAAGTAGTAACAAAAAGCATGTTTTCATACTTGAACATAATGTTGCTCTCCTTTATATACAGACCCTTTCCAAAAATTAGAATATCATGGAAAAGCTAAATTATTTTAGGAATTCAACTTAAAATGTGAAACTAATTTTATAAAAAAGGCTCATTGCTTGCAAAGTGAGATATTTTAAGCCTTGATTTGTTATAATTTTGATGATTATGGCTTACAGCTTATGGAACCCACGAAATCAAAATTTTTGAAAATTAGAATATTACATGAAATCACACAGTAGTAGTTACACAGTAATCCCATGGTCATTGAACCAGGTTTTGGTTATTTTGGCAGTGTGGGCAGGTGAAAATCCTGCTGAAAATCATCTTTATCTTCATAAAGCTTTTCTGCTGAAGGAAGCATGAAGTGCTCTAAATGTCCTGGTAGACGGCTGCGTTGACTCTGGACTTCCAGGACATTAGAGCACTTCATGCTTCCTTCAGCAGAAAAGCTTTATGAAGATGAAGATGACTTTCCAGCAGGATTTGCACCTGCCCACACTGCCAAAATAACCAAAACCTGGTTCAATGACCATGGGATTACTGTGTAACTACTGTGTGATTTCATGTAATATTCAAATTTTCTGACATTTAGATTTTGTGGGTTTCATAAGCTGTAAGCCATAATCATCAAAATTATAACAAATAAAGGCTTGAAATATCTCACTTTGCAAGCAATGAGCCTATATAATATATTAGTTTCACATTTTAAGTTGAATTCCTGAAATAATTAACTTTTCCATGATATTCTAATTTTTTGGAAAGGGTCTGTAGGTCTCTTAAGTGAATTTACGTTATCTCAGACGAAAGGGTCTGTACATTTCAGACCAACAAAGCAGCAACAAAAAGCATGTTTCCTACTTGAACATAAAACAATGCTCTTCTTTATATACATTTTAGATCAACAAATCAGTACCAAAAAGCATCTTTCCTACTTGAACATAAATTTAGCTCTTCTCTCTTTCTGGCCAGCAAATTTCTCAATTTCTCTCTGATTGAAGTCAGTCATCTCTGTGACAAGTCTCTTTTCCATGGACAGCAATGCCAGTGCATTCAGCCTCTCCTGGGTCATGGTGTTTCTGAGAAAGGTTTTAATTCTTTTCAAGGTTGAAAAGCACCTCTCAGCTTCAGCCGTGGTCATGGGTGTGGTTATGATAACTTTTAGGAGAGTCACAGTTTCGGAAAAGACCTCTTCGAGATTATTCTCCATAAACAGCTGGAATAGGTCCATAGCACCACGGCAGGCACTGAACTCTTGCTTGCTGTATATAAGACTGAGCTCTGTCTTGAGCTTGCTTCCATTGAGCATCGGGTACGCTCTGATGGTGCTGCTCAATGCATCGTCAGGAAAGGTATCCTTGTACTCGTCAAACCTGTCCCCCTGCAACAAGGTGGCACAGACAAGGTGGTCTGTGAAGGAGAAACGCTCCCTAGTGTGTCCCAGGATTGTGTCACAGACCTATAGAGATAATTAAACAATACATAAATGTAAGGTAGTAGCCTGTCATCATATACTCATGTTTTTTTCAAACCTGTATGAATTAATTTCTTCTGCTGAACAGAAAGGAAGATATTTAGAAGAACGTCAGTAACCAGACAGTTTTAGATACCATTGACTTCCATGTAAAACTGTCTGGTTACTGACGTTCTTCTAAATATCTTCCTTTCTGTTCAGCAGATCCCGACATCAAACTGTGTTTTGACCGCAAACAACTAACGTCATTATTAGCTAACAGCTGTAAGCATGAACTAAACACTTTGCCATCAGAAATTAAAACATTGACAGAACTCAAGGTTTTTAATACACATTTAAAACAACTGTGTGAACACTGACTGTACAGTATACAACAATGCATACAAACAAAGTTGTTAGCCATAGACATATGCACATTTTTGTGTTTTTGTATTGTTAAATGTGTCTAGACTAGTTTTATATTGATTTCTACAACTATTTAAGCCCATCTCTTATTTTCATGTATGGGGTGTATTTATTACATGTATTTTAATGGTTATACATTTTTAATTCAATAATCTGTAATTTCTGTTTTATTTTTACAAGCCTAACCAGGGACAGGGGTTGCAAATTAGTCATGGCTATAAACCTGTATGCATGGCATCTACTTTGTATTCTTTATAAAGCAATGTTCTATGCATTTGTCCCAGTCAAATAAATATTAAATAAATAAAACTCATGCTAACTTAGTGTTTAGCTAACTTAGAGAAGATTATTAGTACCAGACAAAAATACGACATCTAACGTTATATGTAAACAAACTGCACATTGAAACATATGTTTGCGATGTCTGCCATCATATTCCTGTCTCTCTTCAACGTCACGTAAGTTAGCATGTGTTTGTTGTAACGTGGCTGTTGTACTGCGATGCCCACCGTGTCAGAGTTCATCTGCTGTCAGTCAATCCTGCATCACCATGGCGCACACACTTACCATGCTGTGTTTTTGTCTGGTACTAATAAACTTCACTAAGTTAGCTAAACACTAAGTTAGCATGAGTTAGTTCATGCTTACAGCTGTTAGCTAATAATGACTGTACCTAACGTTAGTTGTTTGTGGTCAAAGTGTCGTGGTGTAGACAGTTTGATGACGGGATATTCCTATTATATTCCTGAGCCAACCAACCCCGTGACGTCATAGGTTAGAATACTGCACAATGCCGGCTCCTTGGTCGCGAAATATATAAAGTTTTTCTTTTATATGTTTACATTGTCATGTTTCTTATATAATTGTTGATTAAAGTAAAAATCCATCTAGTAAATCATGTAAACTTGATTGACTGCTTCATTTCCCCTTTAATATTGTGTAGGCTAACCCTAACCCATATAGATTTTTATTTAAAATGTATGTTATGTTGTTTAATGTTTCACATGCAACAGGTGCCAGTCCACAATTATTTTTTATGCATTTTAATTTTCTGTGCAAAATTTATTTTCTTAAACTACATAAATGCCATTATCTGTAAAACATAAAACATCAATATAACATGCATTTTTATTCAGTATATAAACAATATTTTGCTTTTTATGTTTAAGACACTATTGATACCGTAAGAAATTTACATTCTCAGGAAAATAGCCCCTTATCAGTTAATCGTTAATCGATCGATAAGGTCAATCAACTAAAGATTAATGAATTAATCGATAACTTGCATCCCTAATTTGATCATTTATATTTATGTTGCCAATTTATTATTTTTGGGATGCTGTTGTATAATATTAAAATGATGATTTTTGTAAGGATTTATACCAAACTAAAATTGTTTTCTTGAGTCTGTAGAATATGATATGCAGGCAGGACATTTCTGCAGCACAACAATATTGTAAAATAGTATTTTGACTGATTTCTATAACAAACTCACCTCTGCTCCAATCCTTTCACGTTCTTCCGGACTGAGCACCCGCCGTCTCTTTGTTGGCTGAGAACCACTGCTTTGTTCACCAATGGAGTGGAGAGAGTTTCTGCAAAGGACAAAGCTAATTTATTATAATATTGGCAAAAGAGATAGAGTTAATAATGAAAGAGAAACCAAATAATGACCATATTACAGAAATACAGTTACCTGATCTTTTGTATTTCCTGTTGGAACTGTTGGATGCTCACTTTGATATGGACCGAATCAATGTTCTTCTTCTGGAGCTTGGCATAGAGGAAGTCTACATGTGGCATGATGTGGTGATAAAGTTCCAGAAAGAACTTAAAATCATCATCCTCCAGTAGCATGGCCAGGGCACCTGCTTCTCTGACAGTATTGGGGTCAAAGTCACCTGAGTCTTGTATGCTCTCAAAACAGTGAATGAGATCCTCTCTGTGCTCAAAAACTGTATTAATGGCACGGCTATGAAAGTTCCATCTGACATTGCTGGATCTTGGCAGTCTATGGGCAACCACTTTATCCAGAAAACATGTCCGCTTGGGTGACTTAGAAAAAAAGCTGGCAAATCCACCAATGTTAGAAAAAAAAATTCTCGTCTTGGATATGTGAGATGTGGCCTGCTGCATAATCAGGTTGAGCGTAGCAGTGGATATAGTGGGCATTTGGATACACATCTTGTACTTTTCTCTGTACACCTGCAGTGGCACCCCTCATCACGCTGGCCCCATCATATGCCTGGCAGATGAGCTTACTTTTCTGATCCTCAGGGAGGATAGAAGCAAAACGCTCTTTTAGTGCAGTAGCAATGGACTCAGCTGTAGCTGACTGCAGAGGGATGAACTCAAAAAATCATTCCTGCACGTTATTTTTGTCGTCGATGTAGCGCAAAACAAGCACAAGCTGGGCCAGTGTGGCAATATCTGTGGTTTCATCTGCCTGGATTGATAAAAAACTACTTGTCTGGACTTCTTTGATTATTTCTTCTCTTGTAACAGATAACATACAGTCCAGAAGCTCGTTCTGTATAGTTTTCGACGTTCCCTTAAATACAGTAGCACTGTCAAGATGCTCTTTCAATGCTCCATCAAGAGAGGCCACAAAATCCACCAACCCGCGAAATATACCAGGGTTATCTGAGCTCTCACTCTCATCATGACCACGTAAAGCCAACTCAAATGCTCCACAAAACTTTACACAGTCTATTATCCTGGACAGTATGTGTCGATTTTTTGTCACCTCTTCGTTGTGCCTCCTAATGCCAATCCTGTAGCCTTCGTCTAGTTGTTCCGCAATGCTTACTTTGCCCAAAAACTTTAGTTGCACGCTATTCTCAAGATGGCTGCGGCTACTTTCATGACGTTTGCATTTGTCAGATAGATGTTTGAGGTCGCTTACCCCCGTAGTTGTCCACAAAACTTCAGTGCCGACACTTTGAAAAAGAAGACAGGGAAAACAAAACAAGGCATTGCTAACGTCACATCCAGTCAGCCAGCTCCGTTTCTCGTAACAAGCGCGGGTAAAGCTCCGTTTGTAGCTTCGTCCTCTGTCACTTGCCTGCTGCTGGATGTGTAAATCTGGTTGTTCCGGTCCGAGATCCTTAATCTTTTTTTTTTCTTCAAGCGAAAGTCTTGAGAAAGGGTTTTTTTGTAAATAAATAACAGAATTTGGATTAACTGCTGCCATTGCGTAATAAAGAGTGATGATCAGCCTAGTAGCAAGCAAGGTTATTTCCCGCCGCGTACAGTTGAATGACAGGTGACGAGAACCAGATTGGATAAATCTACTAACTACTAACCTTTTTTATGATGTTTTCCGTCAGGCCAGTGAGGGGGGCTCTTTTGCCAAAGAACAACGGGAGGACGATCGGCTGAAGCATTGCTGGGGGCAAGTCCGCGCTGTGGATGGTAAGGACGTCCTCCCACGGCCCCATCCTCTCCCGCACTTCATCGTCCGAAGAGGCCTGCTATACTGCGTCGCCCAGCGAAGGGGGGAGGAGAGGGAGTTGTTAGTCGTCCCACGGACCAAGACGGAGAATCAGATTGGATAAAATAACATGTATCCAATTATGATTGGCCAGGGACGCAACGACTTGCGCCCCGAGGAGTATCTTTAAGAAACCAATCAGAGACCAGCTTCAGGTCACATGCTGCCCGAGAATTTGTGTACTCACATAGACACCCATGTGTCCGGCGTCCCTCGCCCATGAAACGTATTGAAAAACATAGTAAATAGTTAATCGATTAAAGACAGTTTTTATTAAATTCTGAGGCTCTTACTACCAGCCGGCACATGAGTAAACTATTTTTTATTTTATTTTTAAAATTTTAATATAATGTTTTTACACATGTTAATTTCTGAAATGTTGATGGGGGCGGCGCCCCAGCGCCCCCTATGGACAAGCCGCCACTGGGTATGACTATGAGGGAGGCTCGGCTACGAGTAAGGCCAAATTTGAGTCGCTTTACCGTCGCCTCGAGAACCTTCAGGGAGGTGTGGTGGCAAACAAAATTCTATCACTGAATAAGAGACAAACATTTCCAATAGTCTTTGATGAGGTTTATTTTCTTGAAAGAAAATGCCAGCAGTCATACAGTCATACAGAGTGGCTGCAGAGTGTGACAGTGAAGGGAGGGCATCCTTTCTCCTTTATAGTCTTGACTCACAGAATGTTATCTTTCTAGGCCAATGATGGTATTTCAACCATATGTGGAACATTCTTAGACATGTTCATCATATTGTATTCTTGAGTGGAGGCCCTCCTGTCACCTACCAACAACTCTACCATTCCAATACAATTCCATATTAGAATAAGGTTTGTGTGCGCTCTTTTACTGTCATATGATGGTCACACACATCTTGCGTAAATATGAAAAAAAAAAAAAAAAAATAGAGGAGAGAAAAAAGTTTTTTTTTTTTTTTTTTTTTTTTTTGCATTGTACCGTGTACGTGAATGAATAAAAATGTGCCAATGTATCCATTGGTGGTGTCTTTTGTGTTCATCATGTGAAAAGGTTTGTGAGGGGGGGAACCACAAGCAACATAACTTACCAGTTTTGGAAATGTTGTTTTGAATTTATTGCACCAGTGTGTAAGTCTATGTTGTAGTGTGTGTGATTTTGAGGGTTTGTGTGTCCTGTCTAAAGGCAAAGTTTGGTTTTTCAGCAAGAGTGAATGGTTTTGAGTGTAGAGCTTCATTTTGACCTGAAAATAGGATGTTTGGGGAATTGGGTGAGACGTTATGGATTTGTGTTTACAGTTTTGATAATACGAGGCATAGTTTCAAGAAATGTGTTTAAGCAATTGAGAAAAACTGTAATATGACAGTTTTTTTCTACTTGTTACATTTGTTAGAAAAGTATTTTTGCTTTTGTTTCTCTTTGTTTGCTCTGCCTATGTTTTGCCCCCTCGTGGGTTTTGCTTTCCTTGTTTTCAACACTACAATAAACTGTTTCACCTAATTCTGTCTGTGCTTGGGTTCATATCTCAAAACCCTGACATATATATATGTATGTATATTGTGACGAGTGTCTCTGGGCTCATCAGCGTCGCCCTGGCAACCAACACGCTGCACCTGCACGTCTTCATCACCGGCCGATCGGTCCCAGCTGCCGCTCGTCAACACAGAGCTTAAGAAGCCGCCGCCGCTCTCACTCGAGCAGACTCACGTCTCATGCAGATCGCTCTGGTACTAACGTTCTCTCTCTTTGTACGCAGAAGGCAGCGAGTGACCGACGGCCTCAGCACGCACGCCTGGACACCCCTTCACGGACACGAGGACACCTTAGAAACACCAGACACGATCACGCCGAGCACCTTTTTCCCCATCACCTTCACTTCAAGTGTAAATAAAATCCACCCTCCGGGGCCATTGCACTGAGCTACCTTGTTGTGTGATTTCTCACCCGTGACTTCTGGTGGAGAATGCGGGCAAGTGCATGAGAAATCACACACAAGTGTTTGCGTTCACCCGCACTTAAAAAAAAAAAAAAAAAAAAAAAAATATATATTTTTCTGTTCACTTTCCCCAGCACCGGTCGGCGTCCTCTCTCCCCATGGAAATGGATGACCTGTTGCAACGCCTTACTGAAGTCAGCGTCCGCCAGCAACAGATTATGGAACATCTGGCCACTCGGCAGGGCGGGACCGAAGCAGAACTCGCCGCCCTCCGCGCCCAAGCAGCCCCGCGCGTTCCACTACCTGACCCCCGGATGCAAGCGGTCCGGCTCTTGCCGAAGATGACAGTGCATGACGATGTGGAAGCCTACCTTCAAATGTTCGAGTCCACAGCTCACCGCGAGGGATGGGAATCGGACGACTGGGCTTCAGCGCTGGCACCCCTTCTCATGGGTGAGGCTCAACGGGCGTTCTTCTCGCTACCCCCAGCGAGGGCTGATGATTATGGAGAGGTGAAACGGGAAATCCTTGCCCGACTGGGGCTTTCCTCCATTTGCGCGGCGCAACAGTTCTTCGAGTGGGAATATAAAGCCCGGGTGCCAGCGCGAGCCCAGGCTGCCGAACTCGTCCGTTTAGCCCAACACTGGCTGCTGGAAGGGGAGCCCACCGCAGCCCAGGTAGTGGAACGTGTGGTGGTCGATCGCCTCCAACGAGCCCTGCCCCGAGCCCTCCGCCAAGCCGTCGGAATGAGGAATCCCACCACTGTCCGGGACCTAATAGAGGCGATCGAGCTGGCGGACGCTGTCCAACACCGGGAGGCTGGGGAGAGAGCGCCGCCGTTTCCCCGGAGGGTGGTCCAGGAGCGACGCACGCCGGAGGGCACCCCGCGCGCAGTTGGCAGGCCGACGGTTCCCTCACCGATGGACGAGCCAATGCCCACCGCCGATCCCAACACGTCTCCGCGAACCTGGCTGGCGGGTTGCATCGTACATCAGCGCGTCCCACCTGCGGCCCCAGAAGCGGACGTCACCGTGAATGGCAAACCAGTACGGGCGCTTCTGGATTCGGGCAGTGCGGTCACCCTCATCCAAGCTCGACTGTGCCCTCCACATCACAACCAAAAGAGTCTACTACCCATTACTTGTGTGCACGGTGATACCCAACAGGTTCCAGCTCGTCGTATCAACGTCGCTGCAGCTCATGGCAGTTGGCCTGTGGAGGCTGGAATAATGGAAAACCTTCCGGTCTCTTTACTCCTCGGCCGGGATTGGCCCGGGTTTGACCGCCTGCTCGCTGCCGCCGCCCAGCCCGCCAGCCAGGAAGGGAACCGTCGTCGCCGCAGGCGGCCACGAAGACCCCGTTCCCGGCCGGCCCTGCTTGCTTCGTACAGCGGGAGAGATGGTGAGTCCCCCTCTCAAACTACTAACCTTTTTTATGATGTTTTCCATCAGGCCAGTGAGGGGGGCTCTTTTGCCAAAGAACAACGGGAGGACGATCGGCTGAAGCATTGCTGGGGGCAAGTCCGCGCTGTGGATGGTAAGGACGTCCTCCCACGGCCCCATCCTCTCCCGCACTTCATCGTCCGAAGAGGCCTGCTATACTGCGTCGCCCAGCGAAGGGGGGAGGAGAGGGAGTTGTTAGTCGTCCCACGGACCAAGACGGAGACTATTCTGGAACTTGCACACTCCCATCCTATGGCGGGCCACCTGGGAGCCACGAATACCGCTCAGCGCATCCGGGACCGGTTCCACTGGCCAGGCTTAGAAGCGGAAGTGAAGAGGTTCTGCCAGGCATGTCCTACCTGTCAGCGCACCGCGCCCAGGTCTCCTCCCCCCAGTCCGCTCATTCCTTTACCCATCATTGAGGTGCCCTTCGAGCGAATCGGATTGGATCTGGTTGGGCCGTTGCCTAAGTCTGCCCGAGGTCATGAACACATCCTTGTCATCGTCGACTATGCCACCCGGTATCCGGAAGCAGTCCCCCTGCGGAAAGCAACAGCAAAGGCCATCGCCCAGGAGCTGTTTCTGTTGGCCAGCCGGGTCGGCATCCCGTCCGAGATACTGACTAACCAGGGTACACCGTTCATGTCCCGGCTAATGGCAGACCTCTGTAGACTGCTGCGGGTGAAACAATTGAGGACGACTGTCTATCACCCGCAAACCGACGGACTGGTAGAACGATTTAATCAGACCCTCAAGCGGATGCTCCGTAGAGTAGCGGCCGAAGACAGACGTGACTGGGACCTCATGCTCCCCTACGTCCTCTTTGGAATCCGGGAAGTACCCCAGGCCTCAACTGGTTTCACCCCCTTCGAGCTCCTGTTCGGCCGCCAGCCACGGGGGCTGCTGGATGTCGCTCGGGAGGCTTGGGAACAGCAGCCGGCACCCCACCGCACGGTCGTCGAGCATGTGAAGCAGATGAGGGAGAGGATCGACCGGGTCATGCCATTAGTCCGGGAACACCTCAGCAAGGCACAGCAGGCCCAACAACGCCACTACAATCGGGCAGCCCAACCACGGGAGTTCCAGCCGGGAGACAAGGTGATGGTCTTGGTCCCTACCTCCGCTTGCAAGTTCCTGGCGTCCTGGCAGGGTCCCTATACAGTTGTGGAGAAGGTTGGACCGGTAACTTACCGACTACGACAGCCTGGACGACGACAAGCGGAGCAACTGTATCACATTAACCTACTGAAGCAAGGGACCAACGAGCAGGTGGCCGCCCTCAGTCTCACCGATCCCGTGGTTGTCGACATGAATCCCCATCTGTCGGCTGCCCAAAAGACCGAGCTGCAACACCTGGTCAGTCAGTTCAAGGATGTGTTCTCCTCCCAACCAGGGCAGACCAACGTCATCCAGCATGACATCAGGACGCCCCCTGGAGTGATCGTCAGGCAACGGCCCTACCGAGTCCCAGAAGCCTGTCGGCAGGCTATTGAGGAGGAGATACAACAAATGCTGAAGTTGGGGGTAATCGAACCATCACGCAGCCCATGGTCCAGCCCCATTGTGATGGTACCCAAGCCGGATGGCACCCTCCGCTTCTGCAACGACTTCCGCCGTCTCAATGAAGTCTCCGAGTTCGACGGCTATCCCATGCCTCGGGTAGATGAGCTGTTGGATCGGCTGGGGAGGAACCGGTACATTTCCACTCTCGACCTGACAAAAGGGTACTGGCAAGTCCCACTCACCCCGTCTGCCAAACAGAAGACAGCGTTTTCCACTTCCACTGGGCACTGGCAGTACCGGACCCTTCCCTTCGGCCTGCACGGGGCGCCCGCCACCTTCCAGCGTATGATGGATATCCTCCTGAGACCCCACCAGGCCTATGCAGCCGCCTACCTGGATGATGTCGTCGTGCACTCCGAGGCATGGGAGGAACACCTGGAACGTCTGCGGAGGGTGCTCTCGGAGCTCCGGCGGGCTGGACTAACCGCCAACCCCCGAAAATGCCACCTAGCGCTCTCCGAAGCGAAGTACCTGGGCTTCCAGGTAGGCCGTGGTCTCATCCGACCACAGGAAAAGAAGGTAGAGGCCATACTTACCGCTTCCCAGCCCCAGACAAAGACCCAGGTACGAGCTTTCTTGGGGTTGGCGGGGTACTATCGCTGTTTTATCCCCAACTTCTCCTCCTTAGCCGCCCCTCTGACAGACCTGACCAGGAAGGGGCAGCCGGAGAAGATACAGTGGACAACAGCCGCCGAGGAGGCCTTCGCCCGGCTCAAGACAGCCCTTACCTCGTCACCAGTACTCCGCGCCCCCGACTTTAGCTGCCCCTTCCTGCTGCAGACGGATGCCTCCGACACCGGACTCGGAGCCGTTCTATCGCAAATCCAGGAAGGTGAGGAGCATCCTATTATTTACATCAGCAGGAAGCTGTCCTCGGCTGAGAAGAACTACGCCGCCGTTGAGAAGGAGGCCCTGGCCATCAAGTGGGCAGTCCTGGAGCTGCGGTATTACCTCCTCGGCCGTAAGTTCACCCTGGTAACCGACCATGCTCCCCTACAGTGGATGGCCCGGGCTAAGGACACCAATGCCAGGGTGACCCGCTGGTTCCTCGCGCTCCAGGACTTCCACTTCGAGGTTCGCCAACGCCAACGCAGATGGGCTCTCGCGGATATGGACAGCTTACGCAGGTCTGTCAGAGGTCATTCCCCACCCACCCCTTGTTTCACCCCTACTATCTCCTTTCGTTCCCAGGGCCAGAACGACGCTTAGGGGGGGGGGAATGTGACGAGTGTCTCTGGGCTCATCAGCGTCGCCCTGGCAACCAACACGCTGCACCTGCACGTCTTCATCACCGGCCGATCGGTCCCAGCTGCCGCTCGTCAACACAGAGCTTAAGAAGCCGCCGCCGCTCTCACTCGAGCAGACTCACGTCTCATGCAGATCGCTCTGGTACTAACGTTCTCTCTCTTTGTACGCAGAAGGCAGCGAGTGACCGACGGCCTCAGCACGCACGCCTGGACACCCCTTCACGGACACGAGGACACCTTAGAAACACCAGACACGATCACGCCGAGCACCTTTTTCCCCATCACCTTCACTTCAAGTGTAAATAAAATCCACCCTCCGGGGCCATTGCACTGAGCTACCTTGTTGTGTGATTTCTCACCCGTGACAATATATATATACAGTGGTGGTCAAAATTGATGGCACCCCTGATAAATATGATAAAAAATGGCTGTAAAAAATAAATCTGCATTGTTTATCCTTCTGATCTTTCCTTCAAAAAATTCGCAAAAATCTAACCTTTCATTGAAGTAAAAGAATTGAAATTGGGGGGTAAATCACATTATGAAATAAATGTTTTTCTCCAAAACACGCTGGCCATAATTGTTGGCACCCCTAGAATTTTTTATGAGAAAAATATCTCTGAAGTATATTCCCATTAATATTTACCTTTTTTAGCACACCAGGGTGACTAGGAACATGAAATTGTCCAGCTATGACTTCTTGTTTCACAGGAGTTTAAATATGAGGAAACACAAAGGCCAAATTCCCTTAATCATCCATCACAATGAGTAAAACCAAAGAATATAGTTCTGATGTGCATCAAAAGATTGTTGAGCATCACAAAATAGAAAGTGGCTGTAAGAAAATATCTAAAGAATTGAAAATCCCCATTTTGACCATCAGGACAATAATTAAGAAGTTATAATCAACTAAAGATGTTACGAATCTGCCAGGAAGAGGACGTGTGTCTATATTGTCTTAATGCACGGTGAGGAGGAAAGTTTGAGTGGCCAAAGACTCTCCAAGGATCATAGATGGAGAATTGCAGAGATTAGTTGAGTCTTGGGGTCAGAAAGCCTAAAAAAAAAAAATGATCAAACAACCCCTACATCACCACATGTTGTTTAGGAGGGTTTCAAGAAAAATCCTCCTCGCTCGTCCAAAAATAAACTCCAGCATATTCAGTTGTCAGACACGACTGGATCTTCAAAAGGGACCGGATTCTGTTGTCAGATGAAACAAAAAAAAAAAGGGCTTTTTGGCAGCAAACCCAGCAGATGTGTTTGGTGCAAACAGGGATGAAGAGTACCCCATGCCTACGGTTAAATATACTGCTGGATCTTATATGTTGTGGGCCTATTTTTTTGCTGGAGGTCCTGGACATCTTATTCAGATACATGGTATTATGGATTCTAGCAAATACAAACAGATAAAAAATCAAAACCTGACGGCCTCTGCTAGAAATCTTAGAATGGGCCATGGTTGGATCTTCCATCAGGACAACGGTCCAAAACAAACATCAAAATCAACACAAAAATGGGTAACTGAGCACAAAATGAAGCTTCTGCCATGACCGTCCCAGTTCCCTGACCTGATGAGTGGAGTGAACTGGAGAGAAGAAGCACCAACATGGATCTGGGAATCTGAAGGATCTGGAGAGATTCTGTATGGAGGAATGGTCTCTGATCTCTTGTCAGTTATTCTCCAAACTCATCAGGCATTATAGAAGAAAACTCAGAGCTGTTATCTTGGCAAAAGGTGGTTGCAAAAAGTATTTAATAACAGGGTGCCAACAATTATGGCCAGCGTGTTTTGGAGAAAAACATTTATTTCATAATGTGATTTACCCCCACTTTCAATTCTTTTACTTCAATGAAAGGTTAGATTTTTGTGAATTTTTTGAATGAAAGATCAAAAGGATAAACAATGCAGATTTATTTTTTACAGCCATTTTTTATCATATTTATCAGGGGTGCCGTCAATTTTGACCACCACTGTATATATATATATATATATATACAGAAATCTTTATGTAGGCCTATTAACAAGGATTTTGGACGATTATAATGCCATGCTGCAAACCACTTTATGCCCCTTTAGGGCTTTATTCAATAATATGTTTACAAGATGAGAGCACGAGAGACAGTGAAAATGCATGTTAGAAACAGTGTTTACATGACCTCTCTCTATGACAGAATTTATATATCAGAGTTCATCAGAGTAAAAAAAAAACATCAACATCTTGTTATGTTAGAGGAACTCACTGTCTTGCAGCCCAAGAGTCAGCGGAGTCAGCAAAGTAAATTTCAGAATGAAGATGAAATCATGGTAAAAATGAACAAAGTAGCCTATAGGCAATAGATTATATTGGATAATCTTAACTGCGTCTTTCTCAATGTGTTACTACCATGAAAAGTCAATGGGCAACTACTGACAACATGGTCCATGGCACTGAAGACTTTGAAATTAAAACCCTTTGGCCCGGTTTCACAGACAGGGCTTAGACTAAGCCAGGATTAGACCATAGATCAATTAGGACATTTAAGTAATTTTTATAAACATGCTCAGAAAAAAACATTACCGATGTGCATCTTAAAACTAAAAAGGCACTGATATATTTTTAAGATCAGTCAGTGCAAGTTTATTTCAGTGGAAACAGCTCAGACTTACATTTTAGTCTAGGACTAGTCTTAAGCCCTGTCTGTGAAACCAGGGGATTATCTTATAACTTTTAACTCTTACTTGTAAAACAACATATCAAACAATATACAATGAATCAGTTTGACAGATAAAAGAAAAAAGGAAAAATACAACAACATTAATTAACCCTCTGAGGTCTGGGGTGTTTTTGGGGTCCTTGAGATGTTCTGACATGCCCTGACATTTGTGCTTTTTTCAGTTGCTTATAAACATATCAATGGCAAAAAAAAAATTACACTCTATTTAGCACAAACAGGACTACCAATATATGTGAGCCACATGTATGTACATGTTTTCATTTTTGAGAGAATAATGTTTATGCATGGTTATTGAAAAAACTAAAAATGAAAGTTTCTGAAATAAGGCCACAAAACACATACTAAATATATGTCAATAAGAATTTTGATGGATGTCGTCGCCTAGAGTTTTTTCTTCAAAATGATGTGAAAATCATCCTGCCTAATCATTCACATAAAACGATACATTGATTTAAGTTTTGTGAAACACTTTTAGTTTGGAAAGGCAATATGCGGATGGGGCGTAAACGATCATGCATATTTAGTAGTTCACACCTGATGAGACAATATCCCTGCATACTTAATGAGCCATTCATTCAGGTGTGTCACCTATACGCTGATTTCACGCAGCTGCCATTTTGAAATCGAAAGTGAGGCTCCAGTGGGAAAAACCCCGGAAGTAAAGATAAACAACAATGCCTTTGGACTACCAACCTGAAGCTGCTGCCGCGATTTACACTATTGGATGTTAATAATCAATATAGGATATGTATATAGTTCATTCCTGCTTCTTTTTTTTACTTTCTGAATTATATATAAAAAAAAATTATTTATAAATGAATGTCACTGTATATAGTCTAAAGTATAAAAGAAATGTATGTACAGTTTTAGAATTGACACAACATCATTAAACACAACAATACGCCATCGCATTCACGACTCTCCTGTGATTAAAGGCGACACTTCCGGTTTTCTTCCCACCGGAGCCTCGCTTTCGATTTCAAAATAACGGCTGCGTGAAATCAGCGTATAGCTAACTTAAATATACAAGCTTCATAAAAATGATCATTCTAGAAGAAAATTTCAGATGGCATTTAGAGGCTTTTGCATCTGAACTCTTCATATATACACACACACACATATATATATAGCATGGGGGTGGTAGCATCATGCTTTGGGGGTGTTTTTCTTCACATGGGACAGGGCGACTGCACTGTATTAAGGAGAGGATGACCGGGGTCATGTATTGCGAGATTTTGGGGAACAATCTCCTTCCTTCAGTTAGAGCATTGAAGATGGGTCGAGGCTGGGTCTTCCAACATGACAATGACCCGAAGCACACAGCCAGGATAACCAAGGAGTGGCTCTGTAAGAAGCATATCAAGGTTCTGGCATGGCCTAGCCAGTCTCCAGACCTAAACCCAATAGAGAATCTTTGGAGGGAGCTCAAACTCCGTGTTTCTCAGCGACAGCCCAGAAACCTGACTGATCTAGAGAAGATCTGTGTGGAGGAGTGGGCCAAAATCCCTCCTGAAGTGTGTGCAAACCTGGTGAAAAACTACAGGAAACAGTTGACCTCTGTAATTGCAAACAAAGGCTACTGTGCCAAATATTAACATTGATTTTCTCAGGTGTTCAAATACTTATTTGCAGCTGTATCATACAAATAAATAGTTAAAAAAATCATACATTGTGATTTCTGGATTTTTTGATTTTAGATTATGTCTCTCACAGTGGACATGCACCTACGATGACAATTTCAGACCCCTCCATGATTTCTAAGTGACCCACTGGCAGGGGGATGTGCATCTGAGACGTGTCTCTCTGTAGGCAAGGGTGTGGTTAGCTGGTGCCCTCTGACGTCAGAGGGTACCACAACTTTCAATAAGAAAATTCAACTGCAGTAGCCACCATTCAACCTGAAGAGGGCAGCACTCAGACGTTTTTACACCATATATTGTAGAATCAAAACACTTTAAACACAAATGTCAAAACAATTACTTGAATCAATGAACAGCATTAATAAAGCCCCAGTCTTACAGATCATTAACTAAAAAAAGTTGTTTTAGGGTTTAGTTACCCTTTAACAACCACACACAGCAACTAAATTTCAACTTTATGCAAATGAGAAGCGATTTTCACGAACGACAACCAATAGGAAAGCCTTTCAGTGGAGCTCGGCTCCTGTCACCATCTCGAGTGCAGTGCAGGCCAGAGCCATCTATGGCGATGTCCATGTCCATATATTGCATCAGTGTGCAGTGAGGGGTATTGGCAGGCATCAGCGAATAAATAGGATCGTCCATATTATGGCGAAACATATCTTTCAAAACGCCATCAATAAATTCCACCCCATGGCAAAGCCTGCAAAATTCCTCCACATACTCAACCATTGGACGGCTATCTTGGCAGAGACGGAACAGGCGAATTGCTGGGTCCATGTTTTGGTCTAGTATTCTGTAACAAATGAATCCTCTGGAGGCAAGATGGAGATAACTGACAGGCCAAATGCAACTTTAATAATAATAAACAAAATCAAACATAAAGGCTGTAAACTGGTAACTCAAAACAAGAACCTGGACAAGGCATAAACACAACTAGAAACATTCAGTACTAGACCCAGACACAGGGCAAACATGAGGGCTTAAATACACAAGACTAACGACAAGACAAGGGACACCTGTGAATAATAATCAGACGATTAACCAATTACAAGACACATGGCAGGATCACATGACAAACAGGGAATCACATGACAAGACGAGAACCAAGAACAAGAAACAAAACCCAGAACGTGACACCTTACATGTGCATAATCTATTCTATATGCAGACATACTTTATTCGTTTTTATGTACAGACATGTCTTTGTGTACAAGTCCAAAGTCTCAAACACTTTTAACCAACCAACCATCACTGGATTTCATTCTGCAATCCAACCAATCAGTCAACTGTCAAATGAAACACTAAAGAGATCTTTGTCCTGTTGAAAGGTGAACATTCAGCCCTTTCTGAGCGTAATTAAAAAAGGAAAGGTGATGTGACATTGTGATTATCATGCCTCTGTCCTAACTTTTTTAGTCTGTGTTGCAGCCATCAAAAGCAAAATTTGTTTATATTTACAAAATACAATAAAGTTGGTCAGTGAAAACATTGGAAATCTTTTCTTTGTATATTTGTCAGTTAAATAAAGGTTCAAGAGAATGAACAAATCACAGATTATTGATTTTATTGCATTTAGCAAAATGTCCCAACTTTACTGGAAATAAGATCATAGGGAGGCATTATCTATTTACAGGATCAGGTAGCATTTACCGTAAATGGAAACTGAAAGTGATTTGGAAGTAAAGCATGACTTGACATATTCCTGTCTCCTGCAGTTCACAAAAAGTATTGGGCTCACAAAATACAAAATAACAGTTAAAATGAGTTATACAGTAGTAGCAAATGAGTATTCAATATGATGCATATAACGAGATGATGGTTCTACCTCTTAATGTCTACTTTTGTGTTTCAAAGATGAAATTAGGGGGAGTAAATGACAAACACATTAAAAAAGAAGAAACAAAACTTTTAATTGAATTATTCACTTAATTGTCTTAAAAACCTGAAATTCTACATAAATTCTACAATTAAATACTATTTTACAACTGTCCCCATGTTTTCGGTCAGTCCTGTCGCGTTACATAAAACTCTAAAATGTGTGCAAATACACCTTTAAGGGTGTGACTCAGAGGAAGTGACATCATTCGACCAAGGTGAAGCTGACACTGATCAAGGGTGAGTTCATTGAATTGTATGATTTTAAGCTTGTTTTTGTATGTTGTTTTTTTTTTGAGGAGGAGGAGGACGAGCTAAAGGGTCAGGCCCTGTCATGGTAAAACATCCCAGAAAATAATGAACATGTTTTAAATCCAAAACAAAACATGTCTAAAAAGGTTACTGAAATTCCTTGCTTGCATGTTAACAGTTTTTATGCTAGCATGCTAGCAGGCTGAGTAATGGCAGTTTAAAATGGCCGACCGTCAGGCCCTATCACATCCCTGTGTGACAGGGTCTGACAGTCCTGTGACACAGTATTTAACAGCATATGTATTTAACGCATGCCATAGTAAAACATTATTTGAATAAATAGACATTACTCTGTAATTCTGAAGCTTTTTATGCTTTTTGAAGCTTTTTATACAAAATTTGTTGAATTTAGTCCCTCTTTTACCTAGGCTAATGTAGCACTGCTTTTGAGGTTGCACTTTATATCATTATTAATATACAGATATAATTATCATTTATGTAAGCTTTGTGTAATGATGACTGTAATCATTCCAATTCATACAGATTGCAGCTAGATGGCTCCAGTTAGTGCAGCTGAGAGACAAAGGCAATGTCGGGTACAACTAAATGCAGACCATGAGAGAAAGGAGAAACATCTTCAGAAAGAAAGGGAGAGATGGAGGCAGAAAAAGGAAAGAAGGAAAAGAATTCACAAGTTGAATGAGCAAAACCAAAGACATCGGCTCAAATTATGGAGAGAGCAACAGAAAACATCTAAGAGAAAGGCCGCAGTTCTTCAAGGTTAGAAAGGGCTATCATCACAGTACCACTTCATATTACAGCTTGGTAATAACAGGGTGATACCATGGTAATATCTACATTATTACCTAGGAAATGACATGCAATTTCCATTATTACCATGTAATAAGTACAGTGTTTCTCCTATAAATTTTTCCAGCAGCGGTGCTGTTACGTGCCGGAGGTTGTTACCAAGCCGCTCGTGGGGTTTTATTTTTTCTTAAACCATGACTTCTGGCAAGTTTTGTGGATAGAAATGGACATTTTGAGACATACAAATTTGACATACCATCAACAGAAGGCATGATTATTGCAGCACGTACCTTGAACTGGTCACAAATAGGATTAGGACAGGATTATTCATGTTTTTCTTTTGTGTTAATTTTCAGCTGTAAGGCAGAAATTGATAGTGGAAAAATGAAACTCTTTCCTCCCTCACCTGCACTACTGATCTTTTTTTCTGTAACACACTTTAGCACTTAGATACATCATCATGTAACCAGTACTTTCATTTATTTTATCCTGTAGACATTTTGAACATTAAAATCCAAATTAAACTTTTCATTAGTTTAAAAGGTGACTCGCTTGCATAGCCTATTTTACTTCACTAACCTCCAGGGACGTGCAAAGAGTTCATCAGGGGCAGGGGCTCAAATGTAAGAAAGGGGCAATATGTAAAAAAAAAAAATATATAAATATATATATATATATATATATATAAAAATGTCCACACAAATTGGACAGAAAAAAGCCCCTATATTAAAATATAAAACATCAATATATTATTCTTCATTCAGTTATATATTGCAACATACTCAGATTTAACAGATTTATTTTTTGACTAATTATCAAAATAAAGTACAAAGCTATTATTACCAGAGCATGTGATCAGAGCAGGTCATTTTACCATTGTTGCCTAGCATGGCTATGCCAGCTCAGCAAACAGAAGTCTACTACTGAGAAATTTCACGTTATTTGAGCGGACTTTGCTTTTCCAGTGCATGATCGGTAGCCTACATGATTGGAGCGTTTGGGCCGTTAAGGAGCAGAACGCGCAGCGCAAACATGGAGCGGAACATTGAGCACTGAGCCGACACACACTCACACACAAACACGGAGCGGAAAAGACCCCCACGTGAAGTTACTAAAGAAGCTGCGCGAGAATGAAACCTGATCGCCGAACACGGAGGGGCGAGACAGCATATTTTCCATAGACAGTAAAAAAAATGAACACCGCGTCAGCGACCCCATAGACTTCAACGGAGAAGTTCTTACCGCTTTCTCCTTTCCACAAGCACTTGCTCGCCACGTCTGTCGTTGCTATGCAACCATGAACAGAGGCCCGCCAGAAAACAAGCGCGCCGTGTCGGTTCTATTATGAGCGCGCTTGCCGCGTGCCCACATTTGAAATATTTGCATGTGAACATGAATTTGAACGGCCCCTTATGGCAAAGTGACATTAGCCTAATCAAAAATATTTCCATTTGTGGCTCTTTCCTCCTTTCTTGTCAACAAGTGGATTCAGAGCCATCGAATTAGCTGCGCCGCCGGTCGCCATGTTTCAGTGTTTTTAGGTGTGTAAGTGAATGTTGTGATATTACTGATCATGTGAAGATTTTCGCTGCCCCGCTGCTTAATACATTGTAGGGGAAACATTAAAGTAATAATGTAGATATTACCATAGTATTACCCTGTTATTACTGAGCCGTAATATGATGTAGTACCACAGTTACTTTACATTGTGCTATTTAGCTGAATGTCTATTGATTACATTTGCTGTATCATAGTAAAATGTAAAGTGGATTGTAACCTGACTTTTATTTTAAAAGGACTGCTGAAGTGCATGTACACACATAACATCAGTTATAATAGATGTGTGGATACTATCCTGTTTATGTGGTGCAATATACCATTCGTTACCCTCTACTTAGTTTCATTGTTTTGTTAATATAATTTTATTTTATTTTGTTGTATTTGTTTATTTTGTATTGTTTAATGTTCTGTTATATGTAAGTTTTGTAACCAAAATGCAAAGCTCATACTACTGATTCAACCGTGATTACTGTGACTTTAAAAAAGAAAAAAACATTTCTAATTATCCTTACATTCCTTGTTATCTTTTTGATATCTTTTTGACACTTGACAGACAGTAATACCTACTTTTTGTGTAAAACTGTGACTAGAGCCAGCAGCTGCATCAACTAGAGCTGCGGAAGTGATCCGGCCTTGAAAGGCGTTATTGATGGAGTTAATACAGCTGGATTTTCCTGCTCCAAATTCTCCAGCTACCAGGATCTTTATGAACTGCACATCTGGATCACTCACAGAGAACTCTTTTAGGCATGTTAATATTGTGCCATAATAATTTTCACTCAAATTGACCTTTGTACCTGCACATTGCTTTCTGTTTGTTTGCCAGTCGAGTTTTCCTTTGCAAAGCAGATCGAGTTTGTTTGCAAAATGCTGGATTTGTTTGTTTAATTATGGCACAAACTCAGGACTTCTTTTTGTCTGTGTCGAGACATGAGCCAGATTTCAAGTAAGGAACATTTCTGTGGAACTCTTAAGTCATATTATTATTACAAACTTATTCACTTACTATTAGCCAAATAGTGTCTTGGTTTGTTTAATCTGTAAGAAATGCAAGCAATTTAATGCCAAGGTAACAGGGCCGGAGTGGGGCCACTTTTCAGCCCGGGAGTTTCAGGCCCAAGACCGGCCCACTTTTTCCATGGTGGAATTCCAAATTAGCACTTTTTCCAAATTGGATAAATGAAGCAACAGTTCAGCTCTTACTATTGTGTAGTTTGTATTAATACCATGGTTCAACAAATAATGTAAAGGTTAAATAATAATTCACTTAGACTTTATAAGAAGCAATTGAAAAAGTTTTAAACCAGTTTAAAACTAGATTAAAGACGCATCTCTTCAACCAGGAATTCATATAATACTTTTAATCTTACAGTTAAATCCGACCTCTAGTTCATAGACGCCAGAGGAGAACTGGCCCCCGACTGAGCCTGGGTTCTCCCAAGGTTTTTTTTTTCTCCATCAGGTCACCTGATGGAGTTTTTTCGGTTCCTTGCCACTGTTGCCTTTGGCTTGCTCAGTTGGGGATATTTAATTTAATTAATCAATCAATCAACAATACTATTGATCAGCATTACCAAACGTGGACGTTTTCCACTAGAAACAAACATTGATGTATTATTTTAATTTAATACTGTGAAGCAGCTTTGATACAATCTGTAGGCCTCTTGTGAAAAGCGCTATATAAATAAACTTGACTTGACAATTGCAACTTTATTTCACACAATTCTGACTTAATATCTTGCAATTCTGACTTTATAACACGCAATTGCGACTTTATTTCACGCAATTCTGACTTTATATCTCGCAATTCTGACTTTATAACACGAAATTGCGACTTTATTTCACGCAATTCTGACTTTATATCTCGCAATTCTGACTTTATAACACGCAATTGCGACTTTATTTCACGCAATTCTGACTTTATATCTCGCAATTCTGACTTTATAACACGAAATTGCGACTTTATTTCACGCAATTCTGACTTTATATTGAGATGTAAACTCGCAATTGTGAGATAAAAAGTCGCAATTATCTTTTAAAATGTTTTATTCTGTGGCGGAAACAAGCTTCCATACCTCCTGGCCTCTACCCCTGACGCGTTAAGGTAAGGCCGGCCCAGCTATCGGTAGGCGCCGGCGGTGTCGCGGCCCGCGGAAGCCTATCTGAGAAAACGTTTTGGAAAAGACGGGCTATAGGAGGGAAGGGGAGAACTCCCTCACATGGTACAACCCATACAGAGGCTGCGCGCTGCGGTGTCAGAATGCGGAACGTGTGTAGCCTAATGTAACTAACGTGACCAATGTGAAAAAATAAAATAAAAAATCCACCGGGAATTCTCCCGATTACCCACCCCGGGCCTGCAAGGTAATATAACACTAAGTGTAGTGTTTTGGGGGATATCTGAGGGTAAAATGGCTGCAGTTTATGTATGATTTATCCAGCTCATGATGGCACTCATTAGGCTTGTTTGAGATAAGCAGGTTCCACACAGAACCGTTCACCAGTGATCATCAAGTGTTGTCCTGGCCAAAGTGTTTCCAAGTGCAAGATTATAAACCAGGCCCATTACAATGAATCCACTGATTACTCCTACACTGCTGTTGCTCTTCACTATCACCAACTCACGATAACACAGCACTCCATAGTTCCCTCTGCTTGTATATATTTTTTTTTTCAACAGCTTTCATCTGTATTTTTTTAATTTAGTGTTTGTTCTAAGACAATAGTGTTTTAGTGTTTGTTTTTTCCTTATAAAGTACATATGAAATTATATTTAGAACTGTTTTATTTAAAAAGGTTACAAAGAGACGTGTCTGCAAGATCAATGTAATACAAATATGTTGGCTCTGTTCTGTTTCTTTCTTTTTAATCAATTTGCAAAGTTATCAACAAATCAGTTTTCTGCTTTGTCATTATGGGTAGAGTGTAGACTGATGTGAAAAATAATTTAAGCATAAGGCTGTAACAACATAATGTGCACAGTGCATCATTAGACTCATATTTATGTGTGGTATCTTTGAAATAATATACATATCAATGTGTGATCAACAGCATAGACAAAAAGAACAAGAATGGGTGTGGGCATTTTTAATTATGCATGTATGCTTGCAAAAATGAAAGTGAAATTGAAATGTAGCCTACAGTATATAACGGCTCTGATTTCCCTTGCTTAATACAAGTCAACTGTACTCCAGGAGAGAGCTGATATAATTATATTCAAGGGGGTGAAAAAAAGCAAAAACAAAATGGGAAATGGAGGCTCAAACCCAGCGTCACCAGATCCAGGTGAGAGGGTCTTTCTTCCATATAGATACATTCTCAGAGAGATACTACTAAATTATTGTTAAAATTAATTGCTAAATGTGTTTCCATAGAACTGGATACACCATGGAGGGAATTTGACTGGGGGTAAGCCTTACATGTGCATAAGCGATTCTGTATGCAGACCAGTAGCCTACTTTATTTCTTTTTTATGTGCAGGCATGTCTTTGAGCACAGCAGTCAAAACACTAATCTGTTCAGATAAAACTGAAAATACTGTGTGGGGTGAGAATTTATTTCCCTGTAAAATATGTTTAGTGGAAAATTATTTTAGCATGGATATTTATCCAACATTTTACTTGTGAAGATGCCAAAAAGTAGAAAATTATCCATTTTATCCTCAGATGTTGAGATCATTAATGGCAATATTGATTATATTTTTGAAAATTATTATTATTTTTTTTTAACAGGGTAATACTCTAACATACTAATTAATGATGAATATGCTTATAAAAATGGTTTCCTCATTTTGAGTGATTCAATAATTTTTTAGATATGCAATCTGAAAATAATAAAATAAAAACTGTATTTCATTTGATGAGTCTAAGCGGTCATTAAAAAAAAAAAGTCACTTCTTGGATATTCACGGTCAAAATTGACCGACCACGTAAAATTAAAAAGTTAATGCAGAGCATCAAATTTGATATTGTGGCTTTACATATATATATATATATATATATATATATATATATATATATATATATATATATATATATATATATTAAGACTTAGCCTACTACAGACTTACTGTATGACAAACATATTTCCTCAGTAATCGGATCCATCTTATATAAACTTCGTTTATTGTTCTAAAATCAAAGGCTTTCTCATTCCGAAAACTAGAAATGGCTGTTCATGCTTTTGTTACGTCTCGGCTAGATTACTGCAATTCTTTATATTGCGGTATCTCCAAGTCTCAAATTGCTCGTCTTCAGCTTGTACAAAACACGACTCTGGAACGCCCTGCCTCTAGAGATTAGAACCTACCTGTTTTCTTTAGTATATTGATTCTTTTCTTCGGTTGGTTTTACTAATTTATATTTGAGTCTGATACTGCTATTCCTGTTTTATGGTTACTCTATGTTGCTCTCGTTTTTATTTATTTGTTTGTTGTTATGTTATCTTCTTTTAATCCTGTTGTTCTGTAAAGCACTTTGGTCAGCCTAGTGGCTATTGTAAATGTGCTATAAATGAACTTGAACTAAGTAAAGAAAACTCTGTAACGTTACTTATTGAAAGAAGCAGTTCTTTATTTACCCTTGCATCGTGAATAAGCAGAGATGCTCCGAACTGCTTGTGTCACTTCATTCCAGATAGAGGTGGTGGGGTGGAGTTATTCTTCTCCTTCTTCTTTTGTTATTTGCGGCAGGACTTCAAGTATCTAAGACGTTTTGCTGCCCTCTACAGACCACTTGAAGAACTCCACTTAATAAATTATGTACTTATAGTCCATTCCGATGCAAACATTTGACAACAACTTTTGTTGTCTCATAGTCCTTAACAATTAACAATTATTTAAAAAGTAATTGGACAGAGTATGCAAATATATGTAGATGGATCAATTAACACAATTAATAGAAAAACTTAAATATAAAGAATGGAAAACGAGTTTCAGATAATGTGTCATTACTACAGAGCTTATGGCTATTTTATGGGCCCTTGGATGGGTGGAGGAAAATGGTACTGGTAAAAGAGTAATATGCTCAGACTCAACTGCAGCTTTAATGGCAATAAAAGGAAGGAAGAGTAGGGCCGGATCAGATTTAATAGAAGAAATACAAGTAACATTGAATTGAATAATTAAAGCAACACCATGTAAGTTTTGCTCTCGGGGTTCGCCCTACATTTGGGAAACAGTATTGTCTAATAGTACTATTATACTTTATTTGGTTTTTATGCAGGCTATATATTATCTATGTACATAGCAGTCAAAACAGTAATCTGTTCAGATAAAAGTGCAAATACTGTGTAAGCTAAGAATTTTATTTCCTTGTAAAATATTATTGGTATCTCTCCCCGTACATTTTACCAATTAGAATTATTTGTTGTAAGAAGCACCAAAATCTTGTGCATAACAATATACTTGAAGTAATTCTGCTCAAGTCTTGAGTTGTATATAGCAAGGCACTAAAGGGGACTCAAGCACTTGGAAGTGAAAAATTATGATTGGCCATGATGATCATGTGTGGTGCAATTTTTTAACATATGATATTATAACAAATAATTTTATTAATTATTTTATCATTAAAATATATCCAACATTTTACTTGGTAAAAATAACAAAAAGTAGAAAAGGGTCAATTTGATCAATTTAATGACTATCAGAAGTTTTTATTAATAATGACAATGTTGGCATTGAAACTGTTAGATAAGTAATTTGGTAACAATAAGTGATATCAATCCCTTCATTCAGTTTTTTTTTTTTTAAATAAAAATAAACCATTGACCTCAAAACACAGTAAGACATGGTTCTTATGTTTTGAGGTCAATGTTTTTTTTTTTTTTTTTGTTTTTTTTTAACATAGTATAATCAAATTTATTAGCCTAATGAATGATGAATATGCTCATATAAAAATGGTTTCCTCATCTTGAGTGATTCAATACCTTAATATGCAATCTGAAAAATAAAAACTGGATTTCATTTGATGAGTCTGGTCTTTTTTTTTTTTATATGTAATATAAGTTGAGTAAAATGTATATATCAGCAGCAATGCCGAATGAACACACACATAAATGTAGGAGTGAGACTAAAACATCCAGAGTACACCCACACACACTTACACAGAGAAAGGGAAATTAATGTCAATGTCTGCATGCGCCACTGCAAAAAAGACAGAACTTCAAAAACTGCACAAAAAAGATTCAAAACTATTATTATTATTATTATTAAATGCACCAAACTTTGTTAAATGAAAGTTAATTTAAATATATAATTTAAAAATAAATATTCAAATGTAAATTTTAAGCATGAAAGTTCAGAGCTCTTGCACAGGATGAACGCAGAACACTTGAGCCATCTACTGGCCATTATTGTCACAACATGATTTTGACCTGATGTGAAGTTATTTTTCTTTTCTTTTTTCACCAAATAGCAGCAGTTTGGCCCACATAAATGAGAAATTGTCATATTTTCTTTGAGAATTTTTTTTTTTTTTTTTTTTTTTACATTTTTATTGTAGTGAAGTTCCAAAAGTTTGCACACTTGCTTATTCAAACAGTGGTGAAATAGAGAAATTTACATAAGATCTAAAAAAAGGTATAAATGACCTAAAATCCCAAAAGAAGTACAACATTTTGTTACTTCTTAAACGAAATTAGCATTATATCATTTAATTTCAAAAACTGTAAAGTGGTAATGCTATTCCAAATAAGACTCCATTGTGCCACATAAAACAAATCTGCTTTGAGTTCTGCTCTGTAAAATTGTGTTTTGATTTGACAGAAAAAAAGGAGCTCTAAAAAAAGACCTGGAAAACTTCTCTCCTAGTGATCCAAATGTAAAGGACATCAAGATCCTGGTAGCTGGACAAGTTGGAGCAGGAAAGTCCAGCTTTATTAACTCAGTCGATAGTGTCTTTCAAGGACGGATCATCGCTAGAGCGCTAGTTAATGTATCTTCTGGTTGCAGTCGTAGTTACACAAAAGAGGTATACATATACAGTAGTTTAATGTTTTCTAAAAGACCCAGACATGTCTGGTGACCGTGCTTTCAGCATTTTAGCTAATTGTTGTATGAGGATTTCTTGGAAATTGTTCACAAAAATTTGTGCTTCTATTTGGTCTTCACTAGCTCAAAGCATATACCATCAGAAGTGGGGGAAAAACTTTGCCCTTCACCCTCAAGGACGTAATGGGCTTAGAACCTGCAGTGTTGGCTGGATCACAACCAGATGACATCATCAACACTGTGTTTGGACACGTGAAGGATGGCTATAAAGTATAACCACTAAATTAATATTTTGACAAAGTTTGTGTGTGTACAATAGGTTTGATGTTTAACATATTTTTCTGAATTTCCAATCTTAGTTCGATGAGGAGAAGGCACTCACTTATAAGGATCAACATTACACCAGTGACCCTAACCTCTCCGATCAGGCTTTCTGCCTGGTGTACGTCATACCCGCAGATACAGTCCAATTCACAGATGATAAACTTTTTGACAAGTTGAAGATCATCCGCCATAGAATTCGTGATAAGGGTAAATCTGAATGTTTAAATTTATTCATAAGTTCACATACATTACTTTACACAGGGGAGAAGTGGGCATAAAGCGAATTGGGTTTGTGTGTGTATTTTCAATGCGTAGATACAAAATCCAGATACAGGCTGCATTTTAATGCCAAGTGCAAACAGGGCATGTTACAAGGCTCAACTTTGTTGCCTAATTATTTATATGACCCAGACAATGTATGTGGGTCAGTTATGTAGATGTACAACAAACTGCCATAAATGTGCTCAATTTTGTTGAGGAAAACAACTTTCAAAAGGCTTTAGAACCTTTACATTGCCTCTGCATTTGCTGTAGGGATTCCTCAAGTGGTTGTCATGACCAAAGTGGATGAAGCATGTCCGCTGGTCAGCATGGATCTAAGGAAGATCTACACCAGCAAGAAGATCAAAGAGAAGGTATGTGATATCCAAAGACATACACGTTTCAATTTTACATATTGCAAGTATTGCCCATGTTGAACTGATTTTGTCTAATATCTAATTTTCTGACCTAACATTGTGCTCCTGTCCAGATGGAGATGTGCAGTCACAAAACTGGTTTGCCATTGTCAAACATCTTCCCAGTGAAGAACTACCATAAAGAGATTGACACAAAGGATGACATTGATGCTCTGATACTAAAGGCACTTGAACAGATTGTTTATATTGCCAATGATAGATTGGTGGACAATGAAAGCTACTGACAAAAATCAAGCGTATAACGTCAGTTCTGGCAGGTCACGTTAGTCAAGCTCGCATCATCTGACTCTCAGCTGATCCTCGTCTACCTATAGGAATACGAAGCATATCATTGTATTTATATAAGCTTTTTCAGTATTATCAGCAGCTATCGTGTTTCTCAGGAGCTAATTACCCTCCTCCATCCCCAGCTCCTGCAATATATATCTAATATATCTGCAATATATTCAAGTTGGTTATGTTCTGTTTACCATAAGGTGGTAATTGCTGCTCTCCCTGCTCTTATCCATGCGCTGCATGGATGCGCAGAGAGTTCATGCCCAGAACAGAACCATACCGCCAATCCAAACTGTATGCTAATTGGCAGTCGTATTTGACGATAGTGTACCTGACAGAAATCACATCTATACAGTTATTGATGCACTTGGAGTGGGTCATTCTTTGAATGTGATACATTTTATTTATCATTTAAGAAAGATTGTGGATTAAAATTAGGGATGTCCCGATCCGATCACATGATCGGAAATCGGGCCCGATCACGTGTTTTCAGACTCGATCGGAATCGGACGTTACCTCCCGATCAGGACTCGGATATATATATATATTCTCATTATTTTTTAACACATCAATATTTATGCGGTGGCACAGAGTTACGCCGGTTTCACATTGCACGCGTTAGTAAGCAGCGCAGGAGCGGTGAGCAGGAACAGGACACGTGCGTTTTGCTTTCACACTGGCAGCGTTTGTTACGCGCGGCTGAACCGCGGGTTGTGTAGGCTACAGACAGAGTACTCCATAATGGATAAGTTGGCATTGCTTTTTTCGTTTTCAAATACATTTAAGAGAAAAGACTTGTCAAGAAGCTTATTTTATTAATAATTTCATTTATATAACTTTTGTTTCATCTTTGATTTTATTGTTATGGCAACAAGTTTGTTTTTGGACATTTGTTTTCTTTTTAAATTGCTGTTGGTCATTTGATTGACTGTTTAAAACACAATAGATATCATCAATGCACTTTTTGGATAAAACTGCGGTGTATTTTGGCCATGATCAATGTATTGTCACTTTAATTCAGCAAAAGCGGCGCAGCAAAAATAGACTCGGCGCCGAAACGATCGCGGCACTGCTGCTCTGCTCTACTACGCACTGCCGCGCCGCCTCTGCGCGCGGTGTGAATGCTCTAAAGCTTGGTTTAATCTGTTAACATGGGCGGCGAAAAAAAAAATACGCGCTGCACGCTCTGCTAACAGTGCAGTGTGAAACCGGCGTAAGAGTTACGGTGCGTTTCCACTACAGCGGCAAAAGTCCGCTCAGTGCCGCTGGTAACGCTATAACGCCTCCGCTTTGGGGTGTGTCATTGCGAGTGTGTTTAATCGAAGTTTTTTTCAACACACGGACAGTATAATCACCAGAAATGCACGCGATTACATTTACAAATAGACAAGCTTTGTTTCCAAATGCATCAAGCAAAGATCCTTTCAATTTTATAAACTTTTATAAACCCAGCCAATATAATCACAATGAACACATCCAAAATAAAATCTTTAACATATATATAACAACTGCAAAGCGTCTAATTTGTAAACAAAATGATTTACGCACTAAATCCAGCATAAACTCCAGCAAAATTTGCATAATTTTAAACTCTCAAAACAGATGTCACATCACGAACCTCACAGCAATTGGCTGCCGACCGCGTTTTTCGCTTGATATTTGCATAAAGTCAAAAACTGCCCAACCTTTTTGACGCTCTCGGTCGCTCTCAACGCTTTCTCCGGTCCGCTGGCAATCCCAAAATGCACTGCGCGAGCGTGAAGCTCAACTTCCATAGGAATGAATTGAAAACGCTCGCTCCGCTCCGCTCGCAACGCGCCAGTGGAAACGCACCGTTAGGAGTGCAGTTCCTAAAAGCACATTACTGGCTTTGCAAACACTGAAGCACTTTTATTTTTTATTTGTTTACATGCCTGCCGGGTATTTTAAGTTGAGTTGCTATTTGTTTATATATTAGACTTTTTTTATATTTACTGTTGCATTAAGTCCAAAAGTGAAGAATTTATGTATTACTTGATTGTTCAAGCTACCTCACAGAAGTGCTCTGTTTGTTAACAGAGTTGTTGAATGTTAAAATAAGGTGAATTAAATAAAAAATAAGGAACATCCTGGATCTGTTTTTTCGCTCTTCTTTATTATTTTTTTATGTATTAAGTATCGGATCGGGACTCGGTATCGGCAGATACTCAAAATCAAATGACTCGGACTCGAGGGCAAAAAAACCTGATCGGGACATCCCTAATTAAAATTACTATAGAGAATTATGTTTTCTGTTTACTTTTATAAATAAATGTACAGTGGGGTTCAAAGTCAATGAATATCTGGGACTAAAAATCTAATGTAAACCTGAAAATTAATTGAAAGATTCAGATTTTTTTTTTTTTTTTTTAGAAATGAAAAGTTATGAAGTAAAAATCGTTCAACATTAAAAAAAGTTAAAACTATTAAATTACACAAATAAGTAATGTGGGTATAATGCAGTGACACTCTTTTAGATTCTTTAGAACAATTATGAACAAAATAACTTTTACTTATTGAGATCTGTTGAATAAATACTATTTAATCTTGAATTGTTCATTTTTCTTGACAATACATGTATTTAGCCTGTCCCAAAAACAGTGAATTTGGAGCAATGTGTACATTTAGATTGACAGAAAAAGCATGACTTTCTTGAAATTCATGTTGAAATGTATTCTCTGCATGATCACCTCTAAACTAGCTTGTAACTTTAATAAAGCATTGTCTGCTATGAATATAATATATATACCATGAGTATATTCTTTTTTTGTCACTGATTTTACCCTAAAAGATTAAAGGGGTAGAATGACCCAAACATTTTATTTGGGTGAGGATGAGTACATTTTAATTTCTGTGTGAATTATCTTATTTAATAAATTGAATTATATTATTAAATAAATACTCATTTGATAATGTTAATTTAATGTATTATTTCTCTGGTATTTTGAGAGCTCATCGTGAACTGCAGGAAAATGGAAAATCAAGTCAGATTTAGAGGAACAACAATAGGAACAATTTAACATTTCAAATTGTTCGATCATTCACTTTGCTTTGCTAAGGTATTGGTTGCATTGACTGTGTTCTTCTATTAACATAAAGGGGTAATACCCCAAAAAATTACATTTCAGTTTTACACTTATCAACCTAATTTCATCTATGAAATAGATAAGGACATCTTGCATACAAATTAAATCAAATACTAATTTTCTATTGTAACTGAATCATGATGAACTGCAAACAGAATGATTGTGCAAAGTCAAGCCATTTTACTTCCAAATTACTTTCAGTTTCTATTTCCAGGGAATGCTGCCTGTTATGAACTTGCAAATATTGTCCCTTATTGAAAAAGATGTGACTGCAAAGGGCAGAAAGTAATACAGAGGTCACTTACAAAGTTAGGCTAAAGATACAAACAAAGAGGGATTCAAACAAACAACATATAATAAGGTTGAGTTTACAGACTGTGAGCTGAAGAGTAATATTCAGAGAAAAAAAAAAAAGTGATTTTAAGAGTTTTTTTATTTTTTTATGAGAAGGATGGATGCTTGACGGATGTCTTGAGGAAGAGCATTCCACAACCTGGGAGCCACAACGCTAAAAGACCAGGGCATGTTTTCATAAATCTTAATGCAAAGAGTACGTAGCTCCTAGTGACAAAATTCTATGAAATATGGGTGTTTACTCTTAAAATTAAATAAAAATCTTAGTAAAGAAAAAAGTCATTTAGAAAGCATCTTAACCCTTAAAAGAGGTCTTAAGGTCAAATTTGTTAGGAGTACGGACGAGGACTTTTAAGAGGCTTAAGAGTTTCTTTAGCAGAGGAGAAAATGGCAGAAAGACGAAGGAGAAGACGTGTTGGAGACAATGGATGACAGTGATTTTATAAGACACTATAGATTAGATCGTGCAGGGATCATGTTTGTGACAGATCTTATTAGAGACGCGCTAACATCTCCGACACAGCGCAGAAATGCCATAGCACCAGAAATGAAAGTAATCACTACATTAAGATATTTGGCAACTGGGAAAATGCAACAGTGCAGCAGTGATGATTTGGGTCACAACCTTCTGTAAGCAGAGTGCTCACACAAACAATTACAGCACTTTCACAACCTCTTGGCTCCCACGTCTGCTTCTTGCCCCGTGCTGTGACACCCGGCCCGAATTTTCCTTTAAGGATGGCCTTGTGTTCATCCACTAACTGGGCTTACGGTAAACACTGTTCCTCTGTCCAGTTGGGCTTTCTCGTCCTTCTTGTTTTTGATTCCATGTTTGCTACATTAAAACCAACATTCAAACCACCACTTTTCTAATTGGATATATTTTTATGTGTAATTTATTCCTGTGATGCAAAGCTCCAGTCTTCAGTGTCACATGATCCTTCAGAAATCATTCTATTCTGATTTGTTGCTCAAGAAACATTTCTTATTATTATCAATGTAAAAAAAAAAAGTTATGCTAGGTTTTTTGCGGAAACCGTGATACATTTTTAGGATTTTTTGACGAATAGAAAGTTCAAAAGAATATAACATGTTTGAAATAGAAATCCTTTACAACATTATGATTATACATGTCTTTATTGTCACTTGTGCATGATGTCTGTTTAAGCGTTACAATTCAGATATATCAGGGTTTACGTTAAGGTGTTTCAAAGAACATATCCAAAAATCACTGTATTAATATGGTATGTTTGGTTAGTGATTTATGATTTTGAAGCAAGAATATTTTTTGCTGCCACACAGTGGTTTTAGTGTGTACTACATAACACACTTTCATTCTAGGACTTGGAATCATGATACTGTCAAAGCAATGTCTGAATTATTGATGTGTTTCCGTCTTTCCCTGCCATACTGTGTTTGTTTGTGTGTGTGTGTGTGTGTGTGTGTGTGTGTGTGTGTGTGTGTGTGTGTGTGTGTGTGTGTGTGTGTGTTTGTGTTGTAGAGCTCAGAGGCTGTTGTTGAATGGCTCACTAGTGCACAGCTGCAGTTCTACACGGCAAACTTTCTCACTGCTGGTTATGACCTGCAGACCATTAGCAGAATGACACGGTAAGCACAACACTAAGATAAACTCTGTCAATCATCATTCCATAAATAAACAAAGTGATCAATTATTTATTGTATTAAAGATGGAATAAATATTTCATTCTATATTTAGTCATCCATTTTTTTTTTCTGCTATATTTTACCACCATAAACAGCTGCCATCTTTCAAAATACAGTGGCCTCAAAAAGTATTTTAACACTCAAAATATATAATTATATTTTGGAGAGTGACTTAAGTGGTCCAGATTGTTTTTGGGGCCACTGTGCATTATAATAATAATCAAAATAGTTACATACTGTACTCATTTTTGCAAATAGTTCTTCAACTTAAAGGAATAGTTCACTTATAAATGTAAATTCTCTCTCTCTCTCTCTCTCTCTCTCTCTCTCTCTCTCTCTCTCTCTCTCTCTCTCTCTCTCTCTCTGTGTGTGTGTGTGTGTGTGTGTGTGTGTGTGTGTGTGTGACAATATGGACTTCATTAGTGATATTACTCTGGCATAGTTGGTCACTAGTATATTATGTTTTGGATGATGTTCTCTAGTGGGGGATGCATGTGCTGATATGGCCAAGCATGGCCGTATTGAATAGCATGAGGAATAAGAGGACATTTAAACGCTCAGGGGCACAGAAATGAAACAAGTTGAATATTATATGTGGCCATAAAGTTAAAACGTTCTTTTACGTTTTAAAACGTTCTGTGGTGACACGAGTACTTTCAAGAAGAAGCTGACACACATCTTCCCTCAGCCCTTACTTAAACCACAATCAAAAGCACTTACTAAACTAAATGTTTTTCTCTTACGTTATGTAATTTTACTTCTGCTTTAGATGTTTTAATTTAAAAAAAAAAAAAATGTAGCATTGTGGTTTTGTGAGTACTTTTGGATCTTGTGTGAAAAACTGTTAATGTTCCTCACTTGTGAGAAGGATGATAATAGCGTCTACTGAATGTTAATAGGGATATGGGTTCTTTGAGTCTTCTTTTATGCATGATGTTTTTGTCTAATATTACATATATCTGTTTTAATGTTTAAGATGCATTTGTGCCCAATGCCAATGTCAGGGTACCAGGTGCCATTAATGCTGGTAAAATAACAATGAAAATAAGTCCTTTTTTTTTTTTTCCTAAATAAACAATATGACTACACTGATCCACCCTTAGTATTTATGTTGGTCTTTTCATCAGGGAAAAGTAACAAACAAAAATAATTACTGTCCACCTCTTTTTTTCTTTCCCACTTAGGACACCAGAAGAAGTTGATGTTAGCTGTCAAACGACTGAGTGAATCTCCAGAAGCAGACATTCCCACCAAGGAGAGCCAGATAGAAGAAAGCACAGTAACTCTGTATCCCCCAGAGTTAGATAAGTCCATACATACCCTTTTCATCTCCGTGCGTGCCGTAACTCTGTCTGACGCACCCACCGCTAGCCTAGCTTAGCACAAAGACTGGAGGTAAACAGCTCCAGCTAGCATACTGCTCCCAATAAGTGACAAAATAACGCCAACATTTTCCTTTTTACATGTTGTGATTTGTATAGTCACAGCGTGTACGAAAAACAAGGTCACATGAGACACAGCCATCTTCTAACCGTATACATACTGGGAACTATATTCTCAGAAGGCGAAGCACTGCTACTTCTGCGGAGTGATTTACTCCAACTCTGAGCAAACTCTCTGCTCCTCACCACGGGGCTTCTCAGGTGCTGCGAGCAAATCACTCCGCCCAAGTAGCAGTGCTTCGCCTTCAGAGAATATAGTTCCCATGTATACGGTTAGAAGATGTCTGTGTCTCATGTGACCATGTTATTTGTACACGCTGTGACTATACAAATCACATGTAAATAGGAAAATGTTGGCGTTGTTTTGTCACTTATTGGGAGCAGTCGGGTCATTTTTTACAGATCGGGCTTTGGTTGGACTCGGGCTCATTTAGCTTTTCTCCTTTCATCGTGCCCATAATATACGTGCAGAGCGCAGACTACTGTATGAAATATTGTTATATTGATAATATTATAAATATGCAACGCAATATGCGATTACGCGAGTAACGCGACGCACGTGCAATGCATTAGGTGACAGTTGACTATGCAGAGTTCAACGGATTTTTAGCGCAATTTTCCACCGTACAAAATTGCGCTTGTTAACTCATGATTTCTGTTCTGTGCGTCTGTGCGCACCAATCTTGCACTTCTATCTACTCCTCAACCAGACCACCTAGAGACTTCGGGTTTTCGGCATTATGTTAAGGGAGGTCTAATCTTGGGAACGCACAAAAAAAATCCAGGAAAAGATTTACTATCTCTTAGTGTTGTGATCCCATGAGGTGAGAAAATTGCGCTAAAACACTCACCGAGTTTTTATTACTTGTTTATTTATTTATTATATTTTTATTATTATTTAACGTTAGCCAGTTGGCGAAGAGTTCTTTGAAACGTTGTTCTTCAGTAAAGTTACTTAACATCAAAAAAAGGTAGGCCGTAAATCTTTATTTACTGCTGGATCACATTTGGCTATATAATATTCTCTACTGCATGCTTATGCTTCTCTGTAATGGGCAGTCTGAATTAATATTTGTGGGCATAATTGTCGGTGGTGGTAGTTATGTTTGAGGCCTATAATAAAATTTTACCTAGTAGCGTGTGTGTATGTGTGTGCGTCTAGCAGAGACAGCACGCATCAGAGAGCGCACGTCAGAGAGAGCTTAAAGGGATATTGATGTTGGTCTCGGGTCGGGTTCGGGCTGGGGCCGGATTAGGGCTTGAACACCACGGGCCAGGTCTCGGTTAGGGCTGGATTTTTTGCCCCGTGCAAGGCTCTAAGCAGTATGCTAGCTGGAGCCGTTTACCTCCAGTCTTTGTGCTAAGCTAGGCTAGCGGTGGGTGCGTCAGACAGAGTTACGGCACGGAGATGAAAATGGCATGTATGGACTTATCTAACTCTGGAGAGTTACTTTAGAGCAGTAAATGTATATCATATTCTCTTTGATGATGTTAGGAAGCTCTATTGCTCTTTTCCAAATCTCTGCTGAGAGCTTGTCCACAAGTAAAGGGGAGCTTTGAATTTCACCTTGTGGTCTTCAGCTGGACAAGTTACTGAAAAACACTTGGTTTGGACTAAAAAATTGAGGAGCACAGTCCCATTTATGACCCTGAAAATATTATGACTTTTTTGGACTATTTCTTTGATCCCTTGAAGTATAATGACGAAAAGCTTTGGACTTAAAGAGGTATATTGTAATCTATGTTGTTATTGTTGTTGCTGTTGTTGTTGTTGTTGTCAGTGTGTGTGAATGTTTGACTGTGTAGTGTAGTTTTTGCATTGACAAATCCCACCCTGCCCAAGGTGTAATACATAGATATAGACAGAATTCAGAATAAGACGCTGGAAAAGAGTAGTGTATAAATGACATATAGGTTATAGTTATCATTGATAGTCTAGAGAGTATGGAATGCATCAATATGGAATGATACAGACACCTGCTCATTCCTAATGTGCTCTAATAAGTGTTTATGTGTGTGTTTGTTTGTGTGTTTGGAGGGGAGGTCTGTTTGAGAGTGAGAGAATAAGGAAGTGTGTGTTTATAGTTCTAGGAAAGAGATAGTATGTTTGTCTTCTCTTACAAAAATGTACCATGTTTTTGGACATGCTACCATGGTATTTTTGAAGTATCTTGGATGACCATGTATTGTATATTCTACAGTACATGAATATGGTGATCATACAGTACCATGGTACAGTACCAAGTACTGTTGTATTACCATCTGATACCACAGTACCAGCTCAGTACTTTTTGTAAGGGCTGAGAGTATTGATCTCTTGGACAGTGCAATTATTCCTGTTTTGTCATGCAAACAAAAAAGACTTGCTGACAGAAGAAGTTGCATATTCCATACAAGTGGCTAAAATTAGATCATTTAATACTGTCATTGCAAGATGTATAAGACTACAGAGCAATATTTTTGATCCATGCACCATGTTATTAATTTAGCTTTATAAGTAATACTTTAAAACCAGCCATCTGGGATACAACATAACTGAGTATTTTCCGACAATCATGACAATTTTGTCCTTGATTATGACCCTGCAAAGTCAATGGAATAGATGTTGGAGTATAAAATCTTTTACAGTGTAAAACTGTGTAATAATTAGTTGTTATTTTGTGTAAACCTTCAGATGGCTAATGTGTTTGTCTGACCCTGGTGAAAAAATCATCAAAGACCTCTTCCATGTAAAAAGCATTGAGAATATGTGGAATTAATATAAATAAATTGTTATGAATATAACCATAGTGACATCTGAGAGTTTTGTAAAATATTTTATTATTGGCCATATATTATATCACATTATATTTTGGTTTGAATCATATTAAAGGAATGTTATGAAACTTTTTATGGTTTTATTTGAGGTAGCTTAAAATATGCATAATAATATGCAATTGTCTTCCAAAAATAATATTCAGAATTAGCTTAAACACTGTTTAGAATACAAGGTTTCCCAAACACTCCCCCATCTTCCATTGGTTGGAAAAACAGATAGCCCCACCCCAAACACATGCCATTGGTTGAGCCAATGTTGCTATTATAGTTGGTTAGTTTTTGCATGCATAATAATGCTAAAATTTCTTTATTGTATTATTTCCTAGTTATTTTATCAGTGTCAAGTTTTCTGGAGGGATTTTAAAAGAAAGGGGCATAGATTCTTCTTTTAACTTCCTGTCAGGCACATTACGACCTCTATTTAGGTGTAATGTTCATTCCTTTTTCAATGATGACACATTGTTGTGATGAACAGCTAGCTTGTGCTAGTCATTTATTTTATCTTTTAAAACATCCTGTCCCTGTGATAACATAAAAGTCCCAGTTCCTCTCTTTGAGTTAACACAGTAAATTATCCCAGCGCCACCTTGTGTCTACATGGATATATTACATGTTACTGAATATCATTACTTCCCCTCTCCTTTGAGTTAACACAGTAATCAACATTTTCTAAGAAATAATAAAGATGACATCAATAACACAACTTAGTTTTCTATCATACATATGAATGCGTTTGCATTAGTGTAAGTAACAACATGAACAATAACAACATGAACATTCTATTTAGGTATTTATTCTTTTTAAAGATTTAGTCTCAGGTTTTTTTACTACACGTGTGGATCTCCTCAACACAGGTGAGTTTGGTGCGTTTGTCTCTGAATGATGACGTGTGTCATTTGAGTCTTCTGGTGGTAAGTGTGAAGACTCAAGTGTGTCACTGGTGTGCTCCTGGAATCCCTCTTGTGTTTTGAGCAGGGAAAGGCAATTCCTCCTGAGTATCTGTCCTTCCTCAGTCCTGACAGTGTAAGACCGTGGTCCTACTTCCTGAAGAACAGTGGCTTTCTTGTTCCAAGCATTTTGATCCTCAATCCTGACAACATCATCTTTTGATAGTGGCTTGAGACTTCTAGTTGACTTGTCATAATGTGATTTCTGTTTCTGTTTTAACAGCTGGAGTCTTTGTCTCAGTTGTCTGTTCTGTTTTTCCTTTACCCAGAAGGGTAGTGTGGTGTGTAACTTACGACCCATTAACAGTTCAGCAGGCGATGAACCACAGTCCAGAGACGATGCTCGATAGCTCAACAGAGCAAGATATGGATCAGACTTGCTGTCTGTAGCTTTCTTCAGCAATTGCTTTAGAATGTGGACGCCTTTCTCAGCCTTGCCATTGGACTGAGCATACAAGGGACTTGATGTGACATGTTGAAAGTCATAGTGCCCTGCAAACTGTTGCCATTCCTTGCAGTTAAAGCATAGCCCATTGTCACTGACGACAATCCTTAGAATTCCATGTCTGGCGAATATGGATTTGACATGTATTATGACACTGCTTGCTCTGATGCTGGTGAGAAGTGCCATCTCAGGAAAGTTGGAATAGTAGTCATTCACAATTAAATAGTCTTTACCATTCAAATGAAAGAGATCCATACCAACCTTTTGCCATGGTGCTGTTGGCAGATCAGCCACCTTCATAGGCTCTTTTGCTTGTTTATTGTGGTGTTTCTGGCAGGTCTCACATTTGCTTATCATCTTCTCAATGTCCTGATTGATGCCAGGCCAATACACAGTGTCTCTTGCTCTCCTTTTGCATTTTTCAATTCCAAGGTGTCCCTCATGAATCCTTGTAAGCATTTCCTGACGTAGAGTTTGCGGAATCACTATTCTGTTCTGTCTTAGCAGTCGTCCATTTGCAATACTCAACTCTGACCTGATATGGTAATATTTTGCACAGGAACCTTTTGGCCAATCAGTATGAATGTTCTGTACAACAGTTTGTAACTCTTGTGTCTTTTGCTGTTTGTTCTGCTATTTGTCTTGATATTGTGTCTGAAACAGGTAAGGTAGCAGTGATCATACTCACATGAGCCATTACATAAGGTGTTGTACATTTTTGGACTACTGTATCCTATGGAGATATATATTTACTTTACAATTTTAATATAGGCTATATCACTTATAAATGATTAAATACAAAATGAATAGTAGTTATTATGATTAATGTGGTTTGGAAGGTAAAATGTAACTGGAAAAAAAAATATTATCAGAAAATCAACGTGCCTAATAATTCTGCACGCACTGTATAATAGATTGCCTCTGTATCTGGCTTATTCTTTTTATATAATTAACTGATTTTTATACTGTTGTGCAGTAATTTGGGCACTACATTTGTCTTTAAACAGTTTGACATTACGTATTGGAATATGCTTTCAAAATTGTGTGCATTCATTATGCTTTTGTTACATTTATTTGAATATAATTGACATACCTTTGATATATTATACATGCACTGTAAATGTTAGAAGCACTTTAGTACACTACCCCTGCTGTAGGCCATTGCTTAGAAAAAAGTTTCTCTTTTAAATGTATTTATGCATCAGTCTAATTAAATAAGCAAATTTGTGTCATTGATCATGAGACTCGTTTTTGGATGGTTTTTAAATGTGAGTTTTATTATTTAATTAGAAGGAATACATGTTTAACAGCCCAAATATGAAATATTTAAGGTATCTATCCCTGCAGCCGGAACCAGAAGAGATTTGTCATCATTTACCATAAATGGGCAAGTACAGTAAGTGTGACGCATCTGTTCAGATGGGTTGTCATTGGCTGTGACATTCTTTTATATATTTTAACCCATATAAAATGGTGCTGCATGTTAGAAAGTATGTTTTGGTGTTATTATTACGTTAGTTATACATTAAGTTAACTATAAAGTGTCTCTATGTTGTGAAAAATTGCTCCTTTACCTAACCCTAACCCTAAGCATGTCTGCACATTTCAATGAACTACAGCACCATGTTTCCTTTTCCATTGATGGAATGACAGAGATATGTGGTACTGAAACAATAAATGTTAAATAAATAATATCTTTAATGGACAACTGGATATCTAAATATGTTCATTGTACAAACCTTTATGACATACTTGAGCAACAGTCTGAAATTTTATATTTTACTGAGAGAAAACCTTTATGTCAGCTTTCCATATATGTCTGAAAACTGTGCCCAACATAATTTAGTAAACATAGGCAGCATAAGCAGTTGTCCTGCCGATTTTGTCTTTGATACACTAACCGGACTTGAATTGTGCATTTGTTTGCTCTTCCGGGGCAGTTGCAGGGCCCCTGGGGTGGAATGTATGTGTAACATTTGTTGCATTGTTGTCCCAAACATCATTAACCAGATCAAAATATTTAGGTCCTAAGTAAAAGAATCATGGTAATTAATTATATGTAGTTATTTTTAAATTATGAACTAAACTCATAAGAAATTAAAATTTCCCAAATAAAATATACAATATTTACCATACTTTATTACTCAACACTTTATTGGAGGACACAGCATAAAGTTGATAAAGTAGGATAAAGACAAATGAGATTCAAGATAAATAAAAAATGGGTCATCAAAAGTACATTCATTATCATATTAAAGGGGCATTATGCAAGTCTGAGTGTTTTTTCTCTACGAGCTCCCCCTAGTGTCTGGTAGTATAATGCTTTCAAACACTCTGTCGTAAAAACGAACTGTTGTCCCTCCCCCCTCGCCACGAGCAACCCAGCTGATCAGCTGTCAACCTAGCTGAGCAGAGGAACCGGCTATTTCAAAACCAGTTATGTCTACCGAGGCAAGTAAAGCAATACTTTCTTTCCAACTGATGGCGATTTTTTTATTTATTGTGTTGTCATGCATACTAGTATTTTTACCGGGAACGAACGATATGAACGAGGCGAACTACTGCTTTCATGTTTGTTTGTTTGTTTTTGGGAGAATGGGCATGAGCATAAAAAAAAAAATATATATATATATATCGGAGGCTAATATTTGTCTAAAGTTATATTAGCAAGGTCTATAAGTTCATCTGGTAGAATGATGGTTTACCTTTGCTTGTCTAAGAAAACATCAGAACGTTTTTTCTAGCTCGATCATGATATGTGCAACATTTTGCGCGTCTGATATTGCCTACTATCAGACGCGTTGACTTAGTGACATAAAATAAAAGTGTAAGTTACACAAATAAAACCGACAGAGGAATGGCCAAACAACTAACAGAAATCAAACGTGTTTGCTAATGACAATGCTAACATCAAAGTTATAGTATCTAGCGTACTAGTAAGCCCCTAACAGACAGCGATCATAATAAAAACCTTTACAGACAATAGCAAACATCCTGAGGTCGCAATTACTTGAAATTTAAATATTAAACACAGTTTATTCCAAAGATACTTAACTTACAAGTGCAACAGCAGCCAGGTCAGCATCCGTTTTGCAGGCTTCTGTTTCTCTCAGTTCTCACCATTCTGAAAAAGCCGGTCCGATATATTTACTCGAGTCTGACTTCTTGCTCGGTCAGTCTCCCGTTTCCTCTTTCGTTGGTCCTCAGACAAAGATTTCCTAGCTTTCTGCTTCTTTTTTACAGGCTCAGCCTCAGCCATAACTCAATCTATCGTTGCCCTTTGCTTATAGCTAGCCCGCCGGTGCTTGGATAGGGGCGTGTACGTGTGCAGTGCCGTCAAGCAATTCGTTACATCGCGAGACCTGATATCACGCGAGACTTCCTGACACCGACCCGCGTCCCAAAGTTGCAAGTGAGTTTTTTCCGCTCTCGGGCACCAGGGGGGTGCGAAACCACCACCATTCAACCCGAAATGAGTAATATAACCATTCCACTGACTCCGAAGCTGTTCAGTTAAGGTTAAAAAGTTACCTAGTGTCCCTTTAATCAATTGACAGCTGCTGAAGCCACACAAGTGAGTGCCACAGAATCCCATTCAGTCACCTATGATACAGAAAACAGATTTGATATTGTGTAGGAAAATAGTGAATCATTATCACAGCTAAACTGGTTTCTTGCTCTTCCCTGTAAATGTCTCTGTCATGTTCATTTTTCTTCTTCCTCGTCTAAACAGTTTGTTAAATTGTGGATGTGATCACTGATGCGGTGTAGCTTTTTCTCAACCAGAGGAAGAAGTCTCAATATCCCATTGTCAGACGTTCTCCAGTCCTGGGGGCTGTTCCATAAAAGCCGCTTAGAAAAGCGGGGATTAAACTCCAAAACCGGACTTGAATGAGCCTAACAAATGAGTTGGGGCTAAAGTGGTTCCATAAAAGGTAATTGAAGCTCACGCAATCTCACTAATTTGATCCAGGTTTATCTAGTCTAGATAATTGCGTGTGCACGCGTTTCTTAAGCAGCCCTAGAGGTCGATCGTGGATCAAATCGATCCACCATCAAACAGCGTATATTTTGTGCTGTTTTATGCGTTTGTGACATGCCCCCCCCCCCCCCCCCCCCCCCCCCCCCTTAGTTCAAAACTGACATTTTACAGTTATATTCTCCATCTGTAAATGTTCGAAAGTCATGCAAATGTATCCATTTTGCTGCTAATTTTCATATTGAACGAGCGCTGCTGCGCGCATGCGCGCCAAATAGGAGCGCAATAATTCTGACTAAAATATACATTTTGCTTGGAAAATTAATATGCGATATTTTATAACACTAGAAATATCTTCTAATTATAATAATTTATCTTTAGGATGTTGGATAAGTTGCAGTGAACTTCTAGCGAACAGAAGTACTTCAGTGAAGTAGCCTATAATTCAGGGAAGATTTTTTTTAAGAAACTAAATATATAAAGATACAAAATATAGTTTTGGGTATAGGACCTATGCTACTTAATAAAGATGATGTATACTTATTTAGAATGCTGAGAATTACAGCTTTTAATGCAATATTTTTTTGGAGAAAGCAAGAATCCCCAGTTTTAAATGAGTAGATTTAGTTTCTAAAGTACATTATGGAGAGGATAACATTAAATTAAGAGCAAATGTATACATTTTGAAAAGATATGTGCAACTCTAAAATCAAAGAATATTCCATAAAATAAAGGAATATATATTAGCCTACATTAACTACATTTTTATATAACCCTAAATAACCCTAAAATAAATAAAATAACAAATAACTAGAAATAAAAGGGAGGGCCCTTTTATTTCTAGTTATTTGTTATTTTATTTATTTACTTATTTAATATTGAATATTTGATATTCAAATAATATTACTTGAATAACTGTTAGGAATTATGTGTCATTATAAGAGTTTGATATAAATATGTTAATGTTAAATTTTTATTACTATTTATTTATTGTTTTTTGTCTTTTCCCCCTTAAATCATATGTAAAAGTGTCTATGTACTTTTTGGTTATTGTTCTAATCATGTGTGTTTTTAGGCTATGTGTTGGTGGGTATTATCACAAAAGAAAAAAAGTAGAAGGAAAAATAAGGAATATTTATTGGGGGAAAATATGATGTCTTTTGTCAATTTGTATAATTGTGTTAAATGTGTTTGAATTGAAAGACATAATAAAGTACATTATTTATATATATATATATATATATATATATATATATATATATATATATATATATATACTAAAATATTTGTTATTTGGACATTAGATGTGCCTTATTTAGAATTTTAAACCTGTGTGTATATTTTTATGATAGCAATAACTGTAAAGGGACTATTGTAATGGGGTAAATCAAATGGAGGCTAATATACTGTCAATTACTAAGCTCAGATTCATCTTACCAGTTAAAATTTATACTCTGCTTTTGTAATTATTTATTTTTAATTTTGTGATTTTAACTTCTGCTTTACAAAGCTTTTTTCAGATTGTGTTCTAATGTTCTTCTAATCATAAACATGTACTACAGCTGCCAAACAAAACCAGAGAGAAATGTATTCATAAATCTTTAAAACAATCTAATTAAATTTTGGGCACAAAACATTCAGCCAGTAAAAAAACCTGTAGTACATATATTGTATTTAGGCCTATCTATCTATATATATAAGTCTATATTGTCTAATTTATCATTGTAGCCTTATTTAAGTTTTTTTTTTTTTGTATACTGTGTATTTATTTTTGGACTAATAGTGGTTAATAAAGTCCAATAATGATATGAGAGAGTGTCAGTGGTAATATCATTGTGTTCCTATTGGTCAGTGTTAGAGGATCTGTGTAACAACTGAGGCTTAGCCTGACAGTTAGCCTGCCCTGGACCAGGCTAGTTTCCCAGCATAAGTTGCCAGGGTAACTGAGTTTGAACTATTTTAAGTTTGCTTTATGAAACCGAATCTACCAAAAATAAGCCTGACTAACCAAAATAAGCCTGGCTTATACTCTAATCTTGGTTTATGGAACAGCCCCCTGGTCTGAAAGTAAAACAAAAAACACAAACAATTCAAATTAGTTGTTAAATGGACAGTCAGGTCAGCTTATGTTCTGCATGATTTAAAGCAGTGATGGGCTACTCTGGCCCTCAGCGTCCAATGTCCTGCAGATTTAGGTCCAACCTCAAACACCTGCCTATTGTCTAGAAGTAAACCTGAAAACTTTGGTTACAATTTTCAGGTGTGCTCAATTAGGGTTGGAGGTAAACTCTCCACCTCAAAAAGGAGAACACAAAAGAGCCAGAGTTGCCTGTTCCTTATTTAAATTTTCAAAGCAGCAGTCAGTACATTATATAACATACACATTTAAGTATTAAATATATAATAATATTGCAGCACATAATTTAAGCTGTTTTACCCATATCAACATTAACCTATTTTTAAAAGATCTTTTAGAAAGGCATGGTCTCTTTTGAGCCTTTGCCAGTGATGCTTGATTTCTTTCAAGACAACATACTCTTCTGTTACTTGTTTAAAGAACTTCACTTGGTCAAAAACCAAGTGATAACCTGTAAAATGTAAAATTGTCAAAATCAAATTATGTACTACATATTACAGCATTGTTTCAATACAAGACATACCAATGGCCACACACACCTTTCTGTCTTTTTTGGGCACCAGATGTTCCTTCCTCACCCTAAACAAAGGACTTATTCGATTAGCTTGCCTTTTATATAAGGACTGGTCTTCCTTCTCTGCTGTAAAACAATAATTACTATTGTTCTTAAACATATCAATTAAGACAGTGTTGGAAAGTTTTCTTTTATCGAAGAAAGACCAGGAGACGTTGGGATAAGCAGAAGTGATTTATTGGGATCTTCGCTGTGTGTCGTCTGTAGTGTTCTTCCAAGTCTGACAAAGGGAACTTTACATGGTATTTTATAGGCATTCAGTGGGCAGTTCTTAAAATGTTGACCTTAGACACAGTCTTAGAGATGACCACTAAATCTAATCATAAAGACAATAGAGATAATTACCCCGACTGTGATAATGTGATTGAGTCAAAAACAAATGGTACTCCAGACTTGTATCCACATCACATGGTCACAAGAACTAAAGTTATGTAAACATTCACACCTGGTTTGACTCTTAGTAGGAAGGTCAAAGACCAACTGCTGACTTGCAACTGACTCCTAATCAGTGAATTGATGCCATCATGTTCACCTTGAGTGCCCAATACAGTGTGGTTCACCTTAATTTTTCATGTGATATTATTAAGCATGTAGGATCAGCAGATCTTAAATTTGTAATCCCACAACAGTAATAAATAAGTTAATTTACCATATATTCAGGAGAGAGCATTGGATGAGTAAATACTGATTTACTTCTAGAAACTTTGTCTGGGAAGGGCTGATCACAGCAAGATTCGCTGCAACTCACTAGTAGCTCTTGTGAGGGTTGGGTCTGTAGCAAATTAGCTGTATGAAATAATAATCAATAATAACAATTAACCTGTTTGTCTCGTGAACACTGCAGGATTAATTGTTTATTAACTCTAAGAAATGTACATTTCCGGGGCATGGGAAATGTCTTTCTTATTTTACAGTATAAGAGAAGTAGCCAAAATCTATATGATTAGTGAATTAGCTTGAGACACGGACAACTTTACGTGTGACATGAACAAGATTTTATTAACTAGTCTAAACACTTAAACTATTCTAACATACACACACATACATGTATACAGTTTACCAAGCGAAAGAGAGCTGAAGCAGAATACAGGAAAGCAAGAAGTTATAGCATTGCTTGAAATTCAGCAGATCAACAGCCTTGAGCAAACCATCAGTTTAGTTCTAACACGCCCTTCTTTAAAAGGGGTAAGGATACTTAATGTATCTAATAATGAGACTAAGTTTGATACTTGCATGTCTCGCCCATTTGAATTAAACAGTCCTGATGCAATTTGTTGAGGCTCCAGTTGATCTTTGCTGATTTGGTCTTGATTAGAGAGAACCAGTGGTAGTCAGGGTATCTTTGGTGAATGGAAAGACAAGGCCGCAGCCTGGCACAAACTTGGAGGGTCCTTAGAAACTTCTAGTTCAGCATCATCTTCACGTCAGCATTCCAGAAAAAGTAAGAGAGAGAGAGCTGATCTTGTGATTAGTGACTTTTTAAAGTGTGAAGATGTCACACCCTCTGGAGGTGTAAGAGCCAATGAGAGGATTAACTATAATATGCAAAGTCTGAAACATTAACCCAATAGAGTTTACAAGGATATAAGCTAAACCACATAAAAGGAAAATCAGGAGATGGGAAAATTAGATACATGTTTACACATTTCTCAAGTGGTTATATATAGAATATATAGGTTTAACAGGGTTTATTTCTCTTCCTCTGCAAGAATTTAAGTAAGAGTCGCAGCTCTCTGGAAATTCCTTTTGGTCGTAAAACTCTTATCAGTCTCAGTGTGTCCTGTAACAAGACACCGCGTTCTGCCAGTGTGTTAGCTTCACTTGTGATGTTAGTTTTTGGGGAAGTTTCACAGGCCTTTGTTGGGAGAGTGAGTTTGCTGGATTATTCATGAAATAAATGAATAATTTGTGTGTGTGTGATTGGTCCAGATGCTACAGCTCTTAAAAGAGCTGTTGAGTTTTGATATTGTAGAAATCTTAAAAAAAGGACTAAGTTATCTGTAATCCTGCAAGACAGAAAGGAAGGTAATTTTATTACATTACATGAAAGTAGTCAGTTTATATTGTTTTATGGTGCGTAATTTTAAACACCTTTAACCTTATTTTAATTATTCTCAGGTTAGGTAAAGTCAAATCTGTCCTAAATAATAAGCATTTGAATTTCCATACTTACAGTATTTAGATCACAGAAGACTTCTCCGTGGTCAGTTCAGCTCAATCTTTTGTAAAACAGAGACTTATGGCAGACGAGCTTCTTAATTTCAATTATATACATTTTTTATTGAATACAGATTAACTAGTTTACATAAAAGGTATTAATTTATAAAATAAAAATAAAAGTAAATCAAAACTAAACAATTTACAAGTTTTTAACTTCATGAGGCACAATGGAAAGGCATCTAACACCGGAGAGGCCATCCTTGGTGAATCAGCGTCTGACTGGACATGTCATTCCAACTCTTTTTAAAGTCCATCAATTTTTGACATCTTCAGAAATCCCCTCCTGGAAACTCCCTAAAACTTGTCCATTAGTATATTCCCTCCTGGAAACCCCCTAGGACTTGGTCATTAAAGCCTTTGCCTCTTCGTCCTCCTTCTTCTGGACCTTTTCTTCATCACAGTATCTTCTGTATCTCATCCGCAACACATAGACGGTAATGATTGCATTTTTCTTCTTTCTTTGGCAAAGCTCTTTCTAATACATTTTAAATTTTTCTCTACTCTACCATATGCTTAATAAATGCTTACAACATTCAGTGTGGTATGTTTTTCTTTATAAACCATTTTCTCAATAAATGATTTTACAACAACAATTGCAGTGTTTTTCTTCATAAACCATTTTCTCAATATATGGTTACATTGATTATTACAAGCGTCTTACATTATAACACTTTCTTAATAAATTGTTTAACAACAACAACTGGTGTCTTTCTTTACAAAACCACTTTCTTAATACAGTTACAATTGTGGTTTACTATGACCCATAAGTACTTCATATACCAAAAGGCATAATTATAATAGAATAATTGCATATTACATAACAATATATAATTGTAGGATTTATTTGGTAAAGACCACCCATTGGCCCAACGACGGAAATCCAACGGTATGGGCGAAGGGATAATACGTGTATGTCTTTTCAGCGCTCCAGTGAAGTTCACTTAGTTTATTGGAATTTAGTTTCAATATTACTTTAGCTTTACGCTTAATCAGACTCCAATTTCAAATGATAACCAAATTTAGATTGTGTTTCTTATTATAAAATAATCATAAATATTGATTATGTAGTAATTTAGATCTTTGATTACTCTTGGTATCCCATAATTTCAAATATCCGTTCATTAGGGACGTGGTGTCGCTTTTAGACATCACGTCGCGAATGTGTGCTCACGATCACAAACTAGCCAGTTATAGTCAGAGTGTGCAGTGCAACTATTTTACCCTAAGCAGCCACTCACTGCTGACTCATAACAAAGGTGTAATTTTTTTTAATAGTTGCGAGCTTGCAACGTGCCAAGTCAGTGATAGTCAGAAATCGGAAGGTCTCCTTAATGAGGTGCCCCATGCTCCATTCATAGTGCCTTCGGTTTGATCTATCCTGGACAGAGATTCGCGTAAACACCAGACTGCACATTAATCTACTAGGAAGAATGATTTCAGAAAACTTAAGAATAAATCAAGATGTAACATTTATTTGTCAGGTAAAATATATCATGCCAATTACACAAGTGATTAAAAGCCAATTCAGAAATAATAAATACATGACATCAATTACTCAAAGATGACTCTAAAAGTAAGCAATGCACTCCTGACAGAGACATGCAGTGGTGTGTAAGTGTTTTCAAAGTGTAAGACTTGAGAAAACACTGACACAGCAATGCATGGGGGTTTTCCCTGGTTACAGGTTCCCAAAGACTGCTCTGTCACCTACCCTTAAATACCCAGACCAGAACAAAAGGGATATACCAATATTTTTTAGGCTTGTTTTGGGTCAATTCATGTACCCCAGGGGGTAGCACCTGGTTTCGGGGGAGAGGGGAGATATCTTGAAGAGACATCACACAAAGAGGAGAACAGGTCTCCTAAGTTCTCAATCTTTCTCATTATACCCATGACTGCAATGAAATTAAGACCATTTTACCAATCGCACAGAGACATTTAAAATGATACCAAACATGAAAAGAAAAACAATAGATTCACAAGATATATCATATGTGATATATAGACATTCTTAGTGAACTTTTGGTGACTTGACTCAGGGGGAGAGGAAGGGAGGAGGGAGAGGGGTGTAAGCCCGTCTATTGGTCCAATGAGGGTTTTCAATAATATGGGGAAGGTTTCTCTGCGCATTACTTGTTTTTCCTTTTTTGCAACACAACAAGATTAAATGCAATATATTTTCTCACATGTATTGACTCGTTATTTCATCTGACTCCATAAATCAAAAAGATTTTAATGATGTCTGTGCATCATTAAACGTGAACGAATATTTGATTATTCTTTTAAACTCTGATTATATTTTACCCGCTTAGACCAGGAAACTATGTCGCTCTGAGGTACCTTTTTTTTGCAAGGCCTCACCGCACAATTTCGCCAGTCCCGATCATCAAAACAGAGGTAATTGGCTAAATATCTGGGATTTGCCGTATTCACATGTACACAATTGAAGATATGTAAATAGCCCCCTTGGAGTACCCCCTCTTGAACTAAATTCAATCGTTTTACTTTAGTAGAGGTCTTGACTACCATTAAAAGACGTTAGTCGATCAACTTCACTTCCCTTAAAATGGCTTTGGCTTGGCCAAGATCGTGGCATTCCACGTACACTTATCTAAAGTAACATTAAATTAATTAGACGCACCCAAATCTACAGCATTTGCTGATTCTAGACGGAAAATAACTCGTCTCTGCATCCAAGTACACTTGACATTGACACCAGATATTAGTCGTCACTAATCTGACGCAATATCTGAATCCGATAATCAACTTAATTAAATGCAAAATGCTTTTTTATGTAATAAGTTCACTGATATGTGGGCATTTCTATGAATAAATGTCTTTAATAGCAAGCAATATTCATATGAATTTGTTTAAAAATAACACAATTTACATGCAAACAGGACAGTTATCAGCAGTGTAACTGTTCTGATTATGACAAAATAATTGAATAACTGATGTTATGTTATAGCTTTTCCACTCTTGCAAGCAGAAGTAGGTTATGAGGTGTGGAGAGACACCATGTATCATTGGAACATGAACAGACAGGGTCCAATTTGTAATAATTTTAAAGAATACAATGCAATAATATAAACTTTCTGACAGTGTGTGGGAAATCCGACTACTTTCCAAGAAGGGGCACAACTGATTTACAAATATTGCGATAAATATGTTCAGTAATTGAGGCAATTAAGCCAATGACAGCAGTAGGAGTTAAAGGCACAATATGTAACTTTTTTTGCTTTAAAAATAGCAAAAATCACTATATCTATGTTATATATATTTTTTTAGTTGTGTACTTACATTATCCCGACTGTTTCCAACAACTTTCAAACCAGGAGAAATTTTAATTTAATTCGAAGACACGGCACGTTTCTTTATTTCCGTTTTGTCGCAGTCAATGGCGTCATATCCGCGTTGTCCCTGGTTTCCGCTCGTAATGCCATGGTAACCAGAGCTATGAACCAGAGCCGTTTGATAGTAACCAAGGCGACAGACATGGACAATGTAGTTAGCAATGTCTATTTGCACGCTGTTGTTGTTTCGTTCAAACATTATGGACCATGGCAAGCAGACTTTGGATAAAAAAGGAGAACTAAAAAGAGAATCAATATCAGCGCAGTGTTTTCGAGATGCCGAGAGCTCCCATAGACAGTATATAAACGAGAGCTCCACGTCCGAGACTTCGACCACTTCTACATGTACTTTATTAAACAGGTGAGCACATTTACATATAACTAATCAATGTTATATAGTTCAACAATGATAAAATGTTAGAATATTATCTGTATGTTATTCTAATGTTGATCTAGTTTACTGCTAGTCTCATACAGACAAATTAACACATACATTTCAACACATTCAAATGCAGTTTAGTGTGCTAGTGTAATGTTAGACCAGGTGAAACAGCGCTGCGTTACCTCACAAGTTTAATTTGTCTAATAAACTGACCTGTGAGTAGTAATTCTGCACTCGCGTGTAGTTCGGTAGAATGAAATGTCCATTCCTTTTATATCCGCGGGACTCGCGTCGCTTGTGGAACTGGTAGCTGTCTCTTAGCAATCCCGAACTGCTTCATATCACAGTCATGATAAAAGCATCGATGTATTCAGTCATCCATAAACATTATTAGATCGGCCGGCTTGACGTTGACGACAAGATCCATAATTCTTAGCAAATGTTGCGTCACCAAACTACGCCTTTGTTATTGTAGGAGGTTAGTGACCCCTAGCGGCGAAAAAAAATGACATACTGTACGTTTAAAGCTGCAGGATTATGTACGAGTATACAATTATGTACTAGTATCGTACGAATTTGAAAACGTATTAAATCTTGTGAATTATTAAGACTTTGAGTCTATGTTCGCACTGATTGTGCTATGGGTTTTGTAAAAAAAAAAAAAGGTTTACAATTGCTTGATAAAATGGTTAAAACCAACACATACATACCATTGCGAATATTTGCCTCTGTAGCTTTCCATCTCCTCCATTTACTTCTCCTCAAACAATAATGGGCTGACTGAGTCCGAAAGGCCCTTTTGGTCTTTTCAGCTGAAAAAAGAGAAAAGAAAATATCATTATGTATAATATAGGCCCCTATAAGATTATTTAAAGGAAAAAGTACTGATTTACCTGACAAATATTGGATGTTACATTATTAGGCATTAAAAGCATGGTAAGTGTTGTGGTTATGCATTTACAACAAATATCACTTTTAAACTACCAAAACTGAGGTAAAAGCATGTTAAGTTTTGTTGTTACTATCATTTTACTACACCTATCACAGTACAACTAAAGTTACTGTGGTAAAAGCATGGTAAGTATTGTGGTTACTGTGCATTTACAACAAATATCACATTAAAACTACCAATAATGTGGTAAAAGCATGGCAAGTTTTGTGATTACTGTCCTTTACTACACCCATCAAAGTAAAACTAAGGTTACTGAGGTTAAAAGCATGGTAAGTGTTGTTTTTACTGTGCTTCTACTACAAATACCATTTTGGAACTAATTGTAGCTACTACTTTGAACCTGCTATGAATATGATTAACTGATTGAAGGTCTATAGAACGTCACATGACAGGCATTGTTTAATCACGTAGTTTAGTAAAGTGTTGAAGAAAGCAATGAAACGCAAAGCCTTCGTAGAATGACAAATATAATGCAGTGACTGAACATGAGGGAGCTAATCTGATTAATTAATATCGATTAATATTCCCAATTCGTCCATAGAGAGAAGCAGAGGGGGACCTTGTGTCTTCACTGTGATGCCAGCAAAAACCAAGAGACATGAAACCAGGGAAACCGCTCAGAAATGCAGTACAACAACATATAAAACTTTGCAGCGAGTGAATGAGTGAACATGGTATAAATAGGCTGAGACTAACAGGGTAATGAGACACAGGTGAATGCAATCAGTGATGATGAGTCCGGGCAGTGAGTTATGGGAAATGTAGTTTGTGAGGGAGTGATAATAGTCTGGTGTGGAGTGCCCTCTGGTGGCTCTCAAGGGCACTCCAGCTGGTGACCGTTACAGTAGCCGTTCCTGCATCACTTTGAATAAATACTCATTTGATAACTCATTTTAATGTATTATGCTTTGGTATTTTGAGAGCTAATCTCATGAACTGCAGGAAAGTGCAAAATCAAGTCAGATTTAGAGGAACAACAATAGGAACAATTTGTAACATTTAAAACTGTCAGAAAATTATTTTTGTTTTGCTATAGTATTTTGGTTGCATTTTGTGTACTGTGTACGCGTGTACTTCTATTTGCAAAGAAAATATACCTTTCAGTTTTACACTTACTTAACCTAATTTCATCTATGAAATAGGAAAGGACATCTTATATGAATTAAATAAAATACATATTTGCTATTGTAACTCAATTGTATTATAGCTCAAATGTTATTTTGATGAAATGCCCTCTTGATGAACTGCATTTGAAAGGAATCAAATGCCCTCTTGATGAACTGCAGACAGCAAGACCGTGTCACTGAAGTCAAGTTAAATTTAGCCTTTACTTCCAAATTACTTTCTGTTTCTATTTCTAGGAAATGGAGCCTGTTATATGCTATGAACAGTTTCTGTTTGTATTTCTGAAGTAGGCTATCTAATGTTTGAAAAGACATGCATGTCAGTAGTGACATTAAGCTTGGACTAAAAGTGTGTGTGTGGTTCACATTTAACCTCCATGCAACCATTCCACTGCATAAAAGTTTCAGAAAATGTATATTTTCATAGTATTTTGCAATAATATGCATGTCAATAAGGGCATGTACTGTATGTGTATGTTCTAATTTTTCATTATGCATGTGAGTATCTGACAAATATAGCTTGCAAAACTGCAAATTAATGACATTTATAGTGTTACCTGTTGCACAGTTGTTAATAAAATGAACAGAAACTGAGCAACCCCCTTGTATCGCCTCATCTATACATGCCATCATTATTAACGAATGTAAATGAAAATGAGATAGCAGAATTCATTAAGCCTATTTGAAAGAAAGGGAAAGTGAAGATTCTTAAATGGTGTAAAGGTAAGGACAGTAAGTTAATAATCAAATTACTGAGAAACAGTGCTGGGCAAGCTACTTGGAAAATGTAGTGAGCTAAGCTAGCAGTTACTCTACATTAAATGAAGCTTCACTGCACTGAAGCTACCACCCTGGAAAATGTAGCAAGCTAAGCTACAGGAACATGGAAAAAGTAGTTTCCTACATCTATTCTACGCTATTTTTTAAAATTAAATTTTAATATTGAACCAACTTAATTCCAAATCAATGCTATCTCAGTGATCAATAAAACTGTAAGTCAAACAGATAGGCAAGCATAATTGTTCAGTTCAATTGTTTATTCAACAACTGTATAATCCCCTCGGGGATCAATTCCTCTTTGTCCTCTCTGTCCTCACCCTCTGCCATCTTTCCATCAAGTAAATTTCTTGCGTGTCAGCCCAAGTAGAGTATGTGATGTCACCTTCCGGAGCAGAAGGTGGCGGTAATGCACCAAAAAGCTAGTTGCCAACTGCCGTAAAACACAAAGAAGAAGTCGTCACCGGCAGGTTCGTGTAGGGCGGTGGGTGGTGTCACTTAATGATCCAGGATCAGTGATCCTTAGCAGTAGCCTGACTACGTCAGACTTCGTACTTCCGCTCAATTTCAGTTCGCTTCTGTACTCAGTCTGAGATAGCGACCTTTCTCCCCGTTTTCCTCCGGCCTGAAAACAGCCGGCCAATCAACGAACAGAGGGCGGGCTGAGTACCGTGACGTAAACGCTGATTGTACCGTGGATGCGTAGATTTACTTCACATAATCTGCAAAAGTCGTTCACAGCCATGTTCACTCCGGTATTTCGCTTGATGGTTTTGTTTTCGCATCATACATGTGTTTACAGTGGAAGTTAGATGCGGCTGAGCCTGCGCATAACACGCGTCATAACCAAACGTTATGTGATTGGCTTATGGGTAACCAATGATTTTAAACTTCAGACAAAGCGCCCCCCCGTGAGAAAGAAAACGCTTTTCAATTATGCCCTTCCAGACTCTGTCTACGAAGCAAAGCGAAAGAGCAGAGTTTGGTATTACCAGGCTACCTTAGCAGTTGTATTAGCATCCGATTCAGTTTGTGTGGACGCTACCGCACTACTTGATCAACAAAAGAACTTCGCTACTGAAAAGCTATTTGATTCAGAAAACAGCGACGCTACCACCACGCTATTGAGAAATGTAGTTAAGCTAGTAACGTCACCACTTGTAGCGACGCTACTGCCGAACACTGCTGAGAAACACAAAGCAAGTCCAAAGTCTCAAACACTTTTAACCAACCAACCATCACTGGATTTCATTCTGCAATCCAACCAATCAGTCAACTGTCAAATGAAACACTAAAGAGATCTTTGTCCTGTTGAAAGGTGAACATTCAGCCCTTTCTGAGAGTAATTAAAAAAGGAAAGGTGAAGTGACACTGTGATAATCATGCCTCTGTCCTAACTTTTTTAGTCTGTGTTGGAGCCAAGCGGCAACCTCCCTGTCTCTCTCTTGAAACCAATACGGAAGTGAATTCAACAGCAATTCATCGACTGGCCGCTTGAGGCTGGGTGCAGAAGTGAGTCAAATCTGTATCTCCCCCATGTTAAAATACACAACTTTACAGCAGAAAAAAACACGTTTATAGCCTGGTGCAAAAAGTAGCTTTGGTCTATACAGCTAATTTTTACGGTGGCCGAGAGGTGCAAAACAAATCACAATTACAAAAACAAAATAACAATTCAGAAAACACAACGACAATTTAGAAAACAAAATAACAATTCAGAAAACACAACGACATTTCAGAAAACACAACGACATTTCAGAAAACACAACGACAATTCAGAAAAAAACGGAAAAGGTAGGTATATTTTGAGAATGACGTACTTATCACTGATTGGACGAGACACCTGTCAATCAAGAAATTTGTGATCAACTTTGTTTTGCTATGCGAAAATAGAACACATAAAACTTTACTTTGAAGAAGGACATTCATGTGCCGTGATTGTGGACATGCTGGCGACATACCACATAATATTTACTATATTAATAGTGTGTCATGAGTTTAGGATGCCTGAGCACATGGTTAGCATGAGTGTTTCGCGATTAGCGCGATAGCCCGCTATTCATTATAAATGGTCATTATGTCGATGTTATTTGAGTGTATGAGAGTACATGATGTTGTTTCAGTCTTATTTTGTTTATAAAAAGCATGAGATTAGATTGTTACTACCAGCTGCCACACGTCATTTTGGGGCTAGAGCATGAGAACTGCACAGAGAGAGTGTTAAATAGCTTGTTGATCATATTTTTCCTTCTAGTGTGATGGAATGTTTAAAGTCACTTATGTCTACAACGGTCATTACTGTAAAAAAAAAAGTGATATACATGTTGAGAATGTATGTTTTGAGCTTTTGTTATGCATATTCTCTTATGCTTCATTCTGAGTAAATACACCAACAAAGAAGCCATCACTGCAATGCTCTCTTTTATTTCATTTTTCGACATACCATGACATTAAAAGCTGCGTCGACCAGGACAGTTGTTCGGCTACCGGACAATGTGGTTAATACTTCTGCAGAAGTTGCGTGTTAAAGGTGATGACATATGCGGCTGCTGCAAGAACTCAACTATGGAGTGAAAACAGTCTCAAAACCTTCCACAAATGCACGCGAGAGATCCACATGTGCGCGCAGCAATCCACAAATGCACGCGAGAGATCCACACACGCAAAGCAATCCACAAATGCACGCGAGAGATCCACACACGCAAAGCAATCCACAAATGCACGCGAGAGATCCACACACGCAAAGCAATCCACAAATGCACGCGAGAGATCCACACACGCAAAGCAATCCACAAATGCATGCGAGAGATCTACACCCGCAAAGCAATCCACAAATGCACGCGAGAGATCCACAAATGCACGCTAGAGATCCACACACGCAAAGCAATCCACAAATGCACGCGAGAGATCCACATGTGCGCGCAGCAATCCACACATGCACGCGAGAGATCCACACACGCAAAGCAATCCACAAATGCACGCGAGGGATCCACATGTGCGCGCAGCAATCCACAAATGCACGCTAGAGATCCACACACGCAAAGCAATCCACAAATGCACGCTAGAGATCCACACACGCAAAGCAATCCACAAATGCACGCGAGAGATCCACACACGCAAAGCAATCCACAAATGCACGCGAGAGATCCACACACACAAAGCAATCCACAAATGCATGCGAGAGATCTACACCCGCAAAGCAATCCACAAATGCACGCGAGAGATCCACAAATGCACGCTAGAGATCCACACGCAAAGCAATCCACAAATGCACGCGAGAGATCCACACACGCAAAGCAATCCACAAATGCACGCGAGAGATCCACACACACAAAGCAATCCACAAATGCATGCGAGAGATCTACACCCGCAAAGCAATCCACAAATGCACGCGAGAGATCCACAAATGCACGCTAGAGATCCACACGCAAAGCAATCCACGAATGCACGCGAGAGATCCACACACACGGCAATCATGCATTATTGTCCTTACTCGCATTGCTTTGCTGCTCACAACACAATCCACAACTTTGCTTTATCTGTACCTGTAATTTCAGAGTCTTTTGCATTGGTGTTCTGCCTAAAGAATGCCCCTGAATATGCGCTTTTGTATCTGTGGAATCTTTTGAGACTGTCGTTCCACGGCCCTGATTCACAAATGCACACAAGCCTATCTGTCCCGTAGACTGTGATCTGTCCCCATTACCTGCAAAGATGCTATATGGTGTCTTCCTCCAGAGGGCGCTAACCCCTAACCCTAACCCTAACCCTAACCCTATTCATTTCGTTTTTCTGAACAAATACCAAATCTAGTGCATACAAATGCATATCTGTCTGTTATGATTGTGTGACACTTGGCTTTTTATGAGATCTCTCGGCTCGATTTTCTCACAAATGTGTCCAGGCAGATTTTCTCTGCAGTTGAGCAACTTCCTCTTCTAAAACAGTAGATGGCGCTAAACTAGGGGATTAATTTAGCGCTAGTCTCCAGGAGAAGCACTGATTTGAAACTTGCCTTTGCCTACAGCTGAGGAAAATGACCGGTGAACGGATGTGTTTCTCAACTTTCTGTCTTATTTGATCTATAATTAACCTTTTTGAGGTTTTCTTTTGCAAAATGTTTATTGCATATCTAGACAGATTAGCACTTAGGGGAATCTATAAACTGAAAGCTCTGCCATCATATGTTGCTTTTTAAATTTTTGTAAAAACGTTACATTTACTGAACAAGTCTATTTTTTTCGTTCTCCATAAATTAATGAGAACATTTCATTTAATTGAAAGGAGGGTTCCACTTATTTATTTATTTAATTGGAATTCAGTCAGCTGAACTGTTAATGTAATAAAATAATTAATGGGGAAAAAAGAACACTATACAATTTTTTCTTAACTTGCCTGTGACATATGCAGTGCCCAGATTATTATTTTGGACAGACAAATGAAACCCTCCTTTCAATTAAATGAAATGTTCTCATTAATTTATGGAGAACGAAAGAAATAGATTCGTTCAGTGCAGACATAATCACTAATTTAGTAATTTTGCATGCGTCCGATGTAGAAAAAATTTACAAAAAGCAACATGGCAGAGCTTTCAGCTTATAGATTCCCCTATCCTAGAGAGAGTGAAGAGCTACTAAGTGCTAATGTGGATTTCTGTCTAGATATGCAATAAACATTTTGCAAAAGAAAACCTCAAAAAGGTTAATTATAGATCAAATAAGACAGAAAGTTGAGAAACACATCCGTTCACTGGTCATTTTCCTCAGCTGTAGGCAAAGGCAAGTTTCAAATCAGTGCTTCTCCCGGGAGTCTATTGTTAAATTAATCCCCTAGTTTAGCGCCATCTACTGTTTTAGAAGAGGAAGTTGCTCAACTGCATTTGTGAGAAAATCTGCCTGGACACATTTGTGAGAAAATCGAGCCGAGAGATCTCATAAAAAGCCAAGTGTCACACAATCATAACAGACAGATATGCATTTATGCACTAGATTTGGTATTTGTTCAGAAAAACGAAATGAATCCAGCCCTTTGGGAGATTCAGCTCGAAGGCCGGTTAGCGCCCTCTGGAGGAAGACACCATATAGCATCTTTGCAGGTAATGGGGACAGATCACAGTCTATGGGACAGATAGGCGTGTGTGCATTTGTGAATCAGGGCCGTGGAACGACAGTCTCAAAAGATTCCACAGATACAAAAGCGCATACCGGTATTCAGGGGCATTCTTTAGGCAGAACACCAATGCAAAAGACTCTGAAATTACAGGTACAGATAAAGCAAAGTTGTGGATTGTGTTGTGAGCAGCAAAGCAATGCGAGTAAGGACAATAATGCATGATTGCCGTGTGTGTGGATCTCTCGCGTGCATTCGTGGATCGCTGTGTGTGTGTGAGAGAGAATCTCTCGCGTGCATTTGTGGATTGCTTTGCGTGTGGATCTCTAGCGTGCATTTGTGGATCTCTCGCGTGCATTTGTGGATTGCTTTGCGGGTGTAGATCTCTCGCATGCATTTGTGGATTGCTTTGCGTGTGTGGATCTCTCGCGTGCATTTGTGGATTGCTTTGCGTGTGTGGATCTCTCGCGTGCATTTGTGGATTGCTTTGCGTGTGTGGATCTCTAGCGTGCATTTGTGGATTGCTGCGCGCACATGTGGATCCCTCGCGTGCATTTGTGGATTGCTTTGCGTGTGTGGATCTCTCGCGTGCATTTGTGGATTGCTGCGCGCACATGTGGATCTCTCGTGTGCATTTGTGGATTGCTGCGCGCACATGTGGATCTCTTGCGTGCATTTGTGGAAGGTTTTGAGACTGTTTTCACTCCATACTCAACCCACCAGGGACAGAACAAGAACACGTCGTAGATTCGTTAGGCCGGTGACACACTGGATGCGTGGCGTGAGCGTCTCAGCTGCGTGGCGTGTCCGTTTTTATTTCGGCTCCCATGTTAACAGGTTAGAGCTTGCACACTGCCTGCGTGACACGCGCGTCTGGCGCAGCTCGAGCCGCGCGGAAAACGCGTGCATTCTAGAAATAGAACCGACGCCTATTTTTCACGCGACACGCAAGCGTCTTGGAAGCGTTTGTTTCCAAGCAAAATTGAATAGGAAAAGATGTTTATATGACATTTTGACACGAATACATATTAATAAATGTCATTTTGATGTTTGAAAGTGTCTAGGGTTTGACATAAATGCAAATATAAATGCAATTTAAAAAAATATTATTGATTTTCAAATACTGCACCTGTCAATACAGAACGAATTATTCTGTAGCCTATTTTGCCGTCAACACTGCCGACGTTGTCTTTGCTGCTATATATTTATGTTTAACACGAAGTATAGGCCTTCCACAACTCTCTCCCCATATGTCAAATATATCACCAATGAGGCTTATCATATGTCACCTAGCAGCAGCAGCGCCGCGTCAGACACGCTTCTGGTGTGCAAAGACATGGAAAACGCCACGCAGCTGACACACAACAGAAACGCCACGCTCACGCCACGCAGCCAGTGTGTCATCGGCCTTAGGCGTACCTATCACTCCATGGGACCGAACTTTGCTCCATGGCACGTTGATGGGTAGGCATGTGCCGGTATCACATTTTCATGCTGCGATTAATTGAGTGATCTTTTATCACGGTATACGGTATTATCACGATATTTAATTGCACATGAGAAACAGATGGATTGGGGGGGATGTAAAAAATAAAATAAAACTTGCATCACAAGGTGTAATTGTGATTGTCAAAACATTTGGTAACTAAACTGAATTTTATTAAGTTTAGTGATAACATGGTACAATGATTACATGGTACAATGACTGTTTGGTAGGCTACTGTTTGTATTGCTTAACACAAATTTAACGATTTCAATTCAATACTTGGGATTTGATTTAAATCTTGATTCAATAGTGACTAATTTTGGATAAATATTAGGAAGGCTACAGTAGATAGCCCACGTTATTTTTTTCTCATGAAAAAAAATATCTCACATAATGCTATGTAACCATATAGAGCCCTATCAGCTGGTATTATTAAAGGTTACAAATAACTAATTAAATCAAATATAATGTGGTTTTCATTATAATAACAATTATGTAATGACACAAGTAAAAATATAGCCTAATAAATATGTCAAAAAGTGCAGTGCACATATTCAGCAAAATACTCCTCTTTATCTATTTGTTTTAGTCATCTAACATACTGCTGGTCATTAAATGGTTTAAATGTAACGTTCTGTGACACAATTGTTCTCCTGTTTCATATCAAAAGTAACCTGCTCTGTCTTGTTTGACGGTCTTCGTGTCCTCTTTGCTCCGCGATTTTTCTCTCCGTGAGAAAACGGATGTGTGCCGTGAGCGTGTGAAGAGTCTCGCGCTGAATGGCAGCTCTGCTTTTAGAAGCGGGATGGATCCGGATAGATCGGCGGCGGCCATAGACTGTAGGCGGCGGCGTTCCTCCTTCCACCATGCTGCTTCTCCATGTGAGGACATTAGACTAGAAGTGCGCAACGGCCGCATGTTTATACACGTGGCGATTGTTTACATCAGAGTGCGCACGTGTTTCGCGCAGCATATACGCAGTGTTTGTTTAAGCGTTGATGGAAAATAAGCTATAATGCGCGTTCTAAAAATCTAAATTCGGATCTATTATTTTTCACGGTATTTTGAAGTGCCCGCGATAACAAATCGTGCATATTCATTACCGCGATCGCATTACCGAATACCGGCACAAGTCTATTGATGGGTACGATTTGTTTCTACCGGTACTTCCAGACAGTATCGCTTGATTCCGGTTCTGGCTTGATTGACAGGTATCTCGTCCATTCAGCGATAAGTACCGGTACGTCATTCTCAAAATATACCTACCTTTTCCGTTTTTTCTGAATTGTCGTTGTGTTTTCTGAATTGTCATTGTGTTTTCTGAAATGTTGTTGTGTTTTCTGAATTGTCGTTGTGTTTTCTGAATTGTTATTGTGTTTTCTGAATTGTTATTTTGTTTTCTAAATTGTCGTTGTGTTTTCTGAATTGTTATTTTGTTTTTGTAATTGTGATTTGTTTTGCACCTCTCGGCCACCGTAAATTTTGCACTTCATGACAACTGTGAGGGGGTTGAATTTTTTTTTATAACTCATCCGTTTAAATTATATTAAGCCTTAAATTTCTGCCTAATTAAGGGTGTCCACTTTTGAGTGACAGGTGGATTCCCGCTGCTGTGGTCATTAGTCATCATTACCCCCAATTTCCACCGGCTGCGTTACGGCTGCGTTGCGGCTCCGGCACGGCGGCGGAGGCAATAGGTTTCCATTAAAGTCAATGAGTGTATTTCCACTGAATGCGGTACAGCTGCGTTCCGACTCCGGCGATCCGCAGCCCTCCGGAGCAGATACGCAGAGCTTCTATTTTTGCCGGATGCCGGAGAGCTCCGCAGCACTACAGGGCAGAATGCGCAGGACAGGAAGTCGAGCAAAAAAACAGAACAAACCAAAACAAAATAAAAGATCCGGTTAATTTTCTAAATAAAATACACCGTGATCATGGCGGATCATATTTCCCTACACTACACCTTGAAAAAGTCATAATATGCCATTCCTCATAACGTTCTGTTTATAGAAACTATATATCGCGCGATCATACGTGAATTAGCGAGATCTCGTGGGTCCTCGTGACTTCAGCTGTCAGTCATGGACGCAGCCGTTCCGCAACAAATCCGGACCTGGTGGGTATTGACGGATGACGGAACACGGAGCTGTCACGCAGCGGAGCCGTTCCGCAGCCGTTACACATCTGGTGGAAATTGGGGGTTAGCCGTTTGTCTGCTGTCTGTTAGCCATCACGTGACGTTACCTCAGCTAATTGTCTGACTGTAAAAATAAATAAATTCGGGAGTGACGCGCTACAAAGATGGCAACGTCTTCAGTCTTCAGAAACCTACGGGTGACGTCACGGACACTACATCCAGATTTTTTTTACAGTCTATAGTTGCAGCCATCAAAATCAAAATTTGTTTATATTTACAAAATACAATAAAGTTGGTCAGTGAAAACATTGGAAATCTTTTCTTTGTATTTTTGTCAGTTAAATAAAGGTTCAAGAGAATGAACAAATCACAGATTATTGATTTTATTGCATTTAGCAAAATGTCCCAACTTTACTGGAAATATAGATAAGGTCATAGGGAGGCATTATCCTGAAAAAACAGAAACTGTTCATAACAAGCTTACAAGATCAGGCAGCATTTACTGTAAATGGAAACTGGAAGTGATTTGGAAGTAAAGCATGACTTGACATATTCCTGTCTCCTGCAGTTCACAAAATGTATTGGGCTCACACAATACAAAATAACAGTTCAAATGAGTTATACAGTAATAGCAAATGCGTATTCAATATGATGCATATAACGGGATGATGGTTCTACCCCTTAATGTCTACTTTTGTGTTTCAAAGATGAAATTAGGGGGAGTAAATGACAAACACATTAAAAAAGAAGAAACAAAACTTTGAAGTGAATAATTCACTTAATTGTCTTAAAAATCTGAAATTCTACATAAATTCTACAATTAAATACTATTTTACAACTGTCCCCATGTTTTCGGTCAGTCCTGTCGCGTTACATAAAACTCTACATAAAATGTGTGCAATACACCTTTAAGGGTGTGACTCAGAGGAAGTGACATCATTCGACCGAGGTGAAGCTGACACTGATCAAGGGCGAGTTCTGTCATTGAATTGTATGATTTTAAGCTTGTTTTTGTATGTATTTTTTTTTTTTTTTTGTTGCTTTTTTTGAGGAGGAGGAGGACGAGCTAAAGGGTCAGGCCCTGTCATGGTAAAACATCCCAGAAAATAATGAAAATGTTTTAAATCCAAAACAAAACATGTCTAAAAAGGTTACTAAAAAATGTATTGCTTGTTAACAGTTTTTATGCTAGCATGCTAGCAGGCTGAGTAATGGCAGTTTAAAATGGCCGACCGTCAGGCCCTATCACATCCCTGTGTGACAGGGTCTGACAGTCCTCCTGTGACACAGTATTTAACGGCATATGTATTTAACGCATGCCATTGTAAAACATTATTTGAATAAATAGACATTACTCTGTAATTTTGAAGCTTTTTATGCTTTTTGAAGCTTTTTATACAAAATTTGTTGAATTTAGTCCCTCTTTTACCTAGGCTAATGCTAGCCTGGCTAACGTCAGACCTCGTCTCATTGAGACGTGGTCTGGGAACCACATGTTCATTTTCTCGTATTTGAGGCGTGGTTTACGAATGCCCAGAGCCGTTTATTGGGCGCTACGAATGTCTATCAAATGCGCCTGTACGTAGCTCATAGCCAATCGTTTCAATTATACCAGATGACGTATGTAGAGCGACAGAAATTCGACAAGGAAGAAGACGAAATAAACTTGCGTTCTAAACTACTTAGAACACTATCTACGGCTGCATCGAAAGGTAACTTCGCGTCTGATGCCATTGGATCCATAGATATAAACAAACTGCTTCGGTGAGTCACATAGACGTCGTCATCGTCTTGCTGCTCCCTAATAAAATCACGCTGCGCTCAAGGCAGCATGGGGAAACCCAGGCTAGGCTAATGCAGCACTGCTTTTGAGGTTGCACTTTATATATCGAAATATCATTAATATACTACGGAGCCCCTAAAGGGACGTGGTGGTGGAAAATCTTTTAGGTTGGGAGCAATTTTTTTTTCCAAATCTTTTGCGTTCCCTCGCAAAACTTTGCGTTCCCACGCAAAACTTTTGCGTTCCCTCGCAAAGATATTTGTGTTCCCACGCAAAACCTGTTTTGAGCTCGGACAGACACTTCCTGTTTAATGTCCCGCTGGCAGTGTTTCAGAGCTCCAGTGTTTCAGAGCTTGATATTTACAATCACAGTAACCTAGACAACAGGCTTGTGCAAAATTCAGAATTTCAGAATTGGCCTCCATTCAATTCATGAATTTGAATTTGAATTGAATTTACTCCGCCCCACAGGACGTTGAATTGAATTTGAATTGGAATGACAGGAAGTGGAATTAAATTCATGGCAATTCAAAGAAATTCCACACAGTCACACAACAGAAAGAATGTGTTGAGTCTCGCATGCATTCAGTGTTAGGAAGGTTACTTTGGAAATGTTATTGCTTACTGTTATTAGTTAACCATTATAAATGTGGTTTGGATTACTTTATTTGGATAACGTTATCAATGCAAAGCAATTTCGTTTTAAGTTGATTAGTAACTAATTGAATTAAACATTTTACCTCAGTAATACAACTAAATACAATTACATTAATTTTGTAATTTAATAACAGAAATTTCATTTCACGTAACTATTTACTCCTCAACCCTGCATACATTTTGTTCTAAAATAGATATTGATCAAATATTAATAAATTACCCCCTCAATGTTGTGTAATTAGTTTTGTTTTTAACATTGCTTTTAACATTCATTGCTGGGGGAAAACATATCCTTTTGATGTAATCTGTACAAGTAGTTCAAACTAATATCACTTATAATGCAATCATATCTGACATATACTCTAAAGCTTCATTGTTAAACACTTCACTTACAATATGTATATGAATTTCTTTGAATTTTTATTTAATTGCAATTCTGCTTCCTTTAATTCAAATTCGAATTGTAATTCTAGATTGTGTTTTTGACATCAGTTCAAATTCAATTCAAATTCAAGAATTGAATTGGAATTAAGGAGTCATTCTCAATTCAATTCTGAATTGTGCACAAGCCTGCTAGACAACGAGATACAACCCAATTCTCATCAAAACGAGCTTTATAATATTAATTTGTCTCTAACCAGACGAATGGGAGACAAGTCCAAATAAGGGGCCGCGTCTGTAAAGTGCAAATCCCAAAACCCTTCTGCACATTTTATATTATTAAACATATTCAGTAGCTTCACTGTGATGCACCGTACTGACACCAAATTCAGTACACACATCACTGCACTCCTGCTGGTTATACTACATTACTTAGTTTGATAAAAAAAAATGCATAATTTTTATTATTATTTATTATGAAATAAAATCAATAACTTATTATTATAACTTAACTTAACAATAACTAAAAAAATATTAAATAACTTCACACTGTTATACAGTGATGCCATCAAATTCAGTAAGCAAATATAATGCAAAAGCTGCATACAGTACCAATATAATTTGTGTAAAGAATAGGCCTACTTATTTTTTATGTGCAATTACTTCCCAAACTAAGTGTTGTAGGCCTATAACCAACATTAGAACAGTGATGTGTGAACTAAATTTGGTGTGTTACAGTGAAGTTATTGAATATTTTTCATAATATAAAATGTGCAAAAGCAGTGCCGTATGACCAGTGGGTCACCATTGATGTGTAAATTGAATTGGGTGGCAGTTTGTAACATTGAAGTTAATGACTATTTTTGTATTTTTGACTATGAGTTGATGCTGTAGTCGTTTTTTGGGTTAAATTGCACTTTGCAGACGGTCCCTTTGAACTTGTCTCTCAGCCGCCGCCTGCTCATAGAGATCCATTTAGCCTATATTATAAAAGCTTGTTTTGATGAGATTTGGGTTGTAGCTCGTTGTCTAGGTTACTGTGATTGTAAATAGGTGTCGTTTGTGTTTTAACAACGTTTAGCTCAAGAATATTGATCCGGGAAGTTCGAATAGCCTATGTGAATAGCCTACTGACTTCACTGAACTCCTTGAGTGAAGCACTGACCGCATTTCTTTATATTTGAGGCCAAGTTCAAACACTATGAAACGCTCCAAATTAACATACAGAGCTCTGAAACACTGCCAGCGGGACATTAAACAGGAATTGTCTGTCCGAGCTCAAAACAGGTTTTGCGTGGGAACGCAAATATCTTTGCGAGGGAACGCAAAGTTTCTCGGGGGAACGCAAAAGTTTTGCAAGGGAACGCAAAAGATTTGGAAAAAAAAATTCTCCCAACCTAATTTTTTTTCCACCACCACGTCCCTTTAGGGGCTCCATAATAAACATATATAATTATCATTTATGTAAGCTTTGAGTAATGATGACTGTAATCATTCCAATTCATACAGATTGCAGCTAGATGGCTCCAGTTAGTGCAGCTGAGAGACAAAGGCAATGTCGGGCACAACTAAATGGAGACCATGAGAGAAAGGAGAAACATCTTCAGAAAGAAAGGGAGAGATGGAGGCAAAAAAAGGAAAGAAGGAAAATAATTCACAAGTTGAATGAGCGAAACCAAAGACATCGGCTCAAATTATGGAGAGAGCAACAGAAAACATCTTAAGAGAAAGGCCGCAGTTCTTCAAGGTTAGAAAGGGCTACCATCACAGTACCACTTCATATTACAGCTTGGTAATAACAGGGTGATACCATGGTAATATCTACATTATTACCTAGGAAATGACATGCAATTTCCATTATTACCATGTAATAATAATGTAGATATTACCATAGTATTACCCTGTTATTACTGAGCCGTAATATGATGTAGTACCACAGTTACTTTACATCGTGCTATTTAGTTAAATGTCTATTGATTACATTTGCTGTATCATAGTAAAATGTAAAGTGGACTGTAACCTATGACTTATTTTAAAAGGACTGCTGAAGTGCATGTACACACATGAACAGCTTCCACCATTATACACACATAACATCAGTTATAATAGATGTGTGGTTACTATCCTGTTTATGTGGTGTAATATGCCATTCGTTACCCTCTACTTAGTTTCATTGTTTTGTTTATAGAATTTATTTTCTTTTGTTGTATTTATTTTGTATTAATGCTTAATGTTCTGTTATATGTAAGTTTTGTAACCAAAATGCAAAGCTCATACTACTGATTCAACCGTGATTACTGTGACTTTAAAAAAGAAAAAAACATTTCTATCCTTACATTCCTTGTTATCTTTTTGATATCTTTTTGACACTTGACAGACAGTAATACCTACTTTTTGTGTAAAACTGTGACTAGAGCCAGCAGCTGCATCAACTAGAGCTGTGGAAGTGATCCGGCCTTAAAAAGCATTATTGATGGAGTTAATACAGCTGGATTTTCCTGCTCCAAATTCTCCAGCTACCGGGATCTTTATGAACTGTACATCTGGATCACTCACAGAGAACTCTTTTAGGCGTGTTAATATTGTGCCATAATTAAACAAACAAATCCAGCATTTTGCAAACAAACTCGATCTGCTTTGCAAAGGAAAACTCGACTCGCAAACAAACAGAAAGCAATGTGCAAGTACAAAGGTCAATTTGAGCGAAAATGCAGTGGAGTAGCCTGGCAAGCCAGACCTACATCGAGATGTTAGGTCTGGCAACTCACCATTGGCACGGCTCAATCTGAGGGGCGGGATAAACGGTTGTCTCTCAAAATCCATCTGCATGCAATAGGATAGCGCCACAACCAATCAGAGCAACGAAGAAGGCTAGTTGGTATATTAAACTTTTGTCTGCAAAACTCAGAACACATCTTCCTTTTTTTAAAATGACTTAAGTGCCGTTCTTTGCTCTTTTCTCAAAGAAAAACTTAACTCCAAGTCCTCCAGAGTCCCAGCCAAAGCCGCTTCGAAAGACTGCTGTTCGCCAGCAGCAGCCATTCTTTGTTTTCAAGTAGCAGGGAACCGTCGCAACTCTGTCGTCATTATGTTAAGCCCGCCCCGCCTACTCTATACACGACGTGATTGGCCTGACCTGAGTTTGGTTTTTCCAGCTCGAAAGTCAACGGAGAGTTTCTAGACCACACTGGCTGCAAAATACATTTTGCTGCCACTAGGGTGCGTCTAGATTTCTAGGCTAGTGGAGTAACAAATATGTATTGTGTTTTACAAATATAAATAAATGAGCCTAGATAATATTTCACAAATAAATACAAACCATCCTACAAATTGCATGTAGGTAAATATTAAGTAAATGTAACGTTTTTACAAAAATGTAAAAAAGCAACATATAATGGCAGAGCTTTCAGCTTAGCTTATATATTCCTCTATCATAGAGAGAGTGAATTGCTACTAAGTGCTAATCTGTCTAGATATGTAATAAACATTTTGCAAAAGAAAACCTTAAAAAGGTTAATTATAGATAAAGACAGAAACACGCCTGTTCACCGGTCATTTTCCTCAGCTGTAGGAAAAGGCAAGTTTCAAATCAGTGCTTCTCCCGGAGACTAGCGCTAAATTAATCCCCTAGTTTAGCACCATCTACTGTTTTAGAAGAGGAAGTTGCTCAACTGCATTTGTGAGAAAATCTGCCTGGACACATTTGTGAGAGAATCGAGCCGAGAGATCTCATAAAAAGCCAAGTGTCTCACAATCATAACAGACAGATATGCATTTGTATGCACTAGATTTGGTATTTGTTCAAAGGTTACATGCAATTTGTAGGATGGTTTGTATTTATTTGTGAAATATTATCTTGGCTCATTTATCTATATTTGTAAAACACATTTGTTACTCCACGGCATTTTCACTCAAATTGACCTTTGTACTTGGGCAATTCCACGCAAAAATGTCACATCCATAACGCCAACTAAATACCATTGCATTGTGTTGGTGTTATGGATGTGACAGTTTTGCGCGGAATTGCCCACTTGCACATTGCTTTCTGTTTGTTTGCGAGTCGAGTTTTCCTTTGCAAAGCAGATCGAGTTTGTTTGCAAAATGCTGGATTTGTTTGTTTAATTATGGCACAATATAAACTCAGGACTTCTTTTTGTCTGTGTCGAGACATGAGCCAGATTTCAAGTAAGGAACATTTCTGTGGAACTCTTAAGTCATATTCTTATTACAAACTTATTCACTTATTATTAGCCAAATAGTGTCTTGGTTTGTTTAATCTGTAAGAAATGCAAGCAATTTAATGCCAAGATCCGTGATACGTTTTGTGATCCGCCTCGCCACTAGTGTAGTACTGGGCTGAGTTTCCCGATAACGTTGTCTCTTAGCGCGCTACGAAGACTCTTAAGGTATAACTTAACTGAAGGTATACCATTTCTAGGCGTGTTCCCCGAACTATACCTTAGGAAGCTGCTTAAGATATACCTTCTTATGTGCGACGTTACCCGGTGCTGTATGGAAGTAAAATAATGTCAAATGTTTTTGAAACAAAAAGCCTGTTGAATTGCACTACTTGAAAAAAATAGGCATTGCATTAACCATGCTTGCATTTTAATGCATTGTATTTTTAGGGCTTGCATTTCTATGGGCTGAAATTCAACATGGTTGAATATTTAAGCTGTGAATATTTCAATTAAAAACATTTCAAACACATTTTCATTATTAAAAATTCAATAATCCATATTCACCTTTCATATTTCACTTCCAAAATATTCAAACTGTTTAAAAATACAACCTATAATATTCAACAGGCAATTTTCGGTCCATTTTATTTCGCTTTGCAAATTCGCTTCCACAAATTCAGTGGTTCAAATTCGACAGTAAATTCAACGGAACTGCAGGAAAAGCAGTACACAGTAAAAAACGTTGGGTTATTTGTGTAACCCAACCGTTGGGTTACACATATTGGGTCAATATGTTGGGTTATTTTCCAAAAATATTGGGTCATTTTTAAAATCGTTGGGTAATTTCTAGAAATAACCCGACTGTTGGGTTAAATAGCCTACGGTTTCTGCAGCGACGGTTCAAATTTTAACGGTCCAGTGACAGACAGTCAACGCAGGAGCTGCTGCTGCATCCTGATTGTGAAAGGTAAGTCATATCGTTTTTATGTATATATAACATTAAGTATTGTGTACTGAGACGTTGAATATAATTATTCTAAATATGAATTTTATATTTTTTAAAAACGAAGTTCCCTTTAGACCGTTTTAATGATCTCCGGGAAGTGAGATCGATTGGAAATTAATCCTAGCTATCGCCGTTAGGTCGCTAGCAGTAATAAAGTAATTAATTATAACATTATACTAGCGAAACCGTTTACTACCAGTTACCTACTATAAACTAAGTAGGCCTTAGTCTGAAATCACTAGCATTACGCCTGTTTTACGGATAGCAATTGTTTATTCGTGATAGCAAATGTCTTAAAGGGACTTTAAGCTGTCACAGCTGAAGCAGTGCTCCAGACTGGTAACGTACTTTTTTTGTACAGGTGCGACTACAATTGTCACTAAATGCGGAACGAAAGAGCTCTACTCATATGAACCGTAGTGCACGGACCATTTATCAGCTCGGCCCAGCGGCGCGAGCTCAGACATCGGTCACACGACACCACAACAGCGCTGTAAGGTGCAGTGAGAAGCGTTTGAATTCGCTGAAATCTCCCGAGATGAAAGAAAGATGAAAAAGTGCAGATATTCCCAATAACATTGAAATGGGAAACATTGTGCAACAAATAAACGATTAGTTCATGATTAGTTAAAGAAAGTTGATGTTTTCCAATACACAGATTACCTTGATTTACTGTAGTAACAAGTTTTTAAGGACTAAGTTAGTTTACTTTTCTGAAAATATTTATTTTTTTCTGCTTCATTCCAACACAGAAAGGAGTAAATGAAAGTATTATGCTGCTGGATGACAATGGTTCTCAACTCTGGTCCTGGACAGTGTACAGTACACATTTTGGATGTCTTCCTTATCTGGCACCGGTCTTGGAGTCCCTCTTCTAACAAGTTGGTAAGTTGAATAATGATTAGAGATACGAAATGTGCAGTGCTGGGGCTACTACAGATCCAGGTACAGATAATTACTTATGTTTTTTTTTATTTTATTTTTTTTAGCTGTCTTCCGTAATTTCAATACAGTATTTTTTTATTTCAATATAGTCTGAGCTGTTTGATGACTGACAATGATTGAGTGGCAAAAGAAAGCAAGAAGTCCTCACAGCCAAGTCGAGGAGTTCGTGAGACACACACCACCTCAACAAACTGCAAGAACTGCTGAAGAAATCATTAGAGAATATCCCAGACTTCACAGTTTTCTTGGAATGGTAAGTTTAATATGTATGCACGTGACGTAGTAGTGGGAAGTTCGGATCATTTTACTAACTTGGATCTTTGCATCTCATTCATAAAAATTAATAAATATTTTTTCAAGTCATTTCGTTAATTTCAGCAGAATGTATTTAAATGTTACATGTCAATAGCCAAATTCCCCAAACACATCAAATGTTGATCACATTTAGAATAAGAAAAAAAATGCAATGCAAGGAAGAGGCCAAATTATGAGAAACAGAAACGATTAATTTATTTATCTGGGTCTTCAGGCTATGCAGTCTGTTAGTTTACCCAATCTAAGCCGTTTGTTCATCCCGTGACATCCTCATAAACTGAGCTTTGCAGTCTGTAATGCCGGATAGAGAATTGATTAGTTCACGTTTCGAGTCTATCGACTTCGGGTTCGAGTCATTTCTTTCAACACGTGACAGCCACATAAGCTGAGCTATGCAATCGGTACCGGATACAGAATTGATTAGTTTATCTCTCGGGTTCGAGTCATTTAGTTTTATGTCACGGAACTGTTGTTATTAGACTATATATATATATATATAATATGTATCTTTATCAAAGTGGTTTGCCCCATCATAGATAAAGTTTAAAGCATTACCAACTCTTTAGTACCTCATCCATATGGAAAAGATCCATCATAACAGAAATTCTTAAATTATAAATTTAAAGAAATTAAAAAGCTATAATTTGAGACCAAAAATGTAACATGTTACTGTTAAAAAATTAGTAACTCATTTATGTGTCCAGCACTGTCATGTGACAAAAGAATGAAAGACTCAGAGAGAAGAATCAGACCCGAAGACTCGAGAGATGAACTAATCATTTCTCTTTCCGGTACTGACAGCATAGCCTCTATGGGACTGACAGGAAGAACAAAAGACTCGGACTCGAACCCGAAGACTCAAGAGATGAACTAATAATTTCTGTTTCCAGTACAGACTCAGTAGTCCCGAGTCATATTAAAGATTCGTTCAAAATAAACGAATCATTCATGACCGACCCATCACTACAGTACAGAGAAGCAAATGGAGCGCATAATTGGATGTTTTTAAATAAACATTGACAAAAAACTATAAAAGTTTTAGGGCTGGACGATATAATATATATAACATTGATAGAAGTGATCACCCGGACTTATATAGTCTTTATATAAAGCGTTCACAGGCAAATTAGTTTTTTTTTTTTTTTTTTTTTTTTGGTGTCTAAATCAGGCTCATATAAATATCAGGAAACAGGATTCCTGGCTGCATGTCAATATCCACAGATCACTGGATCTTTGTTAAGTTGTAAGGAACACTATATCGAGTCCAACCTTTAGTTTAAACTGATAATCGTTTGTTTTACTCACGTTTTCGCAGTTTCCCCTATTAAATCCAGTCACGCAACAGCTCTTCGGTGGGAAAGTGACGTCAGTGCATACCCTCTACTGTATATGGAAGGGGTGTCTTATTTTGGAAAATTGTTTTGGCTGTGTCTAAGTGCATATGAAATTAGGTTCACACACGTGTGGTATAGTTGAAAACTGTTTTTTTCTTGTCTTTCAAAGATGATCCTGGAGAAATGGCCTGACATCCTTCCATCATCGCCATACCTCACAAATGGAAAAATGGTGTGTCCAACATATGCTGAAATGAAGCGCAGCTTAAATGACATTTGGCCTGTAAGTAAAAGCAACACTATCAAGTCAATTTTGATAAATTACACTGCTCTTCAGCTCATGTTCATCCAAAAAAAGAAAATTCTGTCATGATTAACTCACCCTCATGTCGTTCCAAACCTGTAAGACTTTCGCTCATCTTCAGAACACAAAAGAAGATCTTTTAGATGAAATCTGAGAGATTTCTGTCCCTCCATTGACAGTATACACAACTACCACTTTCAAGCCCCAGAAAGGTAGTAAAGACTTCATTAAAGTAATCCATGTGACTCCAGTGGTTTAACCTGAATTTTATGAACTGACGCGAGTGCTTTGTGCAAAAATACATAATTGTTGCATTCACGCTCTTGTCGTCTGCTCGCGCATTAACACAACATGTTAATGTCGATGTGCTCTCGTGAACATGCGTTTGAGTTTAATATGTTGTAAATAAAGTGATAAATTATGGTTAAGGGATAGAATATACTCATGTCACTTCATAAAATTGAGGTTGAACCACTGGAGTAACATGTATTACCTTTATGATGTGTTTGCTACCTTTCTGGGGATTAAAAGTGATAGTTGTGTAGCTGTCAATGGAGGGACAGAAATCTGTAAGACTCATCAAAAAGATCTTTATTTGTGTTCCGAAGATGAACGAAAGTCTTACAGGTTTGGAAAGACATGAGGGCGAGTAATTATTGACCGATTTTACATTTTTGGGTGAACTAACCATTTAACAGCAGGTGTAATGACTAATTAGAGTGACCATAATTTAATTCAATACAGCTCTGCTTTGATATAACTTTTTCATAATTTAACACTGTTGATGTTGTCACAGTGCATGCCAAACTGAACATTATTTATTCTTTTAAGGTTGGAGACAAGTGAGAAACAGTGAGACAAGCCCGGATCCACATGACTTGATGTGTTTCAAAAATGTTTTACATCTATGACATAAACTATTTCAAGACCTCTGCACCCATTTTGGGAGTTTTTGTAGCATGCAAATTTTAATATATCTGGAGGAGGTCCTGCCTCATTAAGAACTTTGATCATCATCATCATTAGGTCCAGTAGTCAACATATGTATTTGTAGTTTTATTACTCAAGGTATGTTTACACTAACACATCAATGCATTCAGTGCATTAAAGTTGTGATTAGGATTTATTGTTATTAATTTGTGTATTCTGTCCATATTTGTATAGGTTATTGAATTAAATGTATAGGTTATTAATGTGTAGTTCTAAATTTAGTGTTCATTTTGAATTTTTGTGTGCTGTATGCTGTACAATTGTATGTATGCTATGTGCATTTTTGTGTAGGTTTTGAATGTGTACTGTTTGTACATATTTGCATAGGTTTTGAATTTATTATGTGTGTTGTATACACTTGTGCATTTTGAATTTATGTACACAATTATGTATATTTACATTAAATGCTAGACTCCCCAATATATAGTTTGTAATTGAAAAATATATTTGTTGAAACATATGTATTGTTTATACAAATAAACAATCTGTATTTGAAAACAATTTGTATTTTATTTATTAAAATAAGGTCATAAATAAAAATAAATACTTAACTCAACTGTTGGGTTATTTTAACCCAACTGGAGTTTAACCCAATGCATTGGGTTAAAATAACCCACAGTTGGGAAGGTGCTATACCAATCCACAGTTGGGTTATTCGTTGGGTTATTTCTAACCCAACATTTTTAAGTGAGTAGATTACCGAGATACTCTCCATATGCTGTTAGTTCACCTCACCAGCAGGTGGTGCAAAAGCGCGTGTTGTTGACGAAGACCAGCAACAGTTAGAGCAAGCCATTCATTCATAAAACTCATTTAACAGCAATGTATTTGTGATTATTATGACGGCGGTTTTATGTTAAATTCAGTGTCTTCACGGTTACTTTCCCTGTGTAGCCTACATGCATCTTTCTCTACCATGAACGATATTAATGTTATTCCCCCGATGCGGATATACAGATCTAATGTTACATTTTTGAGGTTGACATATATTTCTCTTGTTTGTTTAATTGCCTTAACTTTATATTGTGGCGATGTGCTGCATGCAGGCTATTAGGGTTTCCCTCAATACTTAAGGATTCCCCAGCTGGACATATAAAACGCTTAACGTAGCTTAATGGACTAATTACAGTGATATAAAAGACCAAACTCGCAGGCAAGCAGATTGAATCAGAATAACGTGCAAAGTTTAATGCTGAGCGTTTCCCAGTGATAGACTGGCATAAATTGGCTTGACGTTGGACATTCGCACATTTAGGGACCGTCTCTAAAGTGTATACGACATTGGTATACACCAGGGATGGAAATTAGCACCCGCCACCAGCCAAATGCGGGTGATTTTGTGTTGTGGCGGGTAAACTCGCTTCACCTACCGGCCACCGTGGCGGGTAAATAAAAATAGCATACTGTTTCACACGGACGGCGGACACTTTTAGAGTAGGCACACCTTCAAAGAAAATGTGGCGTTACATCGCAGGCGTTAAGAGCTGGTTAAGAGGTCTGCAGAGAAAACATCTTTGCATTGACTTAACATTGAAATCACTCGCGCCTCACGCGCTATTCGCGTCCGGTGTGAACGCACCAACGCGACGGTGGAGCGTTTTTAAGATTTCCACTCTGGAGGATGGTTTCACTTTTTTGCGTTTTTAAGCTCCAAAAACGCCGTCGCCGTCTAAACGAAAGGCACATCTGATCAAATATTTTTACGTTTTCACCCGCGAGCGTTCTCGTGTAAACAGGGCCTAATAGTTTCATTGTTGGGACTAAAAACGTAAAACTGGAAGCCATAAAATACCACGAATCATCCAAATGCCACATCCAGGTAAAAAAGAGAAATTTAAGAGAGAAAGAGAAAATGTCAGTATTTCATTGAGACTTGAGATTAAATAAACTGCTTAAAGGGATATACTCCACTTTAAAATGAAAATTGTGTCATCATATACTCACCCTCATGTTGTTTCAATCCTTTATGAATTTCTTTCTTCTGCTGAACAGAAAGGAAGATATTGAGAAAAATATCAGTAACCAGACCGTTTCTGGTCTCATTGACTTCCATAGTAGGCCTATATATTTTGTCCTACTATGGAAGTCAATGAGACCAGAAACTTTCTGGTTACTGACATTCTTCTAAATATCTTCCTTTCTGTTCAGCAGAAGAAAGAAATTCATACAGGTTTGAAACAACATGAGGGTGAGTATATGATGACAGAATTTTCATTTTAAAGTGGAGTATCCCTTTAAGTATTGTAGATCTTGTAGTATTAATTTTCACATGCAGTTACACATTGTCGGTTAAAAACAAGAAAGTGGCTGGTAAAAACATTGAGTGGCTGGTAGATTTTGAAATCCACCAGCCACAGTGGCCGGTGGACAAAAAAGTTAATTTCCATCCCTGGTATACACGTTTCTAACTTCAATAGCATGTGAATAGAACGACTTACAGTCATAACACCAACTGTAAAGTGTTCATGTAGTGTCAGGCATACTGCACACCCTTTGGATTTTTGATATTTATTCAAATAAATTAAAGTTTGCTATTGAAGTTAGAAACGTGTATGCCAATGTTTTATGCAACTTTTGAGACGGTCCCTAAATGTGCGAATGTCCAATATCAAGCCAATTTTACATTTATTAGGCTACATTTAGTCATTTATTTAGCAGACGCTTTTATCAAAAGCGATTTACAGTTAATAGGAGGACAACAATATGCAAGTGCTATGACTCTTCCCAGTTTAAGCTAATGCAATACACGCATAGTCTACTATATATATATATATATATATACTGGAGAGAGAGAGAGAGAGAGAGAGAGAGAGAGAGAGAGAGAGAGAGAGAGAGAGAGAAAGAGAGAGAGAGAGAGAAAAGAGAAGAGAAAGTGTTGATTTTATGCCAGTAGGCTATATCACGAAACGCTCTGCATGAAACTTTGCGCGTTACGTTCATATTCTTAGTCCGTCTAGCCTATATAGTAGCCTACAGCCTACATCCCAAATAAGGTGCGAGTTTGGTCTTTTATATCACTGTATTAGTCCATAAACTACGTTAAGCGTTTTGTCCCGACGGAAGGGGAATCCTTTAGTATGAGGTATTGAGGGAAACCGATTATAATCCTGTTCATGTAGAGAAAGCTGATGACATGCTACACAGGGAAAGTAACAATGAAGGTATTGAATGAAACAAACACAGCTTTTGTGTCTTTATCATCTTTTCCGCATATATACTGACACGATAATCATTTTCATTTTATGAATGAATGGCTTGCTCTGACTGTTGCTGGTTTTCGTCAACAACACGCGCTTTTGCACCACCTGCTGGTGAGGTTGACTAACAGCAGATGGAGAGTATCTCGGTAATCTACTGCTTTTCCTGCAGTTCCGTTGAATTTACTGTCGAATTTGAACCACTGAATTTGTGGAAGCGAATTTGCAAAGCGAAATAAAATGGACCGAAAATTGCCTGTTGAATATTATAGGTTGTATTTTTAAACAGTTTGAATATTTTGTAAGTGAAATATGAAAGGTGAATATGGATTATTGAATTTTTAAAAATGAAAATGTGTTTGAAATGTTTTTAATTGAAATATTCACAGCTTAAATATTCAACCATGTTGAATTTCAGCCCATAGAAATGCAAGCCCTAAAAATACAATGCATTAAAATGCAAGCATGGTTAATGCAATGCCTATTTTTTTCAAGTAGTGCAATTCAACAGGCTTTTTGTTTCAAAAACATTTGACATTATTTTACTTCCATAGTGCTGTCCGTGGCGATGGTGCTGAATTGGTTGATATCGATGGCTCGAGAATCAATTATTCACTCGTGCAGGGGCTGTTTATGTGAGAAAGAGGTGTTCTTTATAAAATAAGCACTTCAGAAATAGTTTAAATTGCATTTATTAGGACTCATGGGATATTTAAAAAAATAATCCAAACTATAGGCTAATAGTCTATAATAGCATTGCCAACATATTTTAAAATTGTAGGCTATATATTGCTGTCATAATAACCATTTTAATTTTTTATGTGCTTTCTTCTCTTTCCCATTTTTGTTCGCTGAGGTGGAGCTGCGATGAAATATTGTTCTTGTAAATACTTTCCAGCATTTCAGTAATAAAAGTGTACGTCACGTACTGTGCTCGGCAGTGATCAAAAAGGATTTAAACAGTGGATTTTGAATCTCTTCTTGTAAACTCGGAGATGTGAATTCAAACGGCAATTAAATTACCACACGACCTGTTTGTCAAAAAACAGTAGGTACTAATTTGGCCAGGGATTTTTACGCGGGTTGGGTGAGAAAAAACACTGATATTATGGATTCGGACGGCACTAAAATAACCGACATACCCCTGTAAATGTTTAAAATACCGTACGAGCCCATGAGAAACAATATTAGCGTCCGAATAGGACTTAACTGACAGTAGCCTATGCTTTCACTGGCCTTTAAAAGCGCTCTTTAATTAAAATTAATTTATAAAATTGTATTATATAATAATATAATTAAAATTCTAACAATCAGTGTAATGACAGTTTTATTCTTTGCATGAAAACACTTGAATTAGCCTAACTGAACACTGTCTGGGTGTATTAAAACTTCAGAATTATATTCATATAGACCTGCAACAGTGATAAGGTAAAGCTAAGAGTGGTCCAGACCAACCTTCCGAAAGTATGACTTACAGAAGGTATACTTAACTAAGAACGTTTCGGGAAACACGTAGGCCTATTAACGATAAGGTACAGCTTAAGGTGTAACTTAAGAACGACGTAGCGTAAAGAAGGTTTCGGGAAACCCAGCCCTGATCACTTTGAGGGGGGGATAAATTTATCCCCACCGGGGATAAAAATAATTAAGCAGAGGCAGGGATGCATTGACCAGAAAGGGGGAAATCCCACGCATCCCCCCTGGCAAATCGCACCCTGGCCTGCAGTATATAACGGCTCTGATTTCCCTTGCGTAATACAAGTCAACTGTACTCCAGGAGAGAGCTGATATAATTATATTGAAGGGGGTGAAAATAAACAAAATGGGAAATGGACGCTCAAACCCATCGCCACCAAATCCAGGTGAGAGGGTCTTTCTTCCATATAGATTCATTCTCAGAGAGATACTAAATTATTGTTAAACTTAATTGCTAAATGTGTTTCCATAGAACTGGATAAACCATGGAGGGAATTTGACTGGGGGTAAGCCTTACATGTGCATAAGTTATCTTTTTTATGTGCAGGCAATGTCTTTGAAATAGCAGTCAAAACACTGATCTGTTTAGATAAAACTGAAAATACTGTGTGGGGTGAGAATTTATTTCCCTGTAAAACATAGTGGAAAATTATTTTAGCATAGATGTGTATCCAACATTTTACTTGTGAAAATGCCAAAAAGTAGAAAATTATCCATTTTATTCTCAGATGTTGATATCATTATGGCAATATTGATTATTTTTTTGAAAATTATTATTATTATTTTTTTAACAGGGTAATACTCGAACATACTAATTAATGAAGAATTTGCTTATAAAAATGGTTTCCTCATTTTGAGTGATTCAATCATTTTTTAGATATGCAATCTGAAAATAATAAAATAAAAACTGTATTTCATTTGATGAGTCTCGGTCATTAAAAAAAAGTCACTTCTTGGATCTCCACAGTCAAAATTGACTGAAATTGGCTTTATATATATATATATATATATATATATATATATATATACAGTGAGGAAAATAAGTATTTGAACACCCTGCTATTTTGCAAGTTCTCCCACTTAGAAATCATGGAGGGGTCTGAAATTGTCATCGTAGGTGCATGTCCACTGTGAGTGTGGTGTGGGTGTTGTGAGGTTTTGCGCTCGTGCACGGCTGCCTATGACGACTGCACGCGAAAACCTCACAACACCCACCCCTGTCGGTGATTGGTTGGAACACTATTTATTTTGGTTTTGTGTGGTGGTGAAACCAATTGTTTTTGTGGGCAGATCTCAGAGCCTAGGCTGCCTACAAAGACGCGTTTTTTTGACGGCCTGCTTATGGGGCGGGCAGCTAGCGGATCGTTAGGAAAGATTAGATGAATGTGATCATTTATGTTTGGGCCTTTTTTTGGGCCTGAAATCGCTGATACAACCTTTAATGGCAATAAAAGGAAGGAAGAGTAGGGCCGGATCAGATTTAATAGTAGAAATACAAGTAACATTAAATAGAATAATTAATATGGGGAATACAGTGGGATTTCTTTGGGTTACAGCTCACATAGGAGTGCAAGGAAACGAATTGACCGATAAAATGGCAAAAAAATAAAAAATAAAATAAAAAAATAAACAAACCTGTATATACATTTTGAGTATTGGAAGTAATGTATGGAAGGGTTGAGTGTAAATTATTCAGCAAGGATTAATAAAATGATTGCAAAAAGAATGGGAAGAGGGAAATAAAGCCAGACAACATTATTTTTTTCTTCAGCCAATAGTGAAAAATTAAATAAATATAGGTTTAGGAAGGAGGGATAGTGTGGTTATTACTAAGATTGGGGCACTGTACATTGAATTATGGGCTGTCATTGGTTGTAACGCATCCATGATGACAGATGCATATGTGGAGAAGTGTCGAATCTTTCTATTCCTGTGAGAAGGTCTGAACGCAAAGCACATTATTCCTATTGCTGTTTTACAGGGATTAGTCAAGGAAATAAAGGAGGATAAAGACTCAACTAAGTAATTAAGAAGTGCAATAGCTCCACTGGGAATGGCGCCATAACTATGGCAAAATCACGTGGGGTGACAGAAGCTTTAAGTGAAGTTCTGTAAAATGTTGTTTTCATTTGACAGACAAAAAGAAACCCTAAAAAAAAAGCTGCAAAACTTCTCTCTGAGTTCTGAAGATGTAAAGGACATCAAGATTCTGGTTGCTGGAGAAATTGCAGCAGGAAAGTCCAGCTTTATTAACTCTGTCGATAGTGCCTTTCAAGGACGGATCTCCTCTAGAGCGCTAGCTAATTCATCTGCTGGTGTCAGTCACAGTTTCACACAAAATGTAGGTATTTGTCACCTATACAGTTGCATGTTTTCTAAAATGTCCAGTTGACCTAAAACATTGAGCATTTTAGTTAATCATATGATGATTTCTTGGAAATTGTTTACAAATATTTATGCCTCTATATTTTTGGTCTTCTCTAGCTCAAAGCATATACCATCAAAAGTGGGGAAAAATCTTTGCCCTTCGTCTTCAAGGACATAATGGGCTTAGAAGCTCAAGCATTGGCTGGGTCACAACCAGAGGACATCATCAACACTATGTTTGGCCATGTGAAGGACGGCTATAAAGTAATAAAGCCCTATATTGTGATAATAGCATTTCGACATGAAGTTTGTGTGTGTGCAACAGGTTTGATGTTTAACATATATTGCTTATTTCCAATCTTAGTTCAATGAGAAACAGGCACTCACTCATAAGGATCAACATTACACCAGTGACCCTAACCTCTCTGATCAGGCTTTCTGTCTGGTGTACGTCATAGCCGCAGATACAGTCCAATTCACAGATGATAAACTTAATGATAAGCTGAAGATCATCCGCCAGAGAATCAGTGATGAGGGTAAATCTGAATGTTTAATTATGATTTTCATTCATGAGTTCACAATCATTACAATACACGAGAGAGAAGTGGGCATAAAGTGGGTTGAGTTTGTGTGTGTTTTTCAGTGTGTAAAAAAATCCAGATACAATAATGCCAAGTGCAAACAGGGCATGTTACAAGGCTCAACTTTTCTGCTTAATTATTTACATGACCCGGAAAATATATGTGGGTCAGTTATGTAGATATGTACAACAAACTGCCTTAAATGTGAAAAAACTTGTGTAAAACAATGTAAAGAACCTTTACATTGCCTCTGCATTTGCTGTAGGGATTCCTCAAGTGGTTGTCATGACCAAAGTGGATGAAGCATGTCCGCTGGTCAACAAGGATCTAAGGAAGATCTACACCAGCAAGAAGATCAAAGAGAGGGTATGTGATATAATCCAAAGACATACACGTGTTTCAATTTATCGATCACATCTAATTTTCTGACCTAACATTCTGTTCCTGTCCAGATGGAGTTGTGCAGTGACATAATTGGTGTGCCATTGACAAACATCTTCCCAGTGAAGAACTACCATAATGAGATTGACACGAAGGGTGACATTGATGCTCTGATACTAAAGGCACTTGAAAAGATTGTTCAGAGTGCTGATGATAGATTGCTGGACATTCAAAGCTGATAAAAATCACATATAATGCATTTGGAGTGGGTCATTCTTTGATTGTGATACATTTTCATTTTCACAGGAACATAATTTTAAGAAGATTGTGGTTTAAAACTATATAGAGGGGATTGTGTTTTGTGTATAGTTTTACAATATGAAGAGTTCAGATGCAAAAGCCTCTAAGTGCCATCTGAAATTTTCATCTAGAATGATCATTTTCATCAAGCTTGTATATTTAAGTTCAGTAATTCCACTTAAATGGCAATGAAAATTACCTATTAATTGTTAATTAAGTGAAATTACTGAACTTAAATATACAAGCTTGATAAAAATTATCATTCTAGAAGAAAATTTAAGATCGCACTTAGAGGCTTTTGCATCTGAACTCCTCATATTTACAGCAGGGTTCAAAGTCAATGAAAATCTGGGACTCTAAATCTAATGTAAACCTGAAAAATAATAGAAAGTTTCAAAATTAGATTTTTTTTAGAGAAAGTTTTAGAGATTAGTTTTAGAGAGAGTTACAATGTAAAATCTTTCTACATTTAACAACATTAAAACTATTAAATGACACAAATAAGTAATGTGGGAATATGCAGTGACACTCTCGTATTTTAGATTCTGCAAAACATTTATGAACAAAATAACTTTTGCTTATTGAGATCTATTTTTGCTATATTGAGATATACTATGAGTATATATTTTTTTTTTCACTGATTTTACACCTTCATCACCGGCACACCCAAACAGATTCAATTAAATGGGTAGATGACCCAAAACTTTAATTTAGGTGAGGATGAATACATTTAAATTTCTGTGTGAAATTATCCCTTTAAGCCATTACTGCATCACTTTGAATAAATACTCATTTGATAACTAATGTTAATGTATTTTTCTTTGGTATTTTGAGAGATAATCTCATGAACTGCAGGAAAGTGCAAAATCAAGTCAGATTTTAGAGGAACAACAGGAGAACTAAAACATTTCAAATTGTTTGATAATTATTTTTGTTTTGCTATAGTATTTTTGTTACATTTTGCAATTTCATTGACCGTGTACTTCTATTAACATAAAGGTGGTAATACCCAAAAATTACATTTCAGTTTTACATTTACGCAACCTAATTTCATGAAATAGGAAATATATTACATATGAATTAAGTCAAATACTCATTTGCTATTTTAACTCAATAGTGATGAACTGCAAGTCAAGTTAAATTTAGCCTTTACTTCCAAATGACTTTCAGTTTCTATTTCTAGGAAATGCAGCCTGTTATATGAACATGCTATGAACAATTTCTATTTCTGAAGCATCTAATGTTTGAAAAGATATGCATGTCAGTAAGTGACTGATATATCAGTCTATATCTTAGCTTGATATATTTAGTCTATAGCTTGCACTAAAGGGGTGTGTGTGGTTCACATGAAGAACCTTTAACCTCCATGCAACCATTCCACTGCATAAAAGTTTCTGAAACTTGTTATGAACTTTTTATATTTTCATAGTATTTTGCAATAATATGCATGTCAACTAGATGTACCGCATGGCGGTACAAAATATGACCGCCGCTCAGGCCTGCACTGGCTTTCCACAAAAAATATACTTATACATACTAAGTATGAAAAATCTGTGATTTTTTTTTTCAAAGGACCCTCCCATTCAATTTCTACAAACCTCTACCAAACGGTTGAGGTACATGTTGATGGTAAAAGTCAGTTATCTGACTTTGGCATGGGTTTGTTGTGTTTTACTGAAATAAAAAATATTTTTTCCCCAAAAAAGTGGTTTTATCTTGTAGCCCTGGTCCCAGAGTTTAAAAAAAAACAATGTTAACAAAATTAAACTCATTCCCACTGTACCTAGTAGAACACTTAAGTAAATGTCCCATTGAAATTAATGGGATTTTATGGATTTAGGTGAAGAAAGTGACACATAATACATTTTGGTCTGTACCATGAAGAGAAAACTGATTCAACTATATAAACTATATATTTTCTGAAAGCGTAGACTCTCAGGATGTGATCTAACATGGCATGAAACATGTCCCACCCACCTCATTAGTATACTGCCCAAGCATAACACATTGGGTATTGGTAAATCGGGTATATGGCTGATACCTAAAAAAAGTAGTAGTATGTGCATGTCTGTCTCTGTGTGTGTATGTGTGTGTGTTTGTGTATGTGTGTGTCTGTGTGTCTGTGCGTGTATGTGTGCTTGCGTACATGTGTGTGCGCGTGTGTGTTTGTGTGTGTGTGTCTGTGCGTATGGATGTCAGTGTGTGTGCATGCTTGCGTTTGTTTGTATTCCTGCATGTGTGTGTGTGACAGTATCATCCTAAACCAGCAACCCTTCGCTCAACACCACCATCTACAGGCCGATGAGTGTACAGTCACTAAATGTGCACATAAATGAATTTATTTTATACCCCCGAGGATGTCAAGTTAATCATACACATGAAATATGGTGCAGTTCTGAACATCTCAACTGAAGATAGGGGCGATTAAAGCAGAATAATATTGCATTTTAATTTTTTATGGGAGGGGCGCAAATCACAAATGAGTGATTATGGGCTAGGTTGATGTGGGCCCTTAAGAGCAACATACTATAAAAATTTCTTCATCCTTGGTGCCACGGTTCAGGTAGTTATTTAGGAAAAACTGCATTTTTTGGGTTTGGGGGGGCCCAGTGCCGGGGGGGGGGGGGGGAGTGGCCCCCGGGGACCAAACGAAATTTTTCCGTAAAAGTCTAGTGGGGCTACATGCCCACCAAATTTCATGTTCCCCGGTGTTTCGGTGTCCCTGGTATCGTTGACGAAAAAATTCAGTAGATGACGAAAAAAAAAACAAAAAAAAAACTTTGACAATCCCTATATGACCGCTTTCGCTAGCTACGCTAGCGGCGGTCATAATAATAGCATGTGTGTGTGTGTGTGGTCTCATTTTTCATTATTGTGAGTATCTGACAAATATAGCTCTTAAAACTGAAAGTAATATATAATATATAATAATATATATAACTGTTGTGGTGCGGACTTGATTTCAGTTGCTTTAAGCGAGATACAAGTCAACTGTGTTCCAGGATAGAGCTGATATACTGTAAATATATTTAAGGGGAAAATAATAAAATGGGAGGAGCAAACACAAAACCAGAGCAAAAATAACCAAATAAAAACTAAAGGAGCCTCAAATATCCTGTTGGATACTCAAGGAACTTAAAAATGTAATTTAAGTGCCTCAAAGCTCTTTCTCCTATAGTAGGGTTACTGGAGGAGCATTGACAATATTTGAGGTTCTTGCTGGAACTTATGGGATCCTTTAAGCACTTTGTATAGTTCAGAGGTTCTGGAGTCACCTTTTCATTACTATGAGACCTTGAAGTGCTTTGGGGGAAAATAGAGGAACTTGAATGTGATAAAAGGGTTATTGGAAGATCTTTTAACATTTAAGTGGTTCCTGGAGGATCTCTTATGTTAAAGCCAGCATCTGGAGGAACCCAATGGTTCAGTGAGGCCAGAATGATATTATTATTATCCTAATATTACTTAAGTTTGATTCAGTATATATACCCAGGTGAAAAATACGTATAGGCTACTATTAAAAAATGTACTTGATTGTGTTTTTAGTAGGCCTTCAATACAAATATAACCTACTTTAATGCATTTTAATAAATTTAACAGTAGCCTACGTCTTTTTCACCTGGGTAGCTTACATTTATTTAGTATAGGCCTATTTTATTGATTAATTTAAACCTTAAACAACAACACTAAATAATAATAATATTAATAAAAAAAATGCATTAATTATTATTGAATAAATAATAGTAATAATATTTTTTACTTCTTCATAAATTATTATTTGAAGAAGAAGAACCAGGAGGAGGATAAAGGTTTTATGCGGTCACGAAACTGCTGCTATTCCTCTGCTGTCGCCGCTTCAGTGAGATCCTCGCGCTGCTCGCGCGCAACAAAGCTCAGCTGATCTACGTCATCGAGTTTGAAAGCGATGGTTTAACGGCTCTCCTCATCAAAGCCTGCCGCATCTTCCGCCGTTTGTTCGACTCTCCGTTACAAGGTTTGTAAACTCGCCAAAGAAATATAAATACTCACTATATATTCAAAGACACACATAAACTAAATTTATTATACATTACTACGTTTTTACAGTGTTTACCACTCGTTTATTGCACAGTATCTGGTATGAAGGTTTTAGCCGCGATGCTAACTAAGTTACATTGATCTAATGAACAAATGGAAATTATTGACTTATTGTCTTAGATGGATTTAAAGTTAGTCATTCAATTCAACATATTCTGTACAACTGTGTCTTCAAATTGCTGATATAACTTACAGCCTAACTAAGTTAGCTGATTCCTGCTGTCGTCATTGGCGTTTGTTATGAATAACAAAAGCAGGTTAATATAGTTTGGTCTGTTTTTGTTTAGCCTAACTTTACTTACTACAGGTGCCCTCATTCTCTCAAATACCATTCTGAATCCATTTAGTGGTCAATAAATACTATGTTGTGAATAATCAGCTTTGTTATTTTGTTTCCCCAGAACAACCAGTACAATGTTTCAGTGGCAACATTGAATTACAGTAAGTACCTGCACCACATGCAAGTACTTTATTACTATGAACTCTGTGTGCAATTGTATTGTTTGACTGTGTACTTGTGTTTTTTAAAGGGGTCATATAATGCCATTTTTGTACAAGCTAATATGATTCTTTAGGGTATAAATTAAAAGTTTGTAATATACTTTAATTAAAAATTCTCATTAGTATTGTAAGAAAACACTCATTTTACCTGGTCAAAAACAGCTCTGTTTTCAGCACGCCGTTTAAGTGCATGTGTCTTTTTTTATTTTTTTTTTTTTATTTTTTTTTTATTTATTTTTTTTATTAGGCAGGTTTTTAAATGACAATGTGCATGACATATGAAAAACAACACAACCTGCTTTTTTCAACCATAAGAATGAGTAAAGAAAATGTATAAAAATATACAGAACACTCTTAACACTACCCAACCCAAAACATCCCATACACCCACAAAAAAAAAAAAAAAAAAAAAAAAAATTATAAATTTTTTATACATACATACACACACACATACATACAAATAATGAAAAACAAAAGTCAAATCTCCAGTGAAGGTACAGTCTCAACAAAGGAGATAATAGGTCTCCACACTTTATAAAATGAGTCAACAGAGTCCCTGATGGAGTGTTTGATTTTTTCCAGATGTAGAAAGGACATTAAGTCTTTCAGCCAAGAAAGATTAGAGGGGGGGCATGAAGATTTCCAATGCAACAGTATTCGTCTTCTGGCTACCAATGAAGCAAAAGCAATAATATCAGCATGACGTTTGTTGTACAAGCCATCAACCGGTGTCATTCCAAAAATCGCAATTATTGGGCAGGGTTTCACAGAGACATTGAGAGCCTTTGACAGTGTATCAAAAAAAGAAGACCAGTATGAATACAATTTAGGACAGGTATAAAATGTATGAGTGTGATCTGCTGGGGAGAGCGAACATCTATTGCACCTATCATCTTCTATTAAAGAAAGTTTCTTCAATTTAGCTTTGGTGAAGTGAATTCTGTGAACAACTTTAAACTGAATAAGATTCAAACGAGCACAAATGCAGACAGAGTTAATTTTAGCTAGAGCATTATTCCACAGCTCTATGTCAAGCTCCAGACCCAGCTCCCTCTCCCAGGTTCCCTTGAGTGCAAAAAGAGGAGGGAATTGCGAAGATCGTAACAAGCCATAAATTGAGGAGATATGGCTATGCGATTTCGGGAGAGACATTATATTTTCAATTAAAGTTTTCATTGGCTGGTGAGGGAAGGTATTAAAGTGTGCTTTAGCAAAGTCACGCAATTGAAAGTAGCGGAACAAATTGGATCTAGATATTTTGAATCTACTCAACAAATCATTGAATGACGCAAAAACATGATCATCAAGAAACAAATCATGAAATAGAACAAGGCCCTTCTCTCTGAGCTGGGCAAAAGTTGAATCTAAAGTAGAAGGAACAAAAAGATGGTTACCGCAAATAGGCATTAAGGTGGACAATGAGTTTAATTTAAAATGACGACAAAACTGTTTCCAAATTTTGAGTGATGAAAGCACAATTGGGTTGGTGGTGTATTTAGAAGGCCGTTTCAAATTGGGATCAAAAACTAATGCCGATAATGAGGATGATAAGCAGGAGTTAGCTTCCATTATACACCAATCAATATTCTGAGAATTACACCATGCATATAATTTCTGAATATTAGCTGACCAATAATAGAAAAGAAAATTTGGAAGAGCGAGACCCCCATCCTGTTTGGTTCTTTGAAGAGTTGACTTGTTTACACGCGGAGGCTTACCAGCCCAAATATATGTGGATATAATGGAGTCGAATGATTTAAAAAAAGATTTAGGAAGAAAAACAGGAATAGTCTGAAATAAAAAAAGTATTCTTGGTAGAATATTCATTTTAATTGATTCAATCCTGCCTACTAGAGAAAGTGGAAGATTGTTCCAACGCTGGAGATCTACTTTAATGCGGACTATTAATTTAGTAAAATTTTCTTTGTGCAATGACCTGAATGAGTTTGAAATATGAACCCCTAGATAGCGGAAACCTGTAGAGGACATGTGAAAAGGAAGCATAGCTGGAGGAATTTGTTTCGCCAAGTCATCTATGGGAAAACACTCACTCTTAGCAAAATTCAACTTATAACCTGAAATTAATCCGAACTCATTCAAAAGGTGCATTATATTATCTATGCAGTTTAGAGGGTCTGAGACATATAGCAGGAGGTCGTCTGCATACAGTGATACACGATGCTCCCTTCCTCCTCTATAAATACCTGAGAACACTGAAGACGATTTTAATGCTATAGAGAGAGGCTCTATAGCTAAGGCAAAGAGGAGAGGCGAAAGTGGGCAGCCCTGACGGGTGCCATGAGAAAGAGAGAAATAAGGGGACCTTTCAGAGTTAGTTTTCACGCAAGCTGATGGAGTGGAATATAATAGACGAATCAATGAAATTATTTTAGGTCCAAACCCAAATTTTTGTAAAACCATGAATAAATAATCCCACTCCACCCGGTCAAAAGCCTTCTCCGCATCTAGCGAGATAACCATTTCTGGCTTTGATGAAGATGGAGTAAAGATAACATTTAGGAGTCTACGTATATTAGAAGACAACTGACGACCAAGTATAAAGCCAGTTTGATCTTCTGATATAATTGACTGGAGATGAGCCTCCAAGCGTTTGGCCAATACTTTAGCTAGTAATTTAATGTCATTGTTAATTAGGCTAATAGGTCTGTAACTGCCACAAAGTTTAGCATCTTTGTCTTTCTTTAATATTAAGGAAATCAAAGCTTGGTTTAAAGATGATGATAGGAAGCCTTGATCTAAGGAGTGATTGTACAAATCTAATAATAAGGGAGACAATTGAGTGGAAAACTTTTTTAAAAATTCAGCAGAAAAGCCGTCAGGGCCAGGAGCTTTATTATTTTTCATAGTTAGGATACAGGAGGTTATCTCTTCCAGGCTAATAGGCTCGTCGAGGCTGTTGGCAATATCAGGACTAATCTTAGGTATCTCTAATTGGGAAAGGAAAGACTGAATAGCAGCAATGTCTACGTTAGCTTCAGATTTGTAAAGATTAGAATAGAAAGAAGAAAACTCTGAGTTTATTTTAACCGGATCATTAATAAGGTTATTTGAGGAGTCATACACCTGTGTGATTAACTGAGAAGCAGTTTGGTGTCTGAGCTGAGATGCTAACAGACGACCAGCTCTATCACCATGCTCATAATAAGTTGCTCTTGTGCGTTTTAGCAGAAACTCTGCCTTGTTGGTTGTCAATAAGTCAAATTCAGTTTGTAATTTTAGCCGTTGTGTCTCTAAAACAGGGTTTGGTGACCTGGCATTTAGCCTATCTATCTCTAAGATTTTATCAATGAGTTTCTGTTGTTTTAATTTCCTAGCTTTAGTCCAATAAGCATTAAAGGAAATTATCCTCCCACGTATAAAAGCTTTAAATGTTTCCCATAGAAGTGATGGTGAAACTGATTCTGATTTGTTGGTTTCCAAAAAAAAATCAATGTTATTAGAAATATAATCGCAAAATTCTTTATCAGCTAACAACCCAGTATTGAGCTTCCAGCCTCCAGCATGTCTACACAAGTTTTGTGGGAAAGAGAGGTCTAAAATGTGTGGGGCATGGTCTGAGATAATTATCGCTGAATATTCTGTAGATTTAACTTGAGATAAAAGAGCCTTGTCAATAAAAAAATAATCAATACGTGAATAAACACGATGAACATTTGAAAAAAAAGAAAACTCTTTTACAGTTGGATTAAGAAAGCGCCAAGGGTCTACACATCCCGTCTGATCTGCTAGAGATGAGAAGGATCTAGACATTGACGTAGGAGCTGATGACTTGGGCTGTGAGCGGTCTAGACTTGGGTTGATTGTGCAATTAAGATCCCCACCTAAAATAAGGTGATGGGTATCCAGATTTGGAAGATGGGAAAAGAGCGAGGTCATAAAAGCAGGGTCATCAAAGTTAGGGGCATAAACGCTAACTAATATAACAGGTGTTTGGTACAAAATCCCGGATACTATTACGTAGCGCCCATCAGGATCAGATATTACGTTGTGTGGGACAAACTTTATACGTTTGTGTATTACAATTGCGGTGCCTCTAGATTTACTATTAAAGTTTGAATGAAAAACTTGACCAATCCATGGTTTACGTAGTCTTACATGATCACTAACCCTGAGGTGAGTCTCCTGTAAAAAAACAATATCCGAAGACAGGCTCTTTAAGTGTGAGAACACCCTTGACCTTTTAATTTGACCACCTAGACCCCTAACATTCCAAGTAACAAATTTGACATTATGACCAGCCAACCCCTCTATGTTCACTTTAGGACTAATCATTTGTTATCGTGAGGATAAAAGAGAAAAGAAAAAAAAAGGAGTCTGGGACGAGTAAATAAAAGGTGTGGAAAGAAGGAGAGAGAGAGGAGAAAAAAAAAAAAAAAAAAAGAAAAAAAACCCTTATACTTACAACTCTGATGCTCGTCTTTTGGAACATGACGAGTAGCCAGAACAACAATTCTCACAACCGATTAACCACGTAGAACTGTCAACTCCTAAAAGTTAGATATACACCTAAAGCAGCTATCAAGGCTTAGATATCCGCCGAGAAACTATATAAATATAAAAATAATAATAATAATGATAATAACAATAATAAATAAACAACCAAGTAGATGATAAGAAAACATTAGATAAAAAAAAAAAAAAAAAAAAAGGTTAAGGTTGGTAAGTTATATAAGCGATCCGCCACAAGACGGCATTACCAACATTGATCAGGTGGTATGACATTTAAAATCATCAACCGAATAACTTGTGCAATCCATAAAATATATAATTTGGGGATGCGTGAATAACAACTAAATAAAGCAGACAAATGCACACGCAGTGTGGCAGACTAATTTTCCTTCAAGGGCAAGGCTAATCGAAAGTACAGTGAGAGCTCAACGCTGACCTTAAATTATTTACAGCAGCTTGTACTTGTTGAATTTACCATCCCAAATCGGACACGGGTATAGTCCACGACCTAATTAGGAAAGTTTTGGTGGTAAAACGACTCCGCTGCCTCAGGGGAATCAAAGATCCGTTCCACGCCGTTACGACTCACTCGAAGGCGAGCAGGGTACAGCATACCAAAGCGCACTTCTTTCTGATAAAGTAGGCTCTTGACCTTGTTGAAAGCTGCTCGTTTCTTCGCCACCTCGGCGCTGAAGTCCTCGTACATCTTGATTTTGTGGCCCTTGTAAGACATGACTTTGTGGGATTTAGCCCAATTCATGACAGTTTCCTTCACGATGTATCGATGAAATCTGATAATCAGCGGGCGTGGAGATTCCTCTGCGCGAGGTCTGGGCCGCAGGCTACGGTGGGCGCGATCCAGCTCAGGTGGTTCTGTAAGGGAGTCACCGAGGAGTTCAGAAAGCAGGTTAGTCATAAACTCTCGTGCGTTTTTTCCCTCAAGGCCCTCAGGAAGGCCTACCACTCGTATATTCTGCCGCTTCGAGCGAGAAATCAGATCTTCTACGCTAGCTTTGAGCGCCGTGTTTTCCTTTTCCATTGTCGTCAGTTTTGATTGAACAGCGCTTACATCATGCTCGAGCTGAGCTATTCGGTCGCTATGGTCTGAGAGACCCGATTCCATCTCGCTTATGGTCACTGCCTGTGTTGTCAGGGTCGTACCGATCGATTCAATTGAAGATCGAATTGGTTCCAGAGAACTATTTAAAAGTGCAACAAACTCCCCGGTCATGTCTTTTCTGAATCTTTCGAGCTCTTTGACTAGAGATTCGATTGTGAGATGTGCAGGTTCGGGCTCGTTTTCCGCCATTTTGCTGCTTTCTTGAGAGGCCTGTGCATGTTGAACTTGAGACTGCTGTTTACCTCCCGTCCTCGTAGACTTGCTCATTTTAAGTGAAATATTCCGAAGGCGGAATTTTTCAAACATACAAAAAAGATTAAAGGAATACGAAGTGCTGATAAAATAGGGTGTATTCTGAAGAGATTACATGAAATAATGCGGAGCTTCGACACCGTGCGTCTCAACACCACATTGCCAAACCGGAAGTCCTCAAGTGCATGTGTCTTTAAATGATAATAAGCTTTGCTCACCCCGCCCCTCTGTTCTGTGCATACACCGTTTGTAACACAATAACCATAACGCATTGTTCATTATAAACGTGGGATTATGAATTATATTGAGAACGTCGTACATAGAAAACATGCCGTAATGTACCCTGAGTGTAAACAGCCGCATTCATTGTGAAGCGTGCAGCAAGCGATTTGCAAAGAGTAATATAAAGATTAATATAAAGGTTAATAAAACGTTACACTCACTTCAGTTCTTCTGGAGGTGCAGCACGAACACAAATAGTTGCCGATCCTTTTTTCAGGAGCAGCTTCTTAGCAAAACCAGTTTAATACTGATCCTCCTTTGTAAAGCAGTCTGGTGAAATGATTCGCAATCGTGGGGAATCCCTGCGTCAATGCTTTGGGAATATTCCATAAAAACATCAAAATGACTGCTGTGTTCCTTATTACACCCAAGAACAGAACGCCACAATCGCTTAGACGACGCCATTCTTCTCCAGCATATCAATGCACTATGATGACAGACAGGTCGCTCACGAGGGCGCGAGGGCGGGTCTGTGTTGAAACGCTGCTGTCAATCACAATCGTGGGAGGGGCATCGATTTTGTGACGTCACAAAATCGAACGGCTTGATTTCAGAGAGGGTCAAACATATAAGGAGATAAAAAAAAAAAAAACACTGGATGGATTTTTATCATTTTATGATGGTTGTGTACAGGCACTGCCAACACACATTTCAGTACAATCAACTTGTAAAAGTGCATGTACCATTATATGACCCCTTTAATCAGTTATTCTCTGAAAATCTTCTTCCCTCATGCTCTCAAATCTCATTCATGTTACATTCATGTAATATCACTGGTTTGGAGCCAATAATGCTATGCATTTTTTATAGGCTATACCTTAATCATATGCATTTGAATATAAGACATTTGAACCCTGAATTATAACTTCAAGTTTGGTCTTTTTCGACAAAAAAAGGAAAAAGCTATTAAATGGCTTCATAAGACTTACAACACAAACCATAACACATGAGTTGTGAACTCATTGATTATTTTTAGGATCTTTTCTGGGACATTTTTGGAGCTTAACCATTTTTATATAAATTGTTGCATTGAATTGAACTAGACAAGTGTACATAAGAATGGTTTCATGAATGATTTACACCATTTTTTTCTGCTTGTGTTTCATGCAGTGAAATCGAACGGTGACTGGGGTTGCATTATGCCTGAGATCTGCTTTTGGGTTCCACAGACAGAAAGTCAAACAGGTTTGGAACGTCACAAGGCTGAGGAAATTATTTAAATTTCACAACTATCACTTTAATAACCTTACTAACAGTAAATTTTGTACTTTGCAGGGATCTCGGTAAGCTGAAATACAAGTTTGAAGTTTGAACAAGAATAAAAATCCTCCTGTAGACCTGAAAATCATTGAAGTGCCTGGACCTTCCACCAGAAAAGAGGAAAAACAAACAGAAAATGAAGCTGATACACCTTTTCACTTTTCTAACTCGTTAAGTACCTCACATGTCCCTTGTGAAGATTTTATAATTGATTGCATTTTATGTTGCAGTGAGTAAAGGTGCGTCACATTTGTGAATTTCGTGAAATTACACATGCAAAAAGGTCCATTGACCATTGTCAGCAGTGTAGCGATGTAATGTATGAAGCACCACAGTGCATTCTTTTAGGTTAAATTAGCTTACTTCCAATCATTTTATTAATTTCATATGCATCTATTTATATTAATATATAATTAATTATTATATTAATTAATATATTATCTTAAGAAATATATATATATATAATTCTTTCTCTTTTCTGCAGTTCACCTCTGCTCTAGCTTGGTTTCTTGTAATAAACCCTATTGTAAATCCTATGTAACATTGTTGGCTCTGTGAAATTGCATGTTATGTTCCTACTGTAGATCATCATGCTGAAGGCCTGCTGCACCCCCGTCCAAGAAAATCTCCACGGCTATGAACCATATGACTAGTAAGCAAAACCACCTCAAACATACAATGCACTACTGTCCAAAAGTTTGGGGTCTGTAAGATGTATGCTTTTGAAAGAAGTCTCACATTTTAAAAGCATTAACCCCAGGTTTTTTCAGTGTGATTGTCCTTGAGAAGCCTGTAGGCTAAATAATAGGCGACAAATATAATGGTATAATGGTCGTAGTTATAATAATTTATTTAACTATTATGATAACAGGATATCATGGTCATTGGTATATTTTATTTTATTTCTCTAGGTCTGTTTTGAGTTATGTTGGCCAGTGAGACAGACACCATACTCAGGGGTATTTATTTATTTGTATATATTTTTTACTGATAAATACTGAATTTGTTTTTTTACTTTTAAATGCTAAATGTGATTCAGGCATGCAAGTTATTTTTCACAGATATCTGGCCAGCTTACTCATGGCTCATACTCTTAGCCTTTAAAATGTTTGAATTGAAATCCCCAATGCAATATCAGGGGCTAAAGATATCATTAGAGTTCTTAAACTTATGGCTATGCTCTTGTTATCAGATGAGATATTATCCCTAGCGTTTGGCCCTGTGATTCTTCAGGACAAGACCTTGATGCCATCCACACTCAGTAGATGAAGAAGGTGAGTTTCACAATAGCTGCTACTACCACAAATCAAGAGACCGAACACAACAGGCTTTCATCCATATGCACACACCCATATGTAGGCATGGGTACTGAAACCCAGTATTAAATGGGCCCTGGGGCCAAATTATGGATGACCGCAGTATCGATAAGCTTGGACGTTATCAGTTCTGCTGACGGTACTGAAGAAATTACACACACTATTTATTAAATACATTGTCTTGCAAATTGTATTTCACGCCATCCTTAAAATTTTTTAAAATCTTAAAATATTTGTTTGCCGTAACCCGACCGACCCTGTCAATTTAGTACCGACCCAATTATTTATTTATTTTTCCCTTTTAGTCCGACCGACTTGCCGGTTGTAAACTTGTGTTAAGACCAACCGATTTTTCTTTTAACTCTTCAAACAACTAATACAAATGCAATAAAAATAATATTAGTTATTAATAGGGCTGTCAAAAGATTAATCGCGATTAATCGCATCCAAAATAAAAGTTTGTGTTTACATAATATATGTGTGTACTGTGTATAATTATTTTGTATATATAAATACACACACATGCTTGTATATATTTAAGAAATATTTGCATACATATACTGTATATATATTTATATAGTTTATATTATATATAAACAGGGTTTTTCCTGCATAGACAATTATGAGGCGGCCGCCTCCGTCAAATTTCGTGCCGCCTCCGCCTCTCGACAAAACTCGGACAGACAGTCACGTGCTCATATACACTTTTTCCACCGTGACGGTTCTGTTGCGGTTCCCGCTTGTGTCCATAGTGCTGCACGGATCATAATCCGCGGGTCGAGCGGGCCAAGTAATAACAACATTCCATTCAATCAAGGGTGGAAGACAGATAAATCTAATGTGTTGAGTGTAATAAAGACACGGAACTCCCATCATGGTAACTTACCTAATGTACGGACGGTAACAGCGCTGTTGAGGTTCGCGCCGTTATTTATAACATATTAATTATAGTTAAGAAACAATAACGTTATGTAGGCTACACACGACCAGAGTGCTGTTTTCCTGAATGCCATCACGATTGAAACCGAGATATTGATTTCATAATGCTGCGTTCACACCAAACGCGAAAATGCGTCTGGCGCGAGTGATTTCAATGTTAAGTCAATGGTAAGACGCGTTTACGCGCGTCTGGAGGTCTTGCGGCGCGAATGAGGCGTTTTGCGCGGCGCGGTAGACGCGAATTCGCATCATTCGCGCGTCTAGTTCGCGCGAATGACGCGAATTGAGCGTCTGGCGCGTTTCGCGCGTCAAGCGCGAATTGTACTTTTTGTGCATCACGCGTTTGACGCGAATTCGCGTCTGCCGCCCGAGTTGAAAAATCTGAACTTCTGCGTCAATTCGCGCCGCGTTAACCAATCAGGAGCCTGCCTGCTTGCTACTGTCACGTGGTGAACTGACAGTTTAATGTTATTTTATGTTTGGTCTCAATAAATTATTTAGTAATATGACTAAAATGCACAACAAAGCAAATCTTTCACATAAAAACTCGATTTCAATATGAGAGATAGCCTACTCATTTGTATTGAATGCTATTTATTCCATATCTATTCTAGATTAGCCTATATGAAACTTTATTAATCTAATGTAAAGACACCAAACACAATTAAGTGTATAAAAACTTTTCAAAAAAATCACAGGACAGGTTTCACTTTTGGAGGCAGGGTCCATTTATTATCAAAACAAAAATAAATGACAGATTAGGTGCGGGAGAGGGTGAACCTCGCGCCGGACTGTACAGCGCGGGCTCGTCATGCAGAGACCACTCGAGGCCGAGGCTTTATACGGCCTACGCTGTCCTCGTCAGCGTCCTCACCGTTAGGTCCACCAAACCTACCTCCTGGAGCAAATTGTGAAACTCCTGAAACCCTCCGGAGGTTTTGGTGGACCCGAGTACAGCGACGATGTCCCCTACGCAGCTGTTTCTGCTCTTCAGAGCATATAAGAGCGGTGACTCTCTCGATTAATGCTAATGCTAATGCTCGATAAACATCTAAAAAAGATGGCCGCCAACAGCTTTCGAAACTTTCGCCCCCGGACTTCGCCTTTGACGCGCGTGACGCGCGTAAATTTCGCTTCAAACTTTTGATTTTACGCGCGTCAATTTCGCTCTTGACGCGCGAATGCACACAAAGTGGTCACGCGTATAACTAGACGCGGCAGGCGCGAATTTTGACGCATTTTCGCGTTTGGTGTGAACGCAGCATAACAGTTCAATAAACAAATAGTTAAAATTAAGTTACTTACATTTTTAGACGCAATGACTGTTTTTGTTCTGTTTCAGCAGCGAAAATAGTTCCAAACAACAGAACCATAGCGCATCTCACAGCAACACGCATCTATGATTCATTACTGAATGATTCAGCGTTTTGAACTAATCACTCGAGTCAAAGATTCAATTACCCATTATTAACCTGTTAAACCCGTAAACCCGGTACCGGGTTGGAATTGCGTTATTAAGATCGTTATTACGATCGTCCTTTAATATTTAAAGGTCCTGATGAAACATTAACAGTCATATGTGATATCATTACAAAGCTTAGACCCTCTAATTTTCACACAAAACCATCATTTTTTCATTCATTTTACATATCGCATCATTTAAATGTTTAAATTCCTCCACCCGCAACCGGAATACCGATCAAAAATAAGTGTGATTATGAATTTGAATATTGATGGCATTAGTCAAATTTGATGAACAAAGGCAAGTCATATACCAAACAAAAGCTTTCTTTCTCAGGATTTTTGCTATATGGTTTATTTAGTTGACATAATACAACAGATCAAATGATTGCAGAATGAGTCGCGAAGTACATCTTTGATCTTTGTAAACAAACTAGGAGAAACGTTGCATTTCATCTCCAATTACAGCATGTCTGAGCTAAAAGTAGTCAAAAAGATATATAGACTTTCACCTTAGACTGTTTTCTTCAAAATGAGTCCATTTTCACCTTTATGTGAGTTTCGCTTGAGAAATAATCCATCGTTATGTCTCATTTAGTCCAGTAATGCAGGAAATAAGTCGATCCTTATGAAAATGGCAGTCGATCCACATGATATGTCCACATGATATACGTTATCGTCGACGGATGATGATGAACTACGCATCATTGGAAAGCTAATGATCTCACCATTACGTGAACATGTCGTGAACACACCTTTCCTCTAAACCAACCAGAGTCTGAGATATTCAGCGCGCAATTTTACCTATATTCTGCGGCGCGCAGTTTGGACGCATTTAGAGTCGTGCACGCATTACAGTGCTCACTCTCGCACTCATTCACAAAATGTTAGACATATAATATTTTTTTCAGTGTTTGGCGACATCTAGTGGAATCAAATGGAACTTATAATAGGTAGCTGTTGCACACAATACCACAGTTATACACTTTCAAAGAAAGATTCAATGAAAAAAACACACAAAAGCGCCTACTTTTTTGTGTGTTTCTTCTGATATTTTAAACACACAATAGTTTTTATTACATTTGACACTTGATTTTGTTTGTTTAAATGGTTTCCTATAAAATGACACCAATATTTTGCATTTATTTCACTGTATGTGGGTAAGGGGAGCCATCAGATTTGGGTATGTCCAATTTCATGCGGAATTCCAAAATTACCCAAAGAGTTTAAGGGGTTAAACCGCCTCATTCTGAATAAATCAGCCGTTTGAACGAATCGTTTAAATGAATGACTCAACGACTCGCTCATTAAGACGGCCACCTGCCGCCTCCTACTGGTGGTTTAGTTTCATAAAGTAGCATTCTTTTCAACATTCCTTATTTGTATATTCAAAAAATATTTAAAACAATCTCATAATCTCATTTAATACAGTTATAATTTTTCAATGTAAATTATTTAATTTGATTGGTAACAGCCTAGTGTCTTATTATTTTAATTGAATGTATTGATAAAATGTAAGAATTTGAAATGAAATTTAGAGCATACATTAAATAAAATTAGGGGAAAATGCTCTTTATAAAGGTACAAAAATTATTCCGATAAGAGTGTTTTCAAAAATGAAACATTGACAATTTAAGTTTAAAGGGAGCAAAGCCTCTGTTTAGGCTATAAAGGAAATGTAATCTTGCCAAAAGAAGAACTTTTAATTTAAATAAATGTTAATTTTAAATCAGCCTACTTCAGTGTGATATGTTACCATATTATCATGCTTAATTGAATAATTGTAATGTGATGATCAGATGCAGATATCTAAATCAAAGAATATGGGTGGTTGGCGGGTGGATTATTATTTATTTTTAACAACAGATTCGAGTGACTCAAAGTGCACCAGATTAAGGAATTTATCTTTAAAATGTACAAAATTTTCTCCCGGGGGGGCATGCCCCCGGACCCCTCTAGTGTTACGATTTTACCACCTCCGCCTCATTTTGAGCCAGGAAAACCCCTGTATAAATATAATTTTTTTTATATATATAAATAACACATTTTTCTTAAATATATACATGCATGTGTGTGTATTTATATATACAAAATAATTATACACAGTACACACACATATATTATTAAAAACAAACTTTTATTTTGGATGCGATTAATCGCGATTAATCTTTTGACAGCCCTAGTTATTAAGTATTGTGAATATAAATTGCCTAGACCTACATACAAACATAAGCGACATTCTTTCTTTTAAATAAAAACCCGTGGCGTGTCATCTATGATTATGTTTACACCATTGGTTTACGCATGTCACACTATGGCCTGCAGGCTAAGTTCGCTTCGTTTCATTCACTGTCAATGGTTCGCGCTTGGTAATGATGGCTGCGGCTTTTGTCAAATTACTCTAAAGATTATTTCATTTTTATATGTTGTTGAATATGGTTTATTAAAAAATAAACATGTGAGAGCGTGTTATAGGCTATATGCAGAGATGGGAAGTAACGAAGTACAAATACTTCGTTACTGTACTCAAGTAGATTTTTTAGATATTTTTACTTTACTTTACTATTTATTTTTGTGCCGACTTTTTACTTTTACTCCTTACATTTTAACATGAATATCGGTACTTTCTACTTTTTTTATTCTAAAAAATTGGCTCGTTACTTTAGTTTCAAATAGAGGTCGACCGATATGGGTTTTTTCAGGCCAATGACGATGCCAATCTTTTGAAATCTGGGTAGGCCGATGGCTGATTAATGCTGCCGATTTATATTGGCCGATATTTGCCCGATTATGTGCTTGTTTTTAACCTCTATTTGAAAGATAAAATGTAACACAAATAATTACTTAAGATAGACAAGATTTCTCAACAAAAACATTTATTGAACACTTGACCAATCTGCACTTGTACAAAAGACAAAAAGACCTTGAGATATGTTTGGTAATTGTACCTGAATGAACTGAAAATTAATTTGCTACATTTCAGATTAATATATTTGTTTTCCTTAATTTTAATTGACAGTAACTTAAACACTTTGCAGTTTGAATGATGTCTTATATAAACAAAATGACGGTGTATGTTTTCACTGTTCGATCGCATCTGCGCCACACACACACACACACACACACACACAAATATAAGTAAACACTTTGCGACTTTAAACACACGCGACTTTTCGATCGTGCCCGCGCCCCTCTCTCCTTCTCCCTCTCTCTCTCTCTCTCACACACACCATATTCCAGCATTGCAAGGTGTCCCCAAAGAACCCGCGTATCTAACAGTAGTTCCGCATTACATGAATTAATTTGCACGCGAGTTTTATTTATTTTTATACCATGTATTCTCCGTGTAAATGTATACACACGAACCGTGACGCCCGTACCGTTTCGGTTCAGTACGAATAGATGTACCGTTCCACCCCTAGTCTACAGTGAAATACAGTCACACATTACACTGTTTGGCCAGCATTTTAACAGTGTTCAATCCAGCTACTAGCTAACGGTATGCTAAAGTTAACTGCTGACTAGCGTCACGTTTCTAACGTCCGTTGTCAGAGCATCCAAGAGAAGCACAGGCATAACAGTAGCACTGAAATGAAGCACATAAATCCGCATTCATATTCGGTCCGGTAAATAACGGTCGTTAAGGCACCAGTGCCGTATTAGCACCGGGTCTGTCTGTCTGTAGCTACCCAAACCTAGCGACGACGCTATAAGCAAACCCAGTCCTTTAGTGCGTTGGTGACTTTTTTATTTCTTATTTCTCTGCATTGAGTGACAACCCTCTCAAATATAAGACACACAAAACAGAACAAATAAAAATCTCAGATTCTCTGTCTGTAATTGCAAAATTCTTGCTTATTGTGACATGATTCCTTCTGCTGTGCTAATGCAACCTCAACTACGCTATCAATATCCAAAGTAGCCGAACGTCATGTCGCCTATTCATATTTTTTCTCGAAGTTGGCAGTAACATATCAAAAGGTTTTAATTAAATATAAAGGAGTTTTCTCCAAGGAACTTAGCTCCTTCCTTAGGCACTGGATGAGGTCTGCTCACTCTGCTGGAGAATGACTCTAGGCGCAGCGTGCGTCCAAAACGTGTTCCACAACAACAACAACACTAGCTGCCCACAGATGCGCCCGCCTAATAATCGGCTTGATATACTGGATATTGGCCGATGCCGATTATGTTAAAAAATGCAAAAAATCGTCCGATTAATCGTCCGACCGATTAATCGTCCGACCGATTAATCGGTCGACCCCTAGTTTCAAATAATTTCAGTGGAATCGTTATTATTTTTGCATCATCAACCCTTCACAGGGAGTATGATTGACAGGCGATGTGACCAATCATAATCCGCCATTTTGTCCGACAAAGCAGTCAGGAGAGTTAGTAGATTAACATTGGAGGATTTAAACTTGAAAAATGAAGTGTACCGACATCTTTTCGCGTAAAAACATCATTCCCTATTATGTTCATTCATGTTTATTTTATGCTATAAATTAACTAGAAGGATACACTTAGTGTATCTTTGATATCAGAACATGAGGACGTGATTCCATCAGAATTTTCTACAGCCTGTCAAGGTACAACTGTGGAAACCACTCAGATGCTCCCTCCAGTGCACCAGAGTATGGAGATTTACCCTTATTAGCTGATAATTCTGATTATGTTCAAGATGGACATGCACATTTCTATCATAGCCCTCCTCTGAGAAAACCTAGTGATACGTTTTTTTCAATCTCATCTGAAATTATCAGTGTTGGGGGTAATGCATTACAAGTAACATGCATAACACATTCAGATTACTTTTTTGATGTTACAAGTAAAGTAATGTGTTACAAGTAACATGCATTACCTAATCAGATTACTTTTTGATCTAACAAGTAATTAACTACAAATAATGTGCATTACCTAATCAGATTACTTTTTGATCTAACAAGTAATTAACTACAAGTAATGTGCATTACCTAATCAGATTACTTAATAATTGATGTTATGAGTAAAGAAACGCATTACAATAACGCACATTACATAATCAGATTACTTTTTGATGTTATGAGTAAAGAAACGCATTACAATAACATGCATTACGAAATCAGATTACTTTTTGATCTAACAAGTAAAGTAATGCATTACAAGTGTCATACAATATGTAATCACATGACTTTTTGATGTCAATGAAAATTACATTCTAATAATACAAGTAAATTTATTGACAGTAAAAAAAATCACTGCAGATTAAGTTAAGTTTTAAATTTCAAAAACAATATTCGCATTATAATTATGAATTGTAGCTGAAATATAGAAATTGATGCATGACGTCCACTGCAGTGGACACATGATTAATCAGAGTTTTCTCTCAATCTAAAATCAAAACTTGGAAAATTTTACTGTGATATGAATCATTAGATATTGCTTGATGCTGCAATATATTTTTTTTTTTACCTACAAGAGTCTCCTAGGATAGAAGGAATGGGTGTTTTTGAAAACATATTGAACTCTTTAATATTGCAGTAATATTAAACATTTTAATACTACAGTAATATTAAACATCTTTAGTTTTTCTGTTTCAAATAACGTTGTGTTTGAGCTGCGTGCGCTAAAGCTAAAGAGCTGAAGGAACACCCCTATATGATAAATTAGATATTTATACAAAATAAACACAATATTACAACTTACACTTGCACAAAATCATGCACAGATTAACTTGAGCTATTATTAATAGTAATCAACTATTACATAGTGAAACTCCTGTTGTGGATGCGCTCCTCCTAGGACAACACGCTGAAACACAGCAACTAAACCCAAAGAATTCACAACGTTTTTAATGCAATATTTTGCTCATTATAATGTATGTATATATGGCAGTCCCAATCATAGTTATTAATGTTCTGCATTGAAGCTAATGATCATCACATATTGTGACTTTTAATTAAATCAAAGCTACAGCTAACACTGTCTGTAAAAGACAGACTTACAATCGGTTAAATGTACTGTTATGTTGATGAAATGTTGAAAAAAAATCAATTTTAGAAAACATGGGTGGTGATGAAGTAAAAAGATCCAGCACATTTAGATGGTACAACCTTTTTAACTGACTGTATGCATATCCCACACAGCCTCATTTTTGATTCACTTGGAATTAAATAAGGCATCTACCCAGACTAAAGTTGCTTGACACATGCTGAAAGGTTCCACACAAATTGTTAAGATCTCACTGAAATGACTAGATATCTTTGTAGGAAGAAAAATACAGCTTCTTATTTGTAATATTGTGATCTGTAAAAAAAAAATGCAGCTCTTATGTGGTAGCCAAAGTAGGAGTAACGTCACAACATTTATAGCTACCAACTGGAATATATTATGTATAAGTGTCTTTTTTCTGTAGAACATAAAAGAAGATATTTTGAAGAGTGTTTTTTTTTCTTTCATACAATTGAAGCTCATTTATGTTTTGTCTTGATCCACATAGGAAACAAAGTTTGGATCAGAGAAGAGGCATGGGAGAAGATTAATTTATCTACAAAAGATTCTCTCTATGTTAAAGAGATAGCTGTGGCACTGTGGGGGACAAACACTTTAAAGAGCAGAAGTGTGTTAGGAAAGGAGTGTCCCACGAATAAACATTCTGCAAAGCCTCCCCTGACACCCTCCAAGCTGCAAGTTTTGAGAGGTAATCTGTTATTTCATTCATTCATTCATATACTTTATGTAGCCGTAGCCAATTTAGTAAAAGGGTTTTACATTAGTTGATTAACTTTCTAAGTTTTACTAGTTGAAAAGTGACAAATTAATAATCTAAATTATTTATCTTTCAAGTCTGCTTCAGTGACTGGCTCAAACAAAAAGAACCCGAAAAAGGAGAGAGAGAAGCGGGAGAAGCAAGTGGGGTATTACATATCCCAAAAAATACAAGATGTCATAAAAAAAGAAAAGAAAAATGTAATGTAAAATGTATCTCTATAATTCTGTTATTGTTCTCCTTTAGTTACTATTATAGTTTTTAGCATTTCAATCATTTCAATTAATAATTTTGTACATTACTGTTAACATATCAATGGGTTGTTTTAAGGGGCTGCAATATCAAATAAAAGGAATTTGTTTGAATGGTTGCCTGTGCTCCTGAAGATTATTTTAAGTATACTTGGAATTGTTTACATTATTTGTCTTAAAAATAGAGAAGACATAGAGTCAGCCAGTCTGACCAGCCTGACCAGCTAAGACCAGCCTGACCAGCTAAAACCAGCTAAGCCCAACAATGACCAGCTAAGACCAGCTAAAACCAGCTAAGACCAGCTTGACCAGCTAAAACCAGCTAAGCCCAACAATGACCAGCTAAGACCAGCCTGACCAGCTAAAACCAGCTAAGACCAGCCTGACCAGCTAAGCCCAACAATGACCAGCTAAAACCAGCTAAGCCCAACAATGACCAGCTAAAACCAGCTAAGCCCAACAATGACCAGCTAAGACCAGCCTGACCAGCTAAGCCCAACAATGACCAGCTAAGACCAGCCTGACCAGCTAAAACCAGCTAAGACCAGCCAGGATGACCAGCTAAAACCAGCAAAGCCCAACAATGACCAGCTAAGACCAGCCTGACCAGCTAAGACCAGCCTGACCAGCTAAGACCAGCCTGACCAGCTAAAAAAGTGTTCAAAACCCCTCTAAAACCAGCCTGATAAACCAGCTATGACCAGGCTGGGAGACCAGCCAAAACCAGCCTGACCATCTTAGGCTGGTTTAAGCTGGATTTTTCAGCAGGGGTGGCAGCCAATCAGTATCGTCCAACGTAGTAGCAACCAATCACATTTACCTGGAAGTCAAGCGACAGCAGCCAATGGTGGCACCGGCGAATCTTCAGTAATGGCGGCGGTATTTGGCTCGGTAAGTTCGTATATTATCAGATTAATAAATAATTGTTGCTCTGTACGTTGGAGTTTAACTTTTATGTTAGAGACAGTGTATCTGTGACTACTTAAGTTGAATTGGTTAATTTAATCATTTGTAGAAACGCAGCTTGTGCACCGTGTGCTCCGTGTGCTCCTGGTTTGTGAGGGGCTATCATTAACTTCAAATACTAACTTACGTTACCATTATCATTAAATATTAGCGTTTGTTAACATGTTAACTTAATCTATTGATTAGAATAAAGCTCATGCTGATTTATTGGAATTGACAAGCTCAGCCTTGATGATACACGTGCAACGCTAACAAAACATATCCCAAATGATCTAACTTATGTTTTAATACAAAACACAATTTTAATCAACATTACTTCACCATATTCTAAACTTCTGTTTTTTGTAGTTTCACCAAGTTCACCACAGCCTGTCACAGGTTGCTGGGGATGGACAAACATATGTGCCAGGAAGGAAACCCCAGATTTCCAGTTGCAAAACCAACCAAACCCACTGGTATGTTTTCACATAAGGAACATAATGTTCAAATGTATTATATCCTGTCTTGATCAAAGCAGGCAAAAGGCATTCTGTTTTTTATCTTTTTTTTATTTTTTATACAAATTCTAGATTATTTTCTTAGTTTGATGATGTTTTGGATGGGACCCAATCACCAGATGAGACCAGAATATATATATATATATATATATATATATATATAATATATATACTATATAGTTTATATATATCTATTCAAAATATACTGGAACAGTTCACTTTTTCCATATAACTTTCACCCCCAGTTTCACAGACAAGGCTCAAACTAGTCCCAGACTAAAATGCATGTTTAACTGAAAGCAAATTACACTTGTGTATCTTAAAATATCAGTGCCATTGTTTCTTTTAAGATTCACAACAGTAATGTTTTTTCTAAGGCATATTTATAAAAGTCCTAATTGCACTAAGGCCTAATCCTGGCATAATCTAAACCCTATCTGTGAAACCGGGCTTCAAAGTTTTACACATCAGTCCAGTGGTTCAGTTCAACACTTTGTTCTCTGGCTTTAGATAGGCATAGACAATGGCATTTAAAAAATAAATTACACCTGCTCCCTAGTTCAGGTATGCTACTGTCTACTGCTGCAACATGGCTAAGTGGTTCAACACGGAGTTCATCTCTCTCTTTCTCTCGTGTGTATAAAATAACTAACTTTTTCCCCCTTCTTTTTAAGCTCAATTGCAATAAAGATGGATCCGGGATCTTGGAAGCTTGTTAAAAGTAAGGTATTGATTTCATGTTACAACAATTTTGATTTCTTTGCTATCTTTAGTGTATAAATAAAATGTTAGTTTTTCTATTTAGATTTTTTTTTTTCCAGGATGTTCCAGCTCAGTTGGGATCTGTGGACTGCAGTGTATTCATGCTAATGGTAAGTTATTACGGTGGTTTTGTTCCCCCATAACATTTATTTTACGGATAACCCAACATCCATAATAATTATCAAAAGACATCAGGCTGATCCCAATGAATTTTGTTTTTCAGGTGTGTCAAGTCAAGTCAAGTCAAGTTTATTTATATAGCGCTTTTCACAACATAGGTTGTATCAAAGCAGCTTCACAGTAATAAATTAAAACAATACATCAATGTTTGTTTCTAGTGGAACGTCCACGTTTGGTAATGCTGATCAATAGTGTCGTTGATTGATTAATTAAATTAAATATCCCCAAATATCCCCAACTGAGCAAGCCAAAGGCAACAGTGGCAAGGAACCGAAAAACTCCATCAGGTGACCTAATGGAGAAAAAAAAACCTTGGGAGAACCCAGGCTCAGTCGGGGGCCAGTTCTCCTCTGGCGTGTGTGTGTGTTAAGGTTAGTGATGTCACTAGCCCAGGAGGAAGCTTGTGTAGTCCCCACCAGTTGTTTGTTGTAGTCCTTAAAGTGATTTCTGTAAAAAAAAAAAAAAAAGTCTCCCTTAGCAACATTACTCTAAAGTTTCTTTCTTTCTTTCTTTTTCTAACATCTGTCTGTATTTCTTTTATTTCTTTCTAACTTATCTATCTTTTTCTAACATCTGTCTTTCTTACTAGTGGTCTCAAACCGGTTCCACGGAGGGCCTAGTGTATGCAGGTTTTCTCTTTCACCTTGAACCAAACTGATTGAGTAGGTCACTAATTGGTTAAGATCTCCCCTCACCTGGTAGTCTAGGTCTTAATTGGGCACTAATTGAAGGGAAAGACCAAAAACCTGCATACACTAGGCGTACTTTTATGTGTATTTCTTTAAAGTGAACATTATCTGTACTACTTTTGGAGGAACTGCGATTCCATTGTGTGTGTGTGTGTGTTGAATGTTCTGTGCACGTACACGTACAAATTCATAATTTCAAGTGTAGCTTAATGTTTGTTTTTTTGTACTATGTCTATGATCTTCGTTACTTAATTTATATTTGATAAACCTTTTTAAACCAATTACAAAATAATTACAAATTTAAGTAATTTATTTAAATAAGTACTAAAATTATATATATACATTGATATAATAATTTATTTGCCTTGCTAAAAGCGGCATCCACCTCCGACTTCCGGTTATTAGCGGCAGCTGACGTCAGCTGCCAGTGGCAGCTACTTCCTGCTGCCAGCTGCCGATTTTTCGCTGAACCCCTACTGGATGCGCGCGAGCAGCGCGAGGATCACTGAAGCGACGACAGCTGAGGAATAGCAGCAGTTTCGTGACTGAATACAACCTTTATCCTCCTGATTCTTCTTCTTCAAATAATAATTTATGAAGAAGTAAAAAATATTATTTTATTACTATTATTTATTCAATAATAATTAATGAATTTTTATTATTAATATTATTATTCTTATTTAGTGTTGTTGTTTAAGGTTTAAATTAATAAATAAAATAGGCCTATACTAAATAAATGTAAGCTACCCAGGTGAAAAAGACGTAGGCTACTGTTAAATGTATTAAAATGCATTAAAGTAGGTTATATTTGTATTGAAGGCCTACTAAAAACACACTCAAGTACATTTTTAATAGTAGCCTGTATTTTTCACCTGGGTATGTATACTGAATCAAACTTAAGTAATAATAGGATAATAATAATATCATTCTGGCCTCACTGAACCATTGGGTTCCTCCAGATGCTGGCTTTAACATAAGAGATCCTCCAGGAACCACTTAAATGTTAAAAGATCTTCCAATAACCCTTTTATCACATTCAAGTTACTCTATTTCCCCCCAAAGCACTTCGAGGTCTCATAGTAATGAAAAGGTGACTCCAGAACCTCTGAACTAAATACAAAGTACTTAAAGGATCCCATAAGTTCCAGCAAGAAAGTTTCCAGAAAGCATCATTGGCCAACTATGGTCGCAAGTTCCGTCGTTACCAATAGAGTTCAATGGACATTGCGATGAACTTGCGACCATAGCTGGCCAACGATGCTTTCGGGAAACGCACCCCAGGGCCGGGTTTCCCGATAACGATGTATCTTAGCTCTTAAGAGCGCTTTCTACGTGCAAGATTACGAACGCTCGCAGCAATTCCACGAGCGTTTCCCAAAAATGAACTTAACATGAACGCGCGAGAACGTGCTCTACGTGCTACTTAAGAGTCGCTGTCCATTCGTGAAGTTCTGAAACATAACCTTATATGGAATCGTATTCTGAACGTTTAACCTAATAATTGTCATCTGTTATGGATTAGCAATCAAGACAAGTCTATATAAAGCACCTACAGGTGGAGGCACTGACAAAATGGCTGAAAAAAAAAACGTAAAAAAAAAAAAAAAAGATGTAATTTTTAACAGATTTAAAGGATTTGTTTTATTTATTTTTTGTTCATTCATTAAATTTTGATTAAAATTATTAAATTAAATTATTTCAATTTTTTTGTTTTGTTTTCTGACCTTTTTAATTATTTAATTTATACATTAATTTAACCAACAACAAAAAAGAGTAATAAAGTGTACAATAAAGTACAATCAAAACCTTATATTATAATCACATACATTTGAATAAAGTTAAAGGTGTAATCTGCCGGTTGTCCTGCAGGTGTCCTCATAAATCTGTCTTCTTACGATGAACTTGAGGATGTACGATTACTCCAGAGCACTCGTAGATCTACGAAGATTTTCAAGTGCTACTTAAGCTACGATGCTTTTGGGAAACAGACCGTAATATTAAGATCAGTCGTACGATCGTTTTTACGATCAACTTAGGCTTACGATGCTTTTGGGAAACGCAGCCCAGGACAGTTGAAACACTTTTCAGATAAATGTTGTTTTCTAATGTGGCCACCAGGGGTCTCTCACACACCCTTTAAACTACTAATTAAATGGATCCAGAACAAATGGTTATGCTAAATAATCAGCCCAAAAAGGCCTACCTGGTTTCACGCAAGCCACCCTAATTAAAGGACGCAGTAGAAGCTGGTCTATCAAAAATATACATTGATTTCACAATAGTTCAATAATATAAACAATTAAAAGAAGACAACCATGTAATACTCCATGACACTTCCCTCAATGTAAAACACCAAATGTTTAAGAGCATATACTGAGTTTCCCTCCCGAGACGTTTCCGAATTTAAATCACCCCACACGTCACTCTTAATATATAAAGTTGAGGAGAATATCACAGGCAAAATAGAGACAGTTAAATCTAATAAACGTGATACACAGCAATATACCCCCTTCACTACACACACACCACTGCAGAGTTTGTCTCTTTCGAAAACTACACGTTGCAGAGATCGCTAAGACATGTGACCAACTGGGCGGCAACGTCATCAGAACGCAAATAATTATGGGTATGTATGGCCCGTTTACATGGGCTGGCATAGTAGGCTAGTGTTCTGGCATGAAAATAATGAAAAATTAGCTTGAAAAACAGAATATAATCCTACAAAATGCATCAGGCTAAAGAAAACATAGTCGGACCATACCACCTAAAACTAAATCATAATGCAAAGACGAGATATGACGAGAAAATAAAGGGAATAAAAGGACTGGATCCTTACGAGCATAGTGACTGGTCAGGGGACATCAACCTGTTGCCCAACTTCCAGCACCCATATATATACAACTACATGATATTAAGTGTTAGTACATACACACACGAAGTTTTCAGTAACTTCAAGTCGCTGCAGCAGGCCCAGGTCTTTTTTTACAGATGGATGGGTCCAGGACCTGGAGATTGTATTAGTGGGGCAGAAAACTGTCGTCCGTTCAAAGGTATGCTAATGTTTTAAGCACCACACTACTCGCTCTCTCTCATCTATCTGCATGCAGTCAGAATTCATCAAACCAACGTAACTTACTAAGACAAACACAACATGCATAAGTTAAATGGTAAATTGTGAAAAATTTGACTCGTTTACCGCTCTTACTAAATGCGCTTTCTAGTAAAACACTGTTGTTGGAGCTACTGGTGCATGAGCCTTTTGGCAGGTGTCTGACTGTATGGGCGACTGTTAAATAAAAGATAGTTAGCATGGGGGGGGCAGGAAGTGTCGGGGGTGGCTAAGGGCTGCATTAAGATAGAGGGGAGGGATGAATGATGTAAAGGTGATAAATGGTTTACATGTGGGGGCTGGGGGCAGTGTGTTGTATGTATGAAGGGAGTGAGTTTACTGGTGTTGTGGACAAATCAGTGTAGTATGCAGGTAAGCCCATCCATCCCCTGCCCACTTCCAACCACATTGTACCCCTGATTGGCTGCATGCATCAAATGGCTCAATGTGTCTTGCTAGTACTGTTTTGTATTTCTCTACAAGCTATTAATAATGCTTTTATTGTCTTAGGTGAATCACTCCATTCGACTCAGCCAGAAGCCCCTACAGCCATGGGTCATACTTACAGCATGTGGGGAAGTGGAGAGCGCTCACTGCACTTGTATGGCTGGCAGAGAAGTGCGCACATGTGGCAGCCCTCCTGTACAAGATCGATACAGCTGTGCGTCTGCGGGGAAATGTGACTCCAACAGATGTTGAAGCGTACTGGGTGATGCCCTCCAATATAACCAAAGTGCAGGGAGTGCCTGGCTGTACTATTGACTTTACAACAAGCTCAGCCCAAAAAAAGGCACTTGATCGGTCAGTCTGTGGAGACACCAGCACAGTACCCAAGATCCGGACCCGCTCAGGTGGCACATGTTTACCGCAGAAGACACTTGCCGATTTAAAACCCCTCACAGAACTCATGCATGCACAGGTCCGGACCGTGCTCTGTAGTGGAGGAATTCTGCCACCTCTATGCTGACCCCATTCATCCATGTGTCCTGCCCAAGTCACTGCTGCGTCTTCGCGACCCACGAATGAATGGCTGTGACTTGTCAGTCCTGCTTCAACACTGTGAGGGCCTGACACACCTTGTGGCAGTGACAGCCACAGAGGCAGCTGCACTTGAAAAGAACACAAGACAGCAGCACAAGTCTGACATATGGCACAGCACACGGGCTGGAAGGATAACGTCTCCATCATACACGCTGTTGTCTCCACCTCCATAACCAGACCAGCAAAGTCAACTGTGGGGAAGGTGTGCTATCCACAGAAACCTTCACTGAGACAGACTGACAATGGCCCAGAGGCCATTAAATGGGGGAGAGAAAAAGAGGATACGGCAAGGGTCTCCTACATCACACAGATGGAGCTTGCACAGGGACATGAACAGAGGCGGACAGAGTACACAGCTACATTACTTGAGTAAAAGTACAGATACCCCTTGCTAAATTTTACTCAAGTACAAGTAAAAGTACTACAGTCAGATGTCTACTTAAGTAAAAGTACTAAAGTACTTGTTTTTAAAAGTACTTGAGTATCAAGAGTACAAGAGTACATTTTCTAAATATTGCATTACTACTGCCACAGTGCTTACATTGGTAAACACAGCAAACACTTGAAGCGAAAACTATCATTAACTTGTTCAGAAAATTGAAATAGTCTGGCGAGGTGGGGCCACGGCTTGGCACATTCCCGGGATGCGATATTTTTTTTCCCAGGATGGTAGGGGAAGACTCATGAATATGCATTAAGGAAGTCATCCCTGATTGGTCTGATGACCTACCCCTAACCCCACCCCTAAACCTACCCGTCACTGGGGGTCTTATGACCTCCATAACCCTGCCCCTAAACCTACCCGTCACTGGGGTTAAGACCAATCAGGGATGACTTCCCTAATGAATATTCATGAGTCTTCCCCTACCATCCTGGGGAAAAAAATATCGCTCCCAGGATGGACCTGCTGCGTCTTCATCCATTGTTTCGTCCATGGTTTCTTCTCTTATCTAAATCTGACTATGGAGTTGACTTTGGCGGAAAGCTGAAAGTGATTGCTGATAGGCTGTCCCAATCAGTGGTGCCTGCACAATCCAATCACATTTGAGAGGGTTTCCGAGATGTTTCTTTTTTCCTTTTTTTTTTTTTTAGAAGAAGTAACGGGTACTCACAGTTATGGATAGAAATGTAGTGGAGTAAAGAGTACAATATTTGCCATTCAAATGTACTTGAGTAAAGTCATGAGTACTCCCCAAAAATGATACTCGAGTAAAGTACAGATCCCTTAAAATTGTACTTAAGTACTGTACTCAAGTAAATGTACTCAGTTACTGTCCGGCTCTGGACATGAAAGTGGAACACTGTGGATTCATAATCAACCCTTCTTTCCCTGAAATAGGTGCGACTCCTGATGCACTTGTGCATTGTGCATGTTGCGGGAAAGGATGTGTGGAGATTAAATGCCCTTTTAGGCACCAGGACCATAACATTCTGCAGGCATGTACTGACAAGGAGTTTTGTCTGCAGTTCACAGAAGGAAGTATGGAGTTGAAGCAGACCCACAAGTACTACAAACAGGTACAAACTCAGATCTTTGTCACCGAGTCACAGTTCTGTGACTTTGTTGTTTGGACGACCAAAAGCCTTGCAACTGTGCATGTCATGCCTGACATAGAACTTTGGCAGACACTTTTGCCAACTGCACAATTTTGTCCTACCTGAGCTTGTAGCCCATCACTACACTCAACCCCCACCCCCTGTGCCTTCAGCTGAGCTACCTGTGCCAACAGCCGATTCCCAGCACACAGACAAACCCAAATAACGAGCACAGAATACAGTCAGAAAAACATTGGCCACATTACAGCCAGGTAAAACACCCAAGCACAAGGTTGTCCCACCAGCCCCTACCAGCACCCCTCCTTCAGCTGACCAACCTGTGCATCCAGCTGAGCTACCTGTGCCATTAGGCCATCCTTAAAAATATTCTTGTTTGCCGTAACCCGACCGACCCAGTCAATTTAGGTCCGACCCAATTATTTATTTTTTTTCCCTTTTAGTCCGACCGACTTGCCGATTGTAAACTTGCGTTAAGACCGACCGATTTTTTTTTACTCTTCAAACAACTAATACAAATGCAATAAAATGATATTAATTATATTTTATTGTGAATAAATAGGCCTACATATAGGCTACAAACGTAGGCTACGCTCTTTCTTTTAAATAAAAACCCGTGGCGTCATCTATGATTATAAGGGCTGTGTAGGCTGTAGGCCTATGCGAAATGAAAGCGAAATCGCGACACTCAGATCCACGAAAAATATGTTTTAGTAGGCTAATTCTATGAATTACACTGCGCAAACCAAAAGTAGGCTATTATACCCACCGGATGAAGAGGGATTGGCTCTCCACAGAACATAATTTATAGCCTATTAATTTTATTTTATTTTTCGTGTTCGCATTTATGAGGAAGAAACAATGTTACGGACGTGACCGCTCTGAAAGCGGCAATTAAAACTTCACAGAGATCTCAAACAGGCATTTAAAACACCAAATATTAAGAATGGGCATATCAAGCAAAATAAAATTCGATGATTGATCGAAAATTGTATCTCTCCCCCCACATGCTCACCGGCAACGCTCCGACAGTAAATTTCTCTGTAGGCTACTGTCTAATAGGCCTGTGTTGTAGCCCACAGTCATTAAAAAACGATTTAGTTTCATATTCATGTTTAAATAAAATAATATTTATTTTTTAAATTTCATGTTGATTATATGAAAAGTGAATAGCATGAATAAGATAAGATGATCCCGAAAATATCGGAAGACAAATGGAGTAGGCAGACATGATTTTAACCACTTCATTAAGTTTGTTTTTGTAGAAAGTCTGTCTTTAAACTGAATTTCGTTTTGTATTAATTGTATCTTAATTGTGATCAATGTTTCATCAACCATTTTCATGTATTTAATAAATAAGAGGTAGGCTAAATAAGGCAATATAATCAGGACACGGAGTCGCCGGCGCGTGAACTGGAGCTGGTCTCTTAAATGAACCGAAACTCAAGCGTATAAGCTACTTGCCTCACAGACCTGAGACATATAGGCCTATATATAAAAAAGCATGAAATGTACACTTTTAAACAAAACAATTCAAAACGAAAGAAAACAGACTGCTCTCTGCTTATGTAATGAAATGTGCATTTCTCTCTGGCGCGTTCACTAGGCTACTGCGAAGATCGCGTCAGCATCGTCAACTTCATCTTTGACACAGAAAACACTTGTTTATTAATAAACAATTGAAATGTCTCCTTGATATATTTGACATACTAATAATCATCACTTTTCCCAATTCTGACAGCTTAGGTGCGTTATTGGCAGCGCTCCCGTTACATGAATAGGCCTATAATATTACCGCTATAATATTATTCTTTGGTGCTCAGTTTATACAGGTTTTCTAATTGTTATTTAATATATATATATATAGCACGAAGTTCTGGAAAACTGTCAGTGAAGTCCCGATATGCAAATTTGACCAAAATTGTACTTTTTTTTTTTACATAGACTCTCGAAAAAAAAAATATAGACCGACCAACCGACCTTTTTTTTTTTTTTTTTTTGCTGTTACGGCAAACCAAGATATTTTTAAGGATGGCCTTATTTGATTCACAGCCCACAGACAAAAACAAAAAACAAGCACGAAAAAACACAATCAAAACACCACTGGCCACATTGCAGCCAGGTAACATCCCCCAGCCCAAAAGAAGGGCATTTGAAAAGGCCGTGTTGTGGTGCTTTTGCAGACAGCCTGAAGAGCTTGATGACATGGTTGCTTGCGATAATCAGATAATTTCTCATGTCTGATCATGCTAGTTAACGTTAATCCACTCCCTGTTTTGTTTTCTCACAAATGTATGGCTTTTGGAAGTGCAATTTGATTACCATATGCAGTTTTAAGAAAGTTGAATTAGGTAACCTTCTTTGTCATTTTTACTCTTTAAAGTTTACACTTGCAGATGTTGATTATAAAGAATTTACAGTTAGGCCCATAAATAATAATAGGGATAAACAATATTTAAAAAGTATATAATTTTTTAACATATGACTAATTAAAAATTAACCACAAAACTAAATGGGGATAACTATACCCAGCAAACACAGAACGTTGGCACAACGTACCCAATCTTCTAACAACGTTTTAACAACATGGCCAAAAGGTTGCTATAACTACGTTGTGTGGTGAAGGTTGTTACAGCGTTGTCACAATGTTGACATTGAACCACCGTTCAGGGCCATTGCTTAAGGTTGTGCCTAGGGTGTTTGGACAACCACTGGATGACATATGTATTCATCACTACCCTGAAGCGCGAAAATCAGCCTTTTAAATTGGGCATTGGGCCGTCTCTCATTCTTCGTCGAGCAATCCATACGTGAGAATTGCGTTTAATTTATCTCAGCTAAATAAGATACGTAATTATTCAAACACAACCTACAACTTCCTTGTCTAATGTGATATTTATTTGAACATCTTCTGGTCAAATCAAAACAATATTTTTGATGAAAATAAGAATCCAGGATGTAATATTCTTAGAAAATAATCAACATCATGAAAGACATATAGTCTAGGATACTAAACAACCAACTTGCGTTCAATTCAATTTTCCCCATTAAATATTAATACAGCTCATGTAAATGTTGTACTGTATATCTGTAATTTAAGGATCCTCTTGCCTGGGTTTGGTGCTGGAACGTTTTGCACAAAACCTGTATGCACAGGTTCAGGATCAAGGTCTGCACCTGAACCTGTGCGTACAAGTTTTACAGCTGTTCAAAACTTTCCAGCACCAGTGCCAAACCCAGGTAAGAGGATCATTTAATTACAGATATACAGTACAACATTTACATGAGCTGTATTAATATTTAATGGGGAGAACATACACCAAAGTAACTGATTTGTTATATGATCTGTTTTTTCTTCTAGAACTGGACAAACCATGGAGAAAATTTGATTGGACGCAAGTTGGTTGTTTAGTATCCTAGACTACATGTATTTCATGATGTTGATTATTTTCTAAGAATATTACATCCTGGATACTTATTTTCATCAAAAATATTGACTCATTCAAAAAAAAAGAAAGATGCAAAAGAAAAGAATTTAATGTAAATAAAATTCCAATCGAAAATTGTATTAAAGGCTCATTTAGTAGGGACTTTTATTATGAAACCGTAGTCATGGTAATGTGCCGTTAGTGAGCCAGTAGTTAGTTGAGCTGCCGCTATCTGCTGTGTCTGTGTGATCTGTTCGAGCTGTCAGCTGCAGAGTTGTTGATTCCTGTTCGTTCGTAGTGATTGCTGCAGATGGAATGTCACGATGTTAGTCACTGACCTCAAAGTAAGATAATTTTACTATTTTTGTGTTAAACGTGATCTGAACAGAGTTTTTTGCGTCCGTGACATACGTGCATGCCCGGACATGTCCTGTGGAGATCGTTCTGTTATTCAGATCGGTATTATTATTTAAAGTATGATTATTCATTCTTTATTAAGCTGTAGATCAGTGTTAAAGGGTTATTAATGATATGATGTTGGTCTGTTAAGCTGTTATAATACCAGACGAGTGATTAGCGTCATGTTTGTTTGAATGTTTTTTATATTGCCACAAGGTTATCCATATATGGGCACTGTATGTTATTGATGACATGGTTGCTTACAGCCTATTTTCCTGTGGAATACCTCGTTTCTGTTTATTTAACTGGATGTTGAATAGGGAAATGTCACTGGTGTGAATTAAGAATAATTATTTTACATTATGTAACATTGAATGCTTATTATTGTATATATATTTAGTTTATTCATTATCTTTATTGTACTTATTTTCCAGACTATGTACATCATTGAATATACCTCTGTGGTTCATCCATCTACCTCCAATACACAGAGTTAATCTGATCACCTGTCTCCTCATTATTTATGCTCTGACCGGCATCCCGAAGGGTTTACTCATCATTACAAAATCAGAACCTAACAGTCCAAAAGCCTCTCCAACAAATTGGTCCTTCGAGCCGGATTTGAGTATTCCCTTCTGACGTTATGGACTCTGAGGAGGAGATGATTGGAGGAACTCGCCCTAAGCGCAATACTCGTCCTCCAGCTTACCTACAGCAGTATGAGGTACATTATACCCGAGGCAGACCTGTCGCTGAGCATGATGTTCCACGCACCTGGGAGGCACCTGTCCACCGGACTCCTCCCCCATCCTTCCAGCCTTATGCTAACCCCCCTGGTGGTGACCTGGAATGTTCTGGTAGCTCACAGATCATGTCCTCTGGTTATATGTCTCCACAGCATGCTGCATTCCCTCAGACATCCTTCTCGTCGCCTCTGGCAGCTGATTTCAGTACCTCTGCACATGACCGTGAGCTACAGCATCGCCACCCGGAGCATGCACAACTAATGCAGACCCATCAGGCTTTCCAGGCTGACTTAAGGGAGTTGAGAGAAGTCCGGGCTGAAGTCCGAGAATTAGTTCAGGTGGCTCAGTCCCTTCGAGCCGACCTCAGTCAAGCTAGAGGACAGAACCTATCGCCAGCACAGCCGACAGCGTTTCAGTTATCCAGTTCCCCCCTGAGGCTGTATGAATCCACAACCTTAGCGGAAGATGGACACGTCGCTGAGCTTCCCCCACCGCCGTGGCCTGAGCCTGACGTTGACCTGAGAAAACGGATGGATTCCCTTGTGTTGTCTGATACGGGTGCCACAACTTACCCACCTGTGATGCCAGGGACCAGAAAGTATCCATTCGTTTCCGCAGCTACTCAGTCACACCCTTTTCAATCTTATGCTCCTGATGCTTGGGGATTTCCTCCCCCTCCTACTCCTAAAGAGCTTCAAGAGTTGTTAACACCTGCGGCCATGCCCTTGCCTGCCAACCACAAGTCAGTGTCTATCTTCCCACGGTTCAGCTCTGTGCCTGCTTATTCGAATCCTCCAACCTTAGCGCCAAAGGTAGAGCCCCATCTACGACCTGTAGTACCTTCTGGGTCTGAATATGTGTATAGAGGACCTACACCTACGATCCCTAAGTTCAGCAGGCCCGATCCGGGTGAGTTTGCCCGACTCCGGATAGCTTTGGAGAACCTGCTCCCTCCAGACGGGACTGAACTTTTCAAATACCAGATCCTAGTGGATCATCTTAGGCTTGAGGAGGCTAGAATGATTGCGGATGCTTACTTGAACTCACCTACCCCATTCAGTGATACAATGGCTGCGCTCCATGAAAAATTCGGCCAACCGCATCAGCTAGCCTTAAGGAGGATTGCCATTGTTCTTGAGAGTCCTGACATTAAGCGAGGTGATATCTCTGCCTTCCAGAGGTTCGCTCTCCAGGTACAGTCACTAGTGGGCTTACTGAGAACTTTGGGACGCGACGGTGAACTGGAGCTGAGTTGTGGGTCCCATGTTGCGCGCCTTCTCTGTAAGCTTCCCCCTGAGCAGCGTGCTGACTTTCGTCGCCATATGTTCCGCCAAGCCGGCACAACCCCTAATCTGGTTGACCTATCAAACTGGCTTCGTTACGAAACATGGTGCCACAGCTACGATGCCGAGCCAATGTCTAAGGTTTTTCATGCCAAGTCAGACTCTGGAAAGAGAACTGTGACCATCCTGCATGGGATTGGAGAACCCCCGGTTGAGACTCCTGTCTCTCGGAAAGGTCCCGTTTTACAATCCAAGCCTTCTAAAGTGAAACGTTATTGTCCATTCTGTGATAAGACTGAGCATTACCTGAACCAGTGTGCATCCTTCAATAAGCTTACCTCCGACCAGGTCAGGACATGGATTCGGAGTAACAACCGTTGTTGGCGCTGCGCCAGGGCACACCATGCTGCTCAATGTGACCTGAAGAAGCCCTGCAACCTCTGCCAAGGCACCCATCTCCGCCCTCTTCATGAGGTGAACGTTGGTCTATCTCCGAGGGAGGATTCAACTCAAGTGGAGAAGAGTTGCCTGACAAATTCCTCTCCAGATCGGCTCTTCCTGGATAAACCCTCTGTCGGTGGCCGAGTCATGCTTAAAGTGGTTCCTGTAAATCTACATTATGAAGATCGCACCCTGGACACCTTCGCTCTTCTTGATGACGGCTCGGAGAGGACTATTTTGCTCTCCACTGCAGTTAAGGCCTTGGGCATCAAGGGTGTCCCTGAAGATCTTCCATTGCGAACAGTAAGAGACGATATTCAGGTCCTTCGTGGTTCTTCCATATCCTTTCAGATCTCGTCCCTCTGTAAACCCCAAACCAGTTATATGATCAAACATGCCTTCACGGCAGATCGTCTTAACTTGTCACGCCAGTCTTACCCTGTAGAACAGCTACGACAGAAATACAGACACCTGCGGGGTCTTCCAATCCGTACACTTACTGAAGTCCAGCCTTTACTTCTCATCGGTTCCGATCAGCCTCATCTCATAACTCCGATGGAGCCTGTTCGATGGGGCGGCCACGGTGCCCCAGCTGCAGTTCATACGCGCCTAGGATGGACGCTCCAGGGTCCCATACCTTCAATGGGGTGGCCTCCTGCAGCACGGCAATGCCTGTTAACCTCCATGGCTCCAGTTCAGGACGAACTATTCCAGAACGTTCAACGACTGTGGCAGTTGGATATGGTTCCGCAGTGGGAGGGTAAAGAGGTAACCCGGTCAAAGCAAGATCAGGAGGCTCTTCAGCTGCTTGAAATGAAAACTCTCACCCATCAAATTGAAGGCATCAATCGGTTAGCTACACCACTACTGCGGCGAAAGGACATGCCTTTGTTGAATGCACCTAAGGAGTCAGTCCTACCTACCCTCCGCAGTGTTGAAAGGCGTCTGTTGAAGGACCCAGTAAAAGCTGAGGTCTATAAAGATGAAATGAGGAAACTCATTGAGACAGGAGCTGTTCGGGAAGCGACTGTCCCTTTACCTGATTCAGTTGAATGTTGGTACATCCCTCACCACATTGTTAGTCACAATGGGAAGTTCCGCATTGTCTTTAACTGTTCTCATCAGTATCAAGGACAAAGCCTCAATCAGTACTTGTTGCCTGGGCCTACCCTTGGGGCCTCGCTGTTGGGCGTCCTTATCCGCTTCAGAGAACATCCTGTAGCAGTGAGTGGGGATATCAAGGCGATGTTCCACCAGGTCCGTCTTCTACCTGGGGACCGTCCTCTACTCCGTTTCCTTTGGCGAGACCTGAAGATGGATGAGGCACCCAAGATTCTTGAGTGGCAGGTTTTACCCTTCGGCACGACCTCTAGTCCATGTTGTGCAACCTACGCACTACAACGCCATGTACAGCAACACCCCCAGACGGATAAGGCGATTCGGTTTTCGGTGGAGAGAAGTTTCTATGTCGATAACTGCCTGCAGAGCCTGCCTACTGTTGATGCAGCGCGAAGTTTGATTGATCGACTACGGAATATCCTTTCTGAAGCTGGATTTGAAATTCGCCAGTGGGCCTGTAATGACCCTGGCGTGGTGAGTCACCTACCAACCAATGCCCGAGCTGAGAGTGTGGAACTGTGGTTAACGCAGGAGAAGTCAGACATCCCTGAATCGACGCTGGGTCTAAGCTGGAACTGGCAGACGGACACTTTGTCCTACAAACACCGACCTGTGGAATATAACACTCTTACTTTGAGGAATATCTATAAGGTCCTATCTTCCCAATACGACCCTCTTGGCTGGCTTCTACCTTATACGACTCGAGCTAAAGTCATCATCAAGCAACTGTGGAACAAACAGAGAGGGTGGGACGACCCCAACCTACCACCTGAGCTCATCCAGTCTTGGACTACGTGGGAGGACGAACTCCGATACCTCCCTTGTATCACCTTTCCCCGACCTTATGTCCCTCCTGAAGTTGGAATGGGTGAAGCTACCCATGAGTTACATGTCTTCTCAGATGCTTCTGAGCAGGCATATGGAGCGGTGGCTTACCTCCGGACTACCGACCAGGAAGGTCGGACTTACCTGTCCTTCATCTTAGCACGTTCGCGTGTTACTCCTAAGCGAACTCACTCTATTCCAAGACTGGAACTCTGCGGAAGTCTAGTCGCAGCACAGTTGGCTAAGTTGCTTGAGAATGAGTTGACCCTACGTATCAAGTCGATTTCCCTGTGGACAGACTCTACCACAGTCCTCCAGTGGTTGAATTCGGAGTCCTGTCGCTACAGAGTCTTCGTGGGAAACAGAATCGCTGAGATCCAGGAGTTGACGGATAAGTGTTCTTGGCATTATGTAAGCTCTGCAGACAACCCAGCCGACGACCTCACGAAAGGGAAATCTCTCCAATACCTTGCTGCACCAAACCGATGGTCCCAAGGACCCTCCTTTCTACTCCAGGATCCCAAGGAATGGCCAGTAATACCTAAGACTGAGACCATGGCAGATAAGGTTGAACTGCGGAAATCTGCTTTCTGTGGGATCAGTACCTTCCCTCCCTCTTCTGACAACATTGATGGATGGACCTACCACACCTGGCAGGAACTATTGGATGTGACAGCTCAAGAACTTCGAACTACCCTTTCTCCGGGGACTTCTCCACAGGCTGAGGATTACCATCAGGCTGAGCTTCATATCCTCAAACGGGTGCAGCAGGAATCCTTCCCTGAGGATTATAAACTGTTAGGGAGTGGAAAGTCAGTCAGGTCCAAAAGTCGACTAATTACCCTAGCCCCTGAAATGGATCCGTCCAGTAGTCTGATTAGGGTAGGAGGTCGTTTGAGGAGAGTTGCAGGCATTGAGGACTCCGTTTTACATCCTTTGGTCCTGGATCCTAATCACCCAGTCACCCGTTTGATCATTCACCATTATGACCACAAGTTACATCATTCTGGATCTGAACGGCTGTTCGCGGAAATACGGAGATACTACTGGATTCTACGTGGCCGCGAAGCTGTTCGACGATTTCAACATGACTGTCCAGAATGTCAACGGTGGAGGGCTCAGCCGACAATCCCAAAGATGGCAGATCTACCCTCTGCTCGCCTTCGGCTCTACAAGCCTGCCTTCCATTCTTGTGGAATGGACTGCTTTGGACCCTTGCTGGTCAAAATCGGAAGACGTACAGAGAAGCGTTGGGGTATTCTCTTTAAATGTTTGACCACGAGAGCCGTCCATTTAGATCTACTCTCAAGCATGAGTACCGACTCCTTCCTCATGGCTCTTAGAAGGTTTGTCTCGAGGAGAGGGACACCAGCTGAGTTATGGTCGGATCGAGGTACGAACTTCCGCGGGGCTGAAAGGGAGTTACGGGAATCTTATGCCGCATTAGTTCCTGACATACAGAGTCAGCTTGCCCGCCAGAGGATCCATTTCCACTTTAATCCCCCATCAGCCCCCCACTTCGGTGGAGTTTGGGAAAGGGAGGTGAGATCTGTTAAATCAGCCTTGTACACGGTTTTGGGTTCACAGTCAGTTCCCGAGGAAGTCTTAATGACAGTCTTGCTGGAAGTGGAGGCCATCCTGAACTCAAAACCCTTAGGATATGTGTCATCAGACGTGGCAGATGCTGACCCGGTGACGCCAAATAGTCTCCTCATGGGGCGGCCCGATGGATCTCTGCCTCAAGTCATTTACCCAGAATCAGAGATGCTAAGTCGTCGGCACTGGCGACATTCCCAGGTCCTAGCCGACCGATTCTGGTCCAGGTTCATAAGGGACTATCTTCCTAGTCTCCAAACTCGGCAGAAATGGCAAGCCTCTCCTCCCGACTTGAAGGAGAAAACATTTGTTTTGGTTGTAGACCCACAATTACCTCGGAGCTTATGGCCTGTGGGACAAGTCATCAAGACCCACCTAAGCCCAGATGGTCATATCCGGTCAGCTGATGTGGAGATCAGGGGCCAAGTTTATACCAGACCGGTAGCCCGCCTGGTCATCCTGCCTGCCTTACCAAAGGATGGACCTAATGCTCCTAACCCTGATTAGTGAAGTCACCTTTCAAGGAAGCAAAGATGCTTCACATCTTTGGGGGCGGCTGTATTAAAGGCTCATTTAGTAGGGACTTTTATTATGAAACCGTAGTCATGGTAATGTGCCGTTAGTGAGCCAGTAGTTAGTTGAGCTGCCGCTATCTGCTGTGTCTGTGTGATCTGTTCGAGCTGTCAGCTGCAGAGTTGTTGATTCCTGTTCGTTCGTAGTGATTGCTGCAGATGGAATGTCACGATGTTAGTCACTGACCTCAAAGTAAGATAATTTTACTATTTTTGTGTTAAACGTGATCTGAACAGAGTTTTTTGCGTCCGTGACATACGTGCATGCCCGGACATGTCCTGTGGAGATCGTTCTGTTATTCAGATCGGTATTATTATTTAAAGTATGATTATTCATTCTTTATTAAGCTGTAGATCAGTGTTAAAGGGTTATTAATGATATGATGTTGGTCTGTTAAGCTGTTATAATACCAGACGAGTGATTAGCGTCATGTTTGTTTGAATGTTTTTTATATTGCCACAAGGTTATCCATATATGGGCACTGTATGTTATTGATGACATGGTTGCTTACAGCCTATTTTCCTGTGGAATACCTCGTTTCTGTTTATTTAACTGGATGTTGAATAGGGAAATGTCACTGGTGTGAATTAAGAATAATTATTTTACATTATGTAACATTGAATGCTTATTATTGTATATATATTTAGTTTATTCATTATCTTTATTGTACTTATTTTCCAGACTATGTACATCATTGAATATACCTCTGTGGTTCATCCATCTACCTCCAATACACAGAGTTAATCTGATCACCTGTCTCCTCATTATTTATGCTCTGACCGGCATCCCGAAGGGTTTACTCATCATTACAAAATCAGAACCTAACAGTCCAAAAGCCTCTCCAACAAAAATATTTGTAAAAGTTTTTAAATGTTTTATAAAACACCAAATGAATGTAGAAACAACACAATCATTTTTCTTTTTATTCCTGCTTATTTGCCCCTTGTATAATTAATTATACGTCAACCTTTATTATAATTATAAAGGCATATCAAAGCATTTTAATTCCCACTGTGTGTGGGAAGTAATTAATATATGCCATTTCTAATACCACATGCTAGCTTACCTGTTACAACCCTCCTTAGCCTCAGATTCTGAAAAGGTCTGTTTTGGTTTGAGCTATTCCAGTTCAATTGAGTGGCTAAAGAATGGCCAATCAATGTTGTCAGTATTCTCCTAGTTGCAACTTGGACATTACACCCACCAATGGTTCCTAGATAGGCAATCTAACAGGAAGGAAAATACACAAAATAAAAAGTGATTTGCATTGGTAAAAAATTAGGTTCAGGACAAAACATTTTTTAAAGCTTTCAGTCAGTGAAAAGTACAGTTCTAGTTATGGCAAAAAGTCAGGTGCAGTTGCACTCTTGCCAGTTTGGGGACAGTAGGTTCTCTTACTTCACCAAGGTCAGATAAATCCCATCACATAGAGCCTCTTTCACCTAGCTATCATCACATAGAGACTGTGTCTGTTCCCCAAATTTGGAAATCCAAAAACCGTCCAAACCCATAAGGTTAAAAATGTAATTGATGTTCAACAAATAAAAAACAGCTATAATACAGATGAGCAAATGATAAAGCTTGGGTTGCTGAATATTCGATCCCTTACTCCAAAAGCACTCATTGTTAATGATATGATTTCAGATAAAAACCATGTGCTGTGTTTGACAGAAACCTGGCTAAAACCAAACGATTACATTACTTTAAATGAGTCCACCCCGCAAGATTACTGTTATAAACATGAACCTCGTCTGAAACACAAAGGGGAAGGTGTTGCTGTAATTTATAGTAATATTTTCAAAACCACTAAGAAATCTAGTTTTAAATATACTTCTTTTGAAGTGTTGGTGCTTAATGTAAAAATATATAGTGCAAACGATAAATCACGTTTGAGATTTGTGCTGGCTTCTGTATACAGGCCACCAGGGCACCATAAAGGTTTTATCAAAGAATTTGCGGACTTTCTATCAGAATTAATATTGATGCAGATAAAGTACTAATTGTTGGTGATTTTAATATACACATAGATAATGAAAAAGATGCATTGGGATTGGCATTTAAAGACATTGTAAACTCAATTGGAGTTAGACAACACGTGTCAGGACCTACTCATTGTCGTAATCATACTCTAGATCTAATATTATCACATGAAATAGATGTTGATGCCGTTGAAATTCTGCAGCAGAGCGATGACATCTCAGATCATTATCCAGTCTCATGTAAATTACATTTAGCCAAGGCTGCAAAGTCGACTCCGTGTTATAAATATGTTAGACCTATCACTTCTGCCACTAAAGATTGCTTTATCAATAATCTTCCTAATCAGTTTCATCATCTCAGCATCCCAGATAGCTTAGAAGAACTTGATATTGCAACAGAAACTTTTAACTCTCTCTTCTCCAGCACTTTAGACACAGTTGCTCCGTTGCGCTTAAAGAAGATTAAAGAAAATAATCCAACGCCGTGGTACAACAAGCACACTCAGGCCCTTAAGAGAGCAGCCAGAAAAATGGAGCGCAACTGGAAGAAAACAAAATTAGAGGTATTTCGGATTTCATGGAAGGAGAGCTCGATTACTTACAGAGAGGCTTTAAAAGCTGCTAGATCTGCTTATTTTTCAATCCTATTAGAAGAAAACAAACATAATCCTAGGTATTTATTTGAAACAGTGGCTAAACTAACGAAAAAGAAAGCTTCAAGCCCAGAAGTTTCCAAGCAACACGGCAGTAATGACTTTATGAACTTCTTCACTTATAAGATTGATAATATCAGGGACAAAATTATAACTATGCAACCGTATACTACAGTATCGCATCAGGCAGTGCATTTTAGTCTCCCTGAGGAAAAATTTGATTAATTTATTGCTATAGGAGAGGAAGAATTTTGCAAACTCGTTAATTCATCTAAATCGACAACATGTATGTTAGACCCTATACCGTCTAAGCTACTGAAAGAGATGCTCCCAGAGGTCATAGATCCTCTTCTTAATATGATTAATTCGTCTTTGTCTCTAGGATACATACCAAAAACCTTTAAGCTGGCTAAAAAAAAAACGCAACTTGATCATACAAAATGAGTCAATTACAGGCCGATTTCGAATCTGCCTTTTCTGTCAAAGATACTAGAAAAAGCAGTATCCTCACAACTGTGTTCCTTTCTAGAAAGAAATGATATCTGCGAAGATTTTCAATCCGTACTTAAACCGTACCATGTACCATAGTACAGAGACAGCTCTCATTAGAGTCACAAATGATTTGCTCTTATCATCCGATCGTGGTTGTATCTCTCTATAAGTGTTACTTGATCTTAGTGCTGCATTTGACACCATTGACCACAACATTCTTTTAAATAGACTTGAACATTATGTTGACATTAATGGAATTGCATTAGCATGGTTTAAATCATACTTATCTGACCATTATCAGTTTGTAGCAGTAAATGAAGAGATGTCTTATCGATCACAAGTTCAGTATGGTGTACCACAAGGCTCAGTACTAGGACCATTCCTGTTCACACTGTACATGCTACCCTTAGGAGATATCATTAGGAAACATGGAATTAGCTTCCACTGTTATGCTGACGATACTCAGCTGTATATTTCTTCAAAACCTAACGAAACTTACAAATTCTCCTTCACACATCCCTTCCTCCCTGTTAAAAACACAGAGCAGGGCCAGATGGCCTTGTGACTCTCCCCGTTCGCATGCTCACGCTAGTAATGTTCCATTACTTTGCCTACCACCTGAAGGAGAAACCAAAGAGGGCAATGGTCAAACTCCATCCCAGCCAAGAAGTGGACAGTATATCGTTACTGATACTGAGCATAACTTATCTTTGCCAGACTCCTCTGTGAAATACACAACACTAGGTGGACACAGGGTCACTCCTTGCAGTTCAGCGAAAGCCTCTGGTGAAACCCTTGACATCAACAGTGTCAATCGCAGTACGTCATTCGCTACAGCTCGGCCTCGCAGACGGACTCGTCCTCCAGCTCCACCAAAACGCTTGTGCTCTTCCATTTCCACTGGTAACCTGGCTGATGAGGCTGTGGCTGATGATGTAATGTCTGGCGAAAAAAGGGCTAACAATTTGCTACTCAATGTGACATACAGGGATATTATATAAAATATTTTGACAAAATCTACCTGACATCAGAATTGTCCCAATTTACTTTCTTAAAAAGTTCCTGGGCTTATTTTTATTAGTTAAATATCAATGTTTTACGCATGCTTAGGTATGTATTGATGTCTAACTAAGTTTTGATGTTTTACCTGTTCTTCAGGCAAGCCAAAACCTCCTTCGGCAGAACCGAGAAGTTCTGAATTCTGACGCAGATAGTCGCCGCCGCACAATCAGTGAATTTTACGACTCTCAAAAGCAGCCTGACAATGATGTACAAGAAGCTGAGATGAGCTGAGTCATGCAGGACCTCGCACATCATGGACCAGCACCTTGTGAATCCCATCCAATTAAACAGGCCCCTGAGCCACGTCCACGTTCCATGATCACTCATCTGGAAGAAGTTTCTTCTTCTCTGCCACAAGAGGAGTGGTCACGGATGGATGCCAATGCAACTTTGAGAAGACCACTGCCACCACATTATTCAGATAGTGAACATTTTAACCTGACAGAAACGAGTAAGATAAAGCGAAGGCCCAAAGCATTGGCTCCACCACAGAGTAACGGCACTGATGGAGATGGGCTAGAGAACTTTCGGAGAAGACCTGTATCAGAAGCTTGCATTGGTGGTAGGGAGGCAGAACTGCAACATGACAGCTTTGGCTCTCTTCCCAGACAAATACTGAAACCCCCAGTTTCACCTAAACCAGCAATGGCACTTCGCAAATTCGATCCCCCAACTCCTTCAAGGAGGGTTCCATTACCTGGACCAGAAGGTCAACATAGCCCAGGTAAGAATGTTATCTATGAGGTCATTGTGTTCCTCATATTATCTCACCCTTTGTCCTGCAAACTGGCAAACAAGCATAAATCAGCCTAGCAAGCCAACATAGAAATTCATGCATGCATGGAATTCATGGGGATTTTTAGACAGTAGTTCAATGAAACCAGGTCCTCTGTTTAGCTTGATATCAACAGAGACCTTCCTGATATCAGGTTGATGTAGTAAAATATATTTTCTGAATGGATTTAAGTAAGCTGTACATTACATGGTTTCTTTAAGAAAATCCCCCCTCCAGTATCTCCCAAGCCAAGTCCATCTCCTACACTGCCCAAACCTGTAAAAATCAAGCCAATCCATACCACTGGAACTCCCGGCTCTCCTCAGGCTGATGTTCTCAGCCCATCTAGTGCCTCCTTCAGCCCTGCTTCAATTGAACATCTACCACAGACTTTGAGTCCGGTCACCCCAAAACCACTGGAGGGAAGCATGCTGTCTCCACATCCAGCAACTTCTCCAGCTCAGAGCCCACAGACACCCCAGACACCCCAAACCCCACAAATACCCTCTACTCCAGGTTCAGCTCCAGTGAAGCCCCCGAGGTCCTCCATGGCTGGTCTCTCAGTGGACATCCCAATCCCTCTGGAAGTGGAGTTGCCTGAGTAGACATGCAAAAGAGGCTTAGAGAAGTAGAAATACAGAGAGAGGAAGATGAAGTGAGGAAGCAAGAAAGAGTAGAGTAAGTCGGGATTGCTAGAATGGAAAGGGCAGGTCTGATACAGGTTGATCCAACATTTCAAGGTGAACAAGGCCTGATTTCAGGTTCCTCAGCAGGGAGTCATTTCAAAGAGACATGGGAGGGCGCAGAACCGGTGGTAATGAGAAGAAGGAAGGTAGGCGTAGCCAGACAGACACAAGTAGAGGGTGAACCACAAGATGGAGTTGGAAAAACAGAGGTGGAAAGCCAAGGGTTATTGATAGCTGGTTCAGGGAACATGGTGCAACTCAGACTGGAGGAGACCAGTGCGTCCCTGGCTGCTGCTCTGGAGGTAGTGGAGGAGAAGATTAAGAAGGATGACAGGTATAAAAGTAGATGTTTCTAGACACTAAAACAAATTATGTTCTTCCTCCTTGGCACTTAGCAGTCTCTTCATTGTATGATGATGATGTTACTTGTTGAAACTCACCATTCTTTTTCTTCTACTTTCTGTTTCTTTTCCTCTTCAGCTCCATTGTGGACAACAAGAGCACAGTTAACATTCTCGATGACATTGGCAGCATGTTTGATGACCTTGCGGACCAGTTGGATGCCATGTTAGATTAAAAATGAAAAAATATATTAGATTCCTTAGGAAGTGTGAAACACACAAGCTTCACTTTCTCAGTGTGGACAACCGAAACCAACTTTGATGCCTCAGCAGTATTGGAATCTCGATAGGGCAAATTAAGCTCTTCCATTCTAACGTGTGTAAAAGTCTACAATTGAGCATCTCTGAGAAAAGCCTATAAGATCTAAATTTTGACTAACAACATTCTCCATCTTTTCATTCTCCACCAGCTTTTCGTCTTACTCTAGTGGCCAGAATAGGTACTGCAAGTACATACACTGACCTGCAAATACGGCCTGCTGTCTTGCTGCTTCCAGAGATAAGCACAATTTTAAGAGAGACTATGTGACAAGCTTTCTTAAATATCAATAAGCAGAGAAATGCTTATATGTGTGAGTGTGTGTATATGTGTGTACAATATGTGGGGTGAGAGTTCGATGAATATTTATTTTTAAAGGCAGTGCTAAGAGCAGTAAATGTACATCATATTCTCTTTGATGATGTTAGGAAGCTGTATTGCTCTTTTACAAATCTCTGCTGAGAGCTTGTCCACAAGTAAAGGGGAGCTTTGAATTTCACCTTGTGGTCTTCAGCTGGACAAGTTACTGAAAAACACAGTCCCATTTATGAACCTGAAAATATTATGACTTTTTTTGGACTAAAGAGGTATATTGTAATCTTTACTGTTGTTGCTATTGTTGTTGTTGTTGTTGTCAATGTGTGTGAATGTTTGACTGTGTAGTTTAGTTTTTGCATTGACAAATCCCACCCTGCCCAAGGTGTAATACATAGATATAGACAGAATTCAGAATAAGACACTGGAAAAGAGTAGTGTATATATGACATATAGGTTATAGTTATCATTGATAGTCTAGAGAGTATGGAATGCATCAATATGGAATGATACAGACACCTGCTCATTCCTAATGTGCTCTAATAAGTGTTTATGTGTGTGTTTGTTTGTGTGTTTGGAGGGGAGGTCTGTTTGAGAGTGAGAGAATAAGGAAGTGTGTGTTTATAGTTCTAGGAAAGAGATAGTATGTTTGTCTTCTCTTACAAAAATGTACCATGTTTTTGGACATGGTACCATGGTATTTTTGAAGTATCTTGGATGACCATGTATTGTATATTCTACAGTACATGAATATGGTGATCATACAGTACCATGGTACAGTACCAAGTACTGTTGTATTACCATCTGATACCACAGTACCAGCTCAGTACTTTTTGTAAGGGCTGAGAGTATTGATCTCTTGGACAGTGCAATTATTCCTGTTTTGTCATGCAAACAAAAAAGACTTGCTGACAGAAGAAGTTGCATATTCCATACAAGTGGCTAAAATTAGATAATTTAATACTGTCATTGCAAGATGTATAAGACTACAGAGCAATATTTTTGATCCATGCACCATGTTATTAATTTAGCTTTATAAGTAATACTTTAAAACCAGCCATCTGGGATACAACATAACTGAGTATTTTCCGACAATCATGACAATTTTGTCCTTGATTATGACCCTGCAAAGTCAATGGAATAGATGTTGGAGTATAAAATCTTCCACAGTGTAAAACTGTGTAATAATCAGTTGTTATTTTGTGTAAACCTTCAGATGGCTAATGTGTTTGTCTGACCCTGGTGAAAAAATCATCAAAGACCTCTTCCATGTAAAAAGCATTGAGAATATGTGGAATTAATATAAATAAATTGTTATGAATATAACCATAGTGACATCTGAGAGTTTTGTAAAGTATTTTATAATTGGCCATATATTATATCACATTATATTTTGGTTTGAATCATATTAAAGGAATGTTATGAAACTTTTTATGGTTTTATTTGAGGTAGCTTAAAATATGCATAATAATATGCTATTGTCTTCCAAAAATAATATTCAGAATTATCTTACAAAAATACAGGAATCAGTTTCACTTTTAGATGTTTTACTCTTGCTTAAATCTTTAGACTCTGTGGATCCATATACCACAAAAAGTGGCTGCATGCAGTGTGCTATTTCTGCACTGTTTAGAATACCAGGTTTCCCAAACACTCCCCCATCTTCCATTGGTTGGAAAAACAGATAGCCCCACCCCAAACAAATGCCAGTGGTTGAGCCAATGTTGCTATTATAGCTGGTTAGTTTTTGCATGCATAATAATGCTAACATTTCTTTATTGTATTATTATCTAGTTGTTTTATCAGTGTCAAGTTTTCTGGAGGGATTTTAAAAGAAAGGGGCATAGATTCTTCTTTTAACCTCCTGTCATTATGGCCACTATTTAAGTGTTGTACATTTTTGTATCCTAAGGAGATATTTATATATTTACTTTACAATTTTAATATAGGCTATTAAATTTTAAGACTTTTTATTTATTTATTTTTTTCAACAAAAAAGCCATGAATGTGGTGATCTGAACTATAATGGGGTTATCTTCTCACAATGAATGTTGTGGGCCCCCCAATATCTCTGGGCCGCCTGTATTCACTCTCACTTTTTTCCCCTGGCTATAGTGCTTGGGAATGACACCATAAAACATGACTTGTGAAGCAGCCAATGTCATAATCGAATCACCTACAAACCTACAGTAGCTTCATAGATGTTGATAAGATCAGAACAATTTTACCCAAATTTGTTCACACACCCTACAATGTGTCAACATTTCCACATCACATCTGAACAAAGATTATTTATTCCCTAGGCTGCTATTACCAAGGATATTTAACTTAGATCACTAACATTATATTAGCAATTGATTTGTTACTCATCCTGCACGAAAAGAGAAAGAGAAGTATTAAACAACATTTACTATGTGCATTCCAGATTATCTTCTATTTTTACACCCTCCTTGGGTGCCCTGTAAATTGGACATAATTTTATGCATCATGTTCTTGTACTACACATTGTTTGTTGTGTTGTGTTTAAAAGTGAAAATGAAAGTTTACAGGCCTAAAGGTATAAATACGCCCCCTGATGATTAGGCTATACATAGGAGCAGAAGAACACATTCAGAGCAGTTCTCTAATCTTTAATTTACATAACCTCTTTATCATATATAGACTTGGTATTTAAAGAGAATACAAAGGAAAAAAACAGGAAGATAAAAAAATGGGAGGATCACAATCAACAGAAACAGAATTAGGTGAGATTTTGTTGTTTAATTCATTCAGTATTTAGGGTAGACTGAGTACAGTTGAGACACTTTTTGTGTTTTGATTTACTGAAAAGAAGTGAATTTCCACATGACATGCCACATGACATTTCATTAGCTTCATTAGACTAAGATATTATCAATCAATAATACCCACAAGTAGTTTATATTTTCCACAATTAGCTCATAAAAATAAGGTGCTTTTTGTCTCAACGTTGTCTCAACTGTACCCATATGTGGTACAGTTGAGACAGTACCATGGTACTGTTGAGACACCCATTTTTAATGATGTAAAGGTAACTAACCATTCATTGTAAATATAAAAAAAATAAAGACAAATAAAGAAAATAACAACTGGGCAACGTTTTTGTTTATTCGTCCATTTATATTCATTCATTTCATTTAAATTAGCACTGGTTAAAATGTATAAAGCAGGAACAATATATGAAACAATATTTATTTATAATACACAGTTTAAATATCACAAATATCAAATTGTATTGCGTCTTATGCTGGCTAATAACAACGTTTAACCTGTTATCATAACACTGAACAACTAAACAGTGTGTGACCTAATAGAACTCTATCGGGGGTACAGTTGATACATGTGTGTCTCAACTATCCCCCGCTGGCCACCTCGCACATTTCTCTAGATTTTGCAATTACCTTGCATGACACAATACCATGAAATATGCCAGTTTTTAGGGCACAAAATAACGTTTGTGGTGATACCAGTTACGTTTAAAATGAAAGTTGAATTACAATTCTTCATCCTTTTTACCACCTCATTTCAAATTCATGAATTGAATTGAATTGGAATGTTTAAGGCACCCTTGTTGTTTACCATACTTTGTTTCTGAACAGAGAGGAAGAGCAATTGGAGAAAAGTCTAAGAGAATTCAAGCTGGACACTCCAAATATCAAGCATGTGAGGATCTTGGTAATTGGAAGAGTCGGATCAGGAAAGTCCAGCTTCATCAACTCAGTTAATAGTGTTTTCCAAAAAAGAATCACAACTGAAGCCCTTGTTAAAGAAACACTTCGACTTTTTGGGACTTTAGCTTATTCACTGTATCCCTCAGAGTTAGATAAGTCCATATATACCTTTTTCAATTCCGAGCGTGCTGTAAGTCTTGTAAGATAATTTAGTAATTTTAGTCATTCTAACAGGTCAATTTAGTTCAAAGGAATTATTAATTTATTACAACCGAGCAAATGACTCGTTCGCGGTTCATTTGAACTGGTTGTAACTATTAGCTCTGCAATATATAAATATCCAAACTATAGTGAAACACTAAGGAAACTAAGAAAAGAAAAGGAATTTGAGACGAGAGTAGATGATGGCTTGAATGAAGCTGTTGAACCCGTTCTTCTGATCTTGATTTGGGTTCTTTGATCTCTGCGCGTCTACATGGTTTCTAGTCTGTCTGGTCTCTCCGTCATGGCTTCTCCATGATGGTTTTCGAATCTACTTTTTCATTTTCTCTTCTGCTCGAAGCTTTGTTCGGGTCTAAGATTTTAACCTCAAAATGTTTGTCCAACCTCCTAGGAGGGATCTAACCAATTAGACACTGGCTTAATTTAAGAGGTGGCTCTATTCTCTTCTTATCGTAAATCATGCGTTATCTGTGATCTCCTTGCTCTCCAGCACTAGCAGAGAGAACAAGAGGCCACAGTTTAGACATTATTACTATTATAAGAATACGAAACATTTTACACAGATTTCAATCAAGCCATCTTTTGAATCAAGAGCATACGATCATACTGATATGAAACACGACACACTTTCATTCAAACACCTAATAGTTATACCAATTACATGGATTATATGGTATCTAAGCATATTAAACACACATATAAGTTGCAGACACAATATAGAGTTATGTAGTTGCATGATGTTTGATTATAAGTCCATCAATAATTGTTTTGGGATGATTTTATGTATTTTTGTAGTCAAAGTCTCAGTCTCTTTGATTTGAAGTGATTTCAAAACTCTGGGTCATTCAGAAGTCCTTAAAGGAGTCATAACCTGCAATTTTCACTTTTCCACGAGAATCAATGTATGTTATGATTGCCTAACGATTATACACTGGCCGGGAAGCCGATATTTAAAAGTGAAGCGTTTGTTTACCTCAGGGTAAATAAACCAGCGCGCGTGCACGCGCACTCAAATACGAGATTTTGATTTCAGCCCCGTCTTGACGTCATGACGGGGCAGGATATACCATATATGGACACCGCAAACCTATGCCGCGGGAAGCCCGCCCCTCTCCCCCTCATATTCAGTTCAGTCGACTCGAGAAAGATGGAGAAACATAGTGCACACTGAGTTGCTCTGTTGTTGACTGCCAGAATCAACATGTAAATGTGTTTTCTCTCCCAAGAACGGACCAAGCTGTCAGGGACCAGTGGATTAAATTCATTTTTAATGACGCGGTTCCTACAACCCTTCCCACTGGCTTAACGTTATGTGTCTGTGCTAACTAAACATTTTACGCCGGAATCCTTCACAAATTTGAGGCAATATCAGGCGAAGTTGGCATCAAAGCTCGGGAAAAAGGGGCCATTTTCAACAATCAGAGACTTACCTGCAATTGAAATGGTAAGAATGTGTTTTTATTGCTCTACTGTGTGTAACAAACAGCAGCTAACTGCTAATGCGGCTATTGTATGCTAGCGGGAGTATTAGCTTCGAGGTAAACATGGGGAATGGCTGCTAACGTTACTTTGCAAACAACAAATGACTGATGGTGCGTTCAAGTCCTCCTGGGAAGTTCGTACGTACGAGGTGGGAAGTCGTGCTTATAACGGCATGTGCGTTCAAGTCACTTTCGTCGGAGCAAGATGGCGGAGTACTTTCTCTTAATTAATTACACAAAAATACAGTAAGATTCTTAAACTCTTGTTCTAGAAAATGAAGAACAAAGAAATGTGCATCAGGTGTACTTTGTATTCTTATGTTTTTAATTAGTTTATGAAGCCACTGCCAGCTCATCGTTATATGTTGCATTGTTATATTATAATACTATCATATTCTGTGTTGACAATTAGCTAACTGCTCTGTAAATAGAAAAGCCTGACAATATCACAGCTAAATACCTTTACGTATTGTGTATTCCGCCATGTTAATCACTGACACGCCCCCAACTCGTACAGATCGGGGCTTAAAGAAAATCCCGAGCTCCCCACTGGTATTTACGACATTGTGGTGGCGTTCATGTGCGTTCAACTCGTAAATACGATCTATACGAGATGACTTGAACGCACCATGAGATCATCATGAATTCGGCTATTGTATATTGATTGCCTAACGCTTATATATGAGGCGCCGTCTAGTTTGTGTGTGTGTGTGTGTGTGTGTGTGTGTGTGTGTGTGTGTGTGTGTGTGTGTGTGTGTGTGCTCGCGTCTTATATGAGTATGTGCGCGAGTTTGTGTGTGTGTGCGCTCGCGTCTCATATGAGTATGTGCGTGGAGAGTTCATATACATGTATGTGTGACTACTTAGTATGTATGCAAGCGTGTTTCATATATGTGTGCGTGAATGAAGTTTGATTTAAGCCCTAAACGGCGCCTCATACTTATACACTGGCCGGGAAGCCGGTCGCGGCCAGGTCGGGTTCATTCATAACTTGCGCCATGATGTCATTTTGGAATGATATGCTAAAGCGTTAGCTGCGGTGTCAACCCCCCTCCTTCCTGCCACCAATCAACGCGCCCCTCATTTGCATTATTAAAATGACTGTCCACGACAGCCAAAATATCGCATCAGATCTCGCGAGACAATAATGCCTTCAGAAATAAGGGTCTGAGGAGCTCTGTGTTTATTTTTTTTCCACTTTTCTTTTTTAGAAGGGCCTGAAAGACTATAATAGAGCGTTGGGTATCCAAGGTAATACTAGGTTATGACTCCTTTAAGGAAACTGAGGTCTGTTTTGTGTCTGTGTGGAGTCCAGCAGCTTCTCTGCTGTTATCTTGATCGAGCACCGAGCTTTTGCCATCTCTGAACCAATCACTTTCCAACACTATCAAACGCTGACAGCGCTTTTCTTTTAGTTGGGCTCATCTCTTTGAAGCTTGCATAGCCATAACGTTCTTAGCTGGGTTTTTTCGTTGGTTAGGTAGACTGGCTGGAGCCTTCTTTTATGGCTCTGGGGTTGGTGATTTGGTGTCTGGAATGTTGAGTTCTGTGTGGAATTATGTTTGAACAATTCACCTGGAAGATCCATTTGTGTTTGTTTTGCCCTCAAATCCTACATATCCCCCCTTTGTTTGGCGATGTGTTGAAATGAAGACATCGGTGAACGCTGGAGAAACACGGGTAGAAGAAGCAGACACATACACAGCAAACAACAAGACAACACCTCCATGACTGGCCACTGTACTGGTGCAGGGCATTAGATAATCTAAGTATTAAAAGTTCAAGTTCATTCCCTCAATATAGTCTATTACGTTGGATATAGTTCCAATTTTGGGATTGTTATTCTAATTTGTTTTTGGTACGGTGATTCTTTGATCAAATTCTGTGATTACATTTGTTTTGTTTGTTATCTTCTCTTCTAAGTTCTAGATTAAGACGTTTTACCTTTTATTTTCTGGTGACATAATTTGTGGTAACAATTATGTGACCCATCATGCATGGAGCTCTCTGGCTCACATTCGTTTTAAGGCGGCTTACAAGTATCAGGCGTGGTGTGTCAATCCTACTACCATGACCTTGACCCTTATGGGGTAGACAGGCATTCTACCTAATAAAAAAAAAAAAAGGAAAATTAAGGAAGAGGTAAAACAAAAAGCAGTTGGGTGTTCCTGGTATGACTTATAACTACTGTTGCGCCGCTAAGGTGTCAGGTGTCACAGGGTAATGAGAGGTGTTCTACTTGTTGGATGGATAGCTACCATGTTTCCTATGTCGTTAAGCTAGTTTCTGAAGTTAGTTTCTACCTGTGGGGAAAATGTTTGCTGAATGTTTTCCGTGGTAGATATGGTTAACTTCTACGTGTTAGTGAGCATGTTAGTAGTGTAGTGTAGTGTAGTGTAGTATGTATGTATGCATGTATGTATGTATGGTCAGATCTGCCTCAGTCTGTTTTGCTCCCCCCTTTTCTTGAAGGCTTGCCCACGTGCTTCTTGGCTTAGCTTTGATGAGCTTAGATGCAGATTGGCTTGTTCCATCTTTGCCTTAGGAAAGGGATCTTCTATGATCTGCTGGGGGTCAGTCCAGTAAGGGAGGAAGTTCTCTGGCAGACATTGGGAGGCAGTTTGGCATGGATGCATGAAGCTGTGGTGCAAAACTTTGTCTCCGTTGTTGCATTCCTCTTGTGATGCCTTCTGGTTGTGACAGACTTTCTGACCTTCTGTGCTTACTGTGGTTACTGTAGCACACACATGGTTCTTGAGTTTGGAGCTTGTGTGATGGTTTCTTTGTGAGTGATGGGAAGCCAGTGTGGTGTTTTCTGGTACCTCTGGGTGTTTGTCAGTGGTTGGCTGTGAGAGACCCCTTTGTTCTGTGTTGTTGTAGAACAGGTGGTTGTCATCTTCATTATGAAGGTGTACCAGATGATCATTGGTCTCCCGTTCCATTGCTAGTCATAGCGAATTTGACTCATCTTGTTGGTCATTCGTGTTCAGCTTGTTTTCTATGAACACTTTCATTTGCCTCATTAGTTGCTCCATGTCTTGTGAGGGTAAACTGTCTTGTTCTTGGGTACACTCAGTGTTGTGTTTGACTGAGTGGTGCCGAGGTGGGTTTCTTACCCACATAGAATGCTCTTGGATGCGTTGGTTGATAGCCTTTGGATGTCCAGTTAGGATTCCAGTTGTTTCCTTCTCGTGGGTTCATTGAGAAGCGTGGCTGGTCCCATGGCTTTTCCATGCGGTTAGTGTGGTAGCTGTCATTGGCATGGAAGTCACGTTCTCTGTGCACCTTGCAAAGGACTGTGGTGTTGTCATGCCACTGGGTGTCTTCCGGTGCAATGCTTGTGTCTTGGCTGATGGAGTTTGACACTGTGGATGTTTTCAAACCTTTCTTTGAGGACATCTTTTGTTTGATGTAGGCCTTGTGTGTCAGGTCACGTAGCTGTTGGATTGTCATTGTGTCTGTGCAGGCCATGACACCAAGATGATAACTCAGTCCGGGGTGCAGGTTTCTCAGGAAGAGGGTTTTGAAGTTCACATCCTCTTCATGTTCAGGTTTGTTATGTGCACCAAAGTAGGCTTTTCGAAAGCGGTGGTAGTAGGCTTGAGGAGTCTCTTGTCGACCTTGTTTGGTTTCCAAGGCGATTAACACACCATGTTCTGACTCTGGGCCTGTGAATTCTTTTATCAGTGTCTCACATAGTAGCTGGTAGTTTGACTTTACATGAGCAGGTTGTCGGTCTAGGAAGCTTCGTACCTTTGGACTGGATGTGGATCTGAGGAGGTATAACCTGTCTTTGTCAGTCACATGAGGTCTCACCTCTAGGTGGAAGTCGATATCTCAGATGTAGGCCTGGATGTCGGGGCCCTCCATGGAGTTCGGGTTGAACTGAGTGATATTCTTAACCAGCTTGTCGAGATCTTTAAATGTCATCCCCTGTGCAGCTTTGGAGTCTGCCTGGATGAGCTCTCTTTGTTTGTTGGCAGTGAACAGTTCTGTGGTGAAGGCTGGTGACATTTCAGGTTGTGGCCATTCACCTCTTCTGTTGTATGGCAGTTCTTGGATGGGGGACTCTGTTCTGCTCAGCATGGGTGATGCTGAGGGAGGTCTCTCCCTTCTTTGCTCTAGTTTCTGTTTGAAAACATGTTGGAGTTCATCTCTGACCGTGTAGAGCTCGTCGTTGGCATCATCTCGCCTGTGGGTCAGATGGTCCATTTCAGTGCTGCACCTTTCCAGGTGGTCTTTCAGAGCATTGATTTCAGAGTTCTTATCTTTAATATCAGCTTTGGCTTTCTCTAGCTGATGTTCAGTAGACTGGAGTTGGTTTACCAGGTGCTTCTGGACAGTCTTTAATTCTTGTTTGTCACGTTCAGTGACTGTGAGGGCTTCTTGGAGCTTGTCAACTTGCTTGCCTGTTTCTTGCTCCACTACATCAGGCATGAGTTTGTCTTGAGCTTTCGCTTTGAGCTGGTCTGTGCAGTGTTGAGTGTGCATCAGCTCTCTCAGGAACTCAGTGGTCTGACGCTTGAAGTCGTCCTGGACTTTCACTTCCAGCTCCTCCTGAAGGTGGGTGATAAGCTTGTCGCTTAGTGTCAGCTGGGCTGTGAAGGCATTGCTTAGGGAACAGACAATCTTGGTTAGTTCCACGTGGTTGTGGTTCTGGCTTGAATCATGTGTCAGGAATCTTCTCAGAATTATGATTATTATTACAAATAATAACAGTTCAATTGTCTTTGGTGTGAGGCAGTCTGTAATGCCTCTGAGACATGCATCCACGTCGTCCCTTTGGGCAGTGGGGTTTGTCGTCCACGACATGTTGGCACGCTGGGGTGAAGAGACTGACACAGATCTGTGTGGGGTGTAAGCCTATATGTGGTTGAACAACTAAGTGTCGTTTCAGTGACTATACACCAATAGTGAAGTGTTGCAATGTCTAAGTGTTGGTCTCAGTGTAGACAGGTAGGCTAGTGATGTGGACACTTCGTCAGTCAACTAAGTGAGGGAAAGAGAGAAAAAGGTTAAAACCAATCTCAATTGAAAGGAATTTTTTTTTTTTCAATGTGAGAAATATATATATTTTTTTAAATTTTCTATCAATGAAAAGCTGGTTTCAACTCGTGATGTGAGGACTGTCACCCACTAAGTAAGGGAAAAAGAGAGAGAGGTTAAAAACCAATAAAAAAAAAAAAAACAAGAAAGAAAATTCTTAACTAGGAGAAATATTATTTTTCTCATAAATGCTTCCTATCGGTGAGAATCTGTTTCCAGAAAGGTAAACAATATTATTGTTTATGTTTACAAGGAAAAATAATACAATAATAATGCTGATACCTCTTTTCTGAGTTTGACAGGATTGACACCACACACCGTCAGTTGGACCGCTTACAGCTGGAATGCTATGAAGGCGACGGTTGCTCAACACTTGTTTCTGTTAACTGATCTTGGATAAGATGTCAAATTGTAAATTGCGTTTTCAAATGCAGGGAGAGTATGGAGAACAAGAGAGGGTTTGATTAAAAATCAAATACCTAATGATTGGTTCTTTGGAAAGATTATCTTTCTCTTTCTTTAGACTCGATTGATGGTTTTCCCAGGTCTGTTCCCTACAAATGTAAAGAATGGGATGGAATAAAGCAGGACAGAACAGGAAAGACGTGTGAAGAAGAAAGGAAAAAGATTGGATCTACAAATGGCTCTGAAGCCTTTGTGGCGAACTACGAGTATAGGATTGATAGTTAACGAACAACTAAACACCCAAAAATAAAACTTTGTAAGAGGGTTATCTCTGATTTATTTGAAACTCGTAGTGAGATAGCAATCTCTCCTATAGAGGATCAGGTGTGTCCTCCCAGGCTAGAATAAAATGAAAGAAAGAAATAATGATAATGGACAGAATAAGAAAAGTGAAATTAAATAAAGAGGTAAAAAAGTGAAATAGAATGGTTAAGTTTATAACCACAACTTAAAAAGGAGAAGAGAAACGTAGGATACAACGCAATAACAATAAAGGTGATGATACACAGGGCAACTTTTTGAGCAATGTTGCTGTGCAGTGTTGCCGTCAACGGGCAACCAGATGAGACACAGGGCCCACGATCGATCTAAATTATCCAGATAGAAATTTATTGCCCATTTTCAATGGCAATAAATGGTGCCCAAGCAACAATCGCTCTGCAAGATTGCCCAACAACATTGCTCAAAAAGTTGCCCTGTGTATCATCACCGTAAATGAGCAAGTATGAGTCTAACAATATTTTGTAAAAGGGAAAATGTTGGTGGAATAAGTTCTTAACTTTTACAGTTCAAGACTTATTCACCAGAAGTGCTTAGATCTAACGAGAATTTTAGGAATTCTGTTAAATTATGAAATTAGACTTATTAAAAATAAATCTAGAAATCATTAGAAATTACCTGTTTAGGAAAATAAAATTTCAATTTTAATTTAATTTTTCCTTTTTTAAAAAATCAAATTCGAATTTGACAATTAATAATCGTAAACCAGTATTTTCTTTTTCAAGTAAAATGCAGGTAAACAAAATTAATAATTGCGAACCGAAAGTTTCCTTTTCACGGAAAAATATGGGTAAAGTATAATAAGAGACAAGTAAAATAAGAAAGAAAAGACCAACAGGTGTAAAGGTCGAGGTGTTTAAATGGTTAAATCACTTTAACGTTGTTCAAACAGACACTGTAGGCTATTTAACACTAATGATAACCGTAAATAATGCTTAAGACTTTAGCAGAGGCCTCAATGTAAACAACTGCTTAGCTTAGCTTAGCCACCATGGGGTTTGTATCAGTTTGTTTACACTGTGGCGTTGGTCAGAGTTCACCCGGAAGCGGTGGTTAAGACTTCCGTGTCACGATTGTAACTATGGCGACAAAACAAACGCTAGTGGGCTAAATTGCAGTTTGTAAACAGTTATGCATGCATGTTACATGAAATGTCGGTGTATTTCAATACTGTTCAAAGAATATGCACGTACAGTCGATCATATTACATGAAATGTCGGCGCATTTCAAAACTACAAATAAAGGACACTGTTTTTAACGTAGCTGTTTTTACGACGTGGGGCTTCACTCAGTTTGTTAGGAGTGAGATTAACTTTAAAGGACAACTTTGCGCTGTAATATAGATGGAACAATAGCGATCTCGGGCGGATCGTCTCTGTGCAATGTTATCTGAGCACACAAAAACAACAGGGTTCTTAACTGTTGGTTAAGTTTCAACGTCAAGCTTTAAATAATCCTATTCAATTACACTCGGACACACGCAGTGTTTACACGAGAATTCATTGAACAGACACAAACAGATAAGCTTATAGTTTATCACGGGGGTCGCAGTGGAACACGCACTGACAACCTGAGAAATAAAGACTAAATGAGGAGAATATTCGTCCTTGCAGTGGAACTCGCACTGCCAATCAGATAAATAAGGACTAACGTTAGACGAGGAACACGCTCATCCGTCCTTTACATGGTTATTTTAATTACTGAAGTTTTTATTTCATTCAGCTCTCTGACTGATACAAATACACATAACGTTATAGCTATTTGAAAGACTCTGGAACACGCAGACGTCTAAAGCTATAATTTAGGTATTTCAGAAAATGGGGAACACGCCCAATTCTTACCTTATTGTTGTGTGAGATTTTATATCTTAACTTAATTTACTGCAGTTAAAAATAAAAATAATATAAAATAGGGAGCTAGACAAGACTAGAGTAACAGCTCTCTCTGTGTTCACTCAAGCAGTAGCATTTATTCAAACAGGGCGCGCGCGGAGCGCGCTGCATACGTCACTAACACAGACTCTCAGAGGTTCGGATCTCTGATCCGCACAAAATGAGGAGATAAATTACTTCGTATATGCTTACAATTTAGGTTAAACTGTGCCCGCATTCTCCACCAATATATGTAAGATAATTTAGTAATTTTAGTGATTCTAACAGGTCAATTTAGCTCAAAGGAATTATTAATTAATTTATAGGGAATTCGAAAGAATCACTTATTACAACCGAGCAAATGACTCGTTCGTGATTCATTTGAACTGGCTGTAACTATTAGCTCTGCAATATATAAATATACAAACTATAGTGAAACACTATAGTTAGCAAGGTAACTTAGATCAGCAGTTTAAGACATTAAATTCGTAAGCACATAACACAAGTAACACTTCTCTTTAAGGGGGGGAGGAGAGGAAGAGGGGGGGAGGGGGGGAGAGGAAGAGGGAGAGGGAGAGGGAGAGGGAGAGGAGGGGGGGGGGGTGTGTGTGTGGGGGTGCAAGAAAGGAGGAGGGACAATATTGCTTGTGATGTCGATGAAGTGCTCTGGCCTGGCCTGACCCAGCCCAAAGACAAGAAGAAGCACATTGATCACATGTTTACTCCTTTGATTTTTGTCCCTTTTAGTATTGTATACTGTAGTACAGTGCATTGTAGGCTGTATACTGTACAATGAACAAATTGTACGGCCTGAACACTGTGCTTTCCATTTGTTAACAGTACTGACTGCTCAATAGATTTTGACTGGTTGCAGGTTCATATCAACAAAGACCAAGAATTACAGTATCACAGAGACAAAGGACAAGTTTGTGAGATGCAGGGTACAGTACTGTAAGCATAGCGGTACAAGGAGGAGGAAGATCAAAAAATAAAATTGCAAAGAGCAAAGCAGAGTAGTAATTTCTGATCAATTTTGAGCTACTATGATAGAACATGTTTTTGTTCATCAAAATACAATGACGGAAAAATATGAAATTTGGTTTGAGATTAAAAATTTACTTCTCCCTGAGAACCAAGGTTTTTTTTTTTTTATCAAGTGCAGTCATACAGTATGTATGTCACAAATGAACTTTTTGATGGTACAGTAATGTGTCACGGGTAAGTCTACAAACAGAATAGCAGCCCGTAGATATCTTTCGAGAACTATATGTTTCGAACAATGTGTTTTCTATTTTTTGGTGTATCGTTTACTGGCTGCTTGATAGTGTATATCATTTTGATCACTTTGTCTATGATTTGAGAGCAGTGTTTGATTTTGAACACAGGTAAAACTGTTTTGAGGCGAAAGTTTCATTTTGCAAGAGGAGTCAGAGGTTTTGTAAATAGTGCTTGAAGATGAGGTTTTGTGTTTAATGTTTTCAGAAAATGGAGCAAGGGTTCAGAAATTGTGTTAGCAATTGAGAAAAACTGTAAGTGGAATTTGAAGTATATTTCTGAGAAGTACATAAAAAGTAGACTGAAAGTATACTTTCTTATTTTTAGTTTAAAAGAAGTATACTAATAGTACACTTGAATAAACGTATTTTTCGTAAGGGGAAGCTGTGCTGACTTGAGTGGACAATATTGAATGCTAGTGCTTTCTAAATGACAACATGGTCTAGGCAATGAGAAATGATTTGTGTGTAGAGTTTTGCAGTGACACAAATCTGACTCATGATGTGTCAAAACAGGGAATAGTGTTTATGAAATGGGTGTGCTTTTTGATAAATGGCATTATGGTTTTGAAATTTTAGTTCAAAAGCCTGGTTATAGTGTTTAAGCAATCGAGAAAAACTGTAATTTTCAGGTTTACATTAGATTTGAGCTTGTAAAAGCATTGAAAGAGCTTATATGAATTATATGAAAGAGCTTATATGAATACAATGATATGCTTCGTATTCCTATAGGTAGACGAGGATCAGCTGAGAGTCAGATGATGCGAGCTTGACTAACGTGACTAGCCAGAACTGACGTTATACGCTTGATTTTTGTCAGTAGCTTTCATTGTCCACCAATCTATCATTGGCAATATAAACAATCTGTTCAAGTGCCTTTAGTATCAGAGCATCAATATCATCCTTTGTGTCAATCTCTTTATGGTAGTTCTTCACTGGGAAGATGTTTGACAATGGCACACCAGTTTTGGCACTGCACATCTCCATCTGGACAGGAGCACAATGTTAGGTCAGAAAATTAGATGTGGCTATTAGACAAAATCAGTTCAACATGGGCAATACTTGCAATATGTAAAATTTAAACGATATCACATACCTTCTCTTTGATCTTCTTGCTCTTGTAGATCTTCTTTAGATCCATGCTGACCAGCGGACATGCTTCATCCACTTTGGTCATGACAACCACTTGAGGAATCCCTACAGTCAGGCACGTGCACAGGTAGGGCTCAACCTGTGCAGAGCACATGCCCTTTTTGCCCTCACACTCCGAAGTGCCCTTTTTTTGGTAGTGTTTTTTTTTTCTTTTTTTTTTAATCAATGCTATTGGTCATCCTTTTACGTCTGTCTGTCTGTTTTATAAATATTTAGCCAATGAAAGTTCTTAAAACGAGCTTGTGTAAATCTTATTCGATCCTCAAGCTGTCAGTAAGCTGATAACTCCGCCCCCTCTATAGGCCTATTATTCACTGAATCAACTGAAGTTCCACAGCAGCCGCACAGTAGACAGCAGCTGAACGAAGTTTTGCGAAGGGTAAATAAATATCTTGTTGTTTGAATAAGTACTACTAAACACTATGTCTATAAAGGCTCATATTTTATTTATTTGATGACTCACTGACTGAGACATGTGGGACGTCGCCTGAGAGAGAGGTCTAGGCTAGCATTTGCCATCTAGTCATAGCCAATACATAGCCTAACGCAAATAACTAAAATAGCCTGTGCATACAGTAGTATTTCATCTTTTATAAAATGCGATTTTGGCCAAATGTATTTTACAACAGGAAAAACAAACTAGTTTGTAACCTGTTGATGAAAATGTAATGTGATACCGCCGGCGGCGTTTTAATGACGGACAAAAAAAATGCACATTTGCACACATTCGCTGGTCAAAAACTATATATTGATAAGTAATACAACAACATATAATTTGTTTTTACCATCGGAAAATCATAACAGGTGCGCCCCCGCGCTGTTTCGTACTGGAACTTACACAAAGCGATCCTCATCACCTAGGTAACATATTTCTAAGAAATTTCTTCTTTGATTTATGATTGCATGCTGATACACTTAATTTATTAACATTTAGGCTAATCATGTTATGGTAATAATATTCAATTATGGTTAATTCAAGGCTGTTAATATGCATGTATTCGCTATCTAGCTAATTTTTAATCTATATTATTATACTCTCCGCTCATCCTCACATGTATAAAATGTAGTAAAACATGGTTTTACTACAGTAATGTTGTAGTAGTAACTAAAAAAAAAAACATTACAGAAGATCACTGTGAAGTCTTTATATTGTATCATGCAGAATGTAATTCATGATTTAATTCATTCCAAGGCTTCATTTATTTGATCCAAAATACAGCAAAAACAGTAATATTGTGAAATATTTTTAGTGAATAAGAGACCTTCTAGAGACCAACATCCCTTGTCCTCCACAGCACAGTATCAAATTGTTGCCAGGTAGGCGGATACATGTTGGATATAGTAAAGGTATGGCTATAGTTTCTTATAATCTGGAATTGATTTGGACATAATTACTCAAATTATATTTCAAAATAGTTTGTCAAAAATACTTGACTCATTGCTCTACCTTCCCCTCTTCTCAATGTCATACATAATCATGGTAACCAAATAATACAAATTAGATTATAAAACCAAACAGAATAGCTAAAAAAGAGAATATATATATTTTTTTTTTTTCTGCAAAGTTCATAAAAAAGTACATAAAGTTCAATAAAAAAAGAGAATTTTTTAGCTATTCTGTTTGGTTTTATAAGCTAATTTGTATTATTTGGTTAACATGTTTATGTATGAGTCAAGTATTTTTGACATATATTTCTATAAATGCAATTTAAAAAAGAGGGAGTACACAAGAGCAACAGAAGGTTGCTGTTGTATTTAGGTTAAGAGGCCCTTAAAACCCTGTTTATCTATATTATCTATATTATTATTATGGTTGTTATTAATCGTGAATAAATCTAAAGCTTTTGAGACTATTATTTTGTGTTATTGAATTTGTCATGAAGACGTGACCATTTCTTCCTTTTATGTAGGCTTACTAAATAATTTTGATATAAAAAAAGGGAGGGGGGTGCCCTTTTTCAGTTTCAGCACATGCCCCTCAAAAGGTCTGTGCACGGCCCTGCCTACAGTAAATGCAGAGGCAATGTAAATGTTCTAAAGCCTTTTGAAAGTTGTTTTCCTCAACAAAATTGAGCACATTTATGGCAGTTTGTTGTACATCTACATAACTGACCCACATTGTCTGGGTCATATAAATAATTAGGCAAAAAAGTTGAGCCTTGTAACATGCCCTGTTTGCACTTGGCATTAAAATGCAGCCTGTATCTGGATTTTGTATCTACGCATTGAAAACACACACACAAACCCAATTCGCTTTATGCCCACTTCTCCCCTGTGTAAAGTAATGTATGTGAACTCATGAATACAATTAAACATTCAGATTTACCCTTATCACGAATTCCATGGCGGATGATCTTAAACTTGTCAAAAAGTTTATCATCTGTGAATTGGACTTTATCTGTGGCTATGATGTACACCAGACAGAAAGCCTGATCGGAGAGGTTAGGGTCATTGACATAATGTCGATCCTCATTAGTGAGTGCCTTCTCCTCATTGAGCTAAGATTGGAAATTCAGAAAAATATGTTAAACATCAAACCTATTGTACACACACAAACTTTGTCAAAATGTTAGTTTAGGGGTTTATTACTTTATAGCCATCCTTCACGTGTCCAAACACAGCATTGATGAGGTCATCTGGTTGTGATCCAGCCAACACTGCAGGTTCTAAGCCCATTATGTCCTTGAGGGTGAAGAGCAAAGTTTTTCCCCCACTTCTGATGGTGAATCCCTTGAGCTACAAATGAAGACCAAAATATAGAAGCACAAATTTTTGTGAACAATTTCCAAGAAATCCTCGTACAACAATTAGCTCAAATGCTGAAAGCACGGTCACCAGACATGTCTGGGTCTTTTAGAAAACATTAAACTACTGTATATGTATACCTCTTTTGTGTAACTACGACTGCCACCAGCAGCTGAATTCACTGGTGCTCTAGCGATGATCCGTCCTTGAAAGGCACTATTGATGGAGTTAATAAAGCTGGACTTTCCTGCTCCAACTTGTCCAGCTACCAGGATCTTGATATCCGTTACATTTGGATCACTAGGAGAGAAGTTTTCCAGCTTTTCTTTTAGAGCTCCTTTTTTTCTGTCAAATCAAAACACAATTTTACAGAACAGAACTCAAAGCAGATTTGTTGTATGTGGCACAATGGAGTCTTATTTGGAATAGCATTACCACTTTACAGTTTTTGAAATTAAATGATATAATGCTAATTTTCCTTAAGAAGTAACACAATTATGTACTTTTGGGATTTTAGGTCATTTATACCTTTTTTTAGATCTTATGTAAATTTCTCTATTTCACCACTGTTTGAATAAGCAAGTGTGCAAACTTTTGGAACTTCACTACAATAAAAATGTAAAAAAAATAAAAAGTAAAAAAAATTCTCAAAGAAAATATGAGAATTTCTCATTTATGTGGGCCAAACTGCTGCCATTTGGTGAAAAAAGAAAAGAAAAATAACTTCACATCAGGTCAAAATCATGTTGTGACAATAATGGCCAGTAGATGGCTCAAGTGTTCTGCGTTCACCCTGTGCAAGAGTTCTGAACTTTATGCTTAACATTTACATTTGAATATTTATTTTTAAATTATATATTTAAATTAACTTTCATTTAACAAAGTTTGGTGCATATAATAATAATAATAATAATATTTTTGAAAAAAAATTTGTGCAGTTTTTGAAGTTCTGTCTTTTTTGCAGTGGTGCATACAGACATTGACATTAATTTCCCTTTCTCTGTGTAAGTGTGTGTGGGTGTACTCTGGATGTTTTAGTTTCACTCCTACATTTATGTGTGTGTTCATTCGGCATTGCTGCTGATATATACATTTTACTCAACGCATATTTAAAAAAAAAAAAAAAAAAAAAGACCACTTAGACTCATCAAATGAAATCCAGTTTTTATTTTTCAGATTGCACATTAAGGTATTGAATCACTCAAGATGAGGAAACCATTTTTATATGAGCATATTCATCATTCATTAGGCTAATAAATTTGATTATTAAAAATTAAAAATAAATAAACCATTGACCTCAAAACATAAGAACCATGTCTTATGTTTTGAGGTCAATGGTTTATTTTTATTTTTAAAAAATTAAAATAACTGAATGAAGGGATTGATATCACTTATTGTTACCAAATACTTAACTGACAGTTTCAATGCCAACATTGTCATTATTAATGAAAACTTCTAATAGTCATTAAATTGATCAAATTGACCCTTTTCTACTTTTTGTTATTTTTATCAAGTAAAATGTTGGATATATTTTAATGCTAAAATAATTAATACAATTATTTGTTATAATATCATATGTTAAAAAGTTCCATCACACATGATCATCACGGCTTTTCATATTTTTTCACTTCCAAGTGCTTGAGTCCCCTTAAGTGCCTTGCACTTAATATATAGCTATATAGCTATACAACTCAAGACTTGAGCAGAATTACTTCAAGCATATTGTTATGCACAAGATTTTGGTGCTTCTTACAACAAATAATTCTAATTGGTAAAATGTATGGGGAGAGATACCAATAATATTTTACAAGGAAATAAAATTCTTAGCTTACACAGTATTTGCACTTTTATCTGAACAGATTACTGTTTTGACTGCTATGCACAAAGATAATATATAGCCTGCATAAAAACGAAATAAAGTATAGTTGGGGGCCTTAAGCACATTTTCGAGCAAATTCATCTAAAAGCGCCAAATTTGGCACAAATGTAGCTCAGATCATACCGGCACGATTTAGCTAGGGCACCGGATGGCGGCCAAATCCAATATGGCCGCTGCCCGAAAAGGTTTCCGGCTTTAACTTTTGAACCACATGAGTTACAAATTCAAACTTGATATGTTTTTCAGCTTAATTGATCATGAGAAACACATAGGAATGTTTATATTTATGACCCAGTATTATATCTGGACCCCTTGATCCTCCAATTCCAATATGGCCGCTGTCCAAAAAAGCAGTTTGGGCCATAGTATCGGGCCTTACACCCCATTGTTTGCGCAAATTCATCTACAAGCACCAAATTTGGCACAGATGTAGCTGAGGGGATACTGAAATGATTTAGCCAGGGCGCCCGAGCCAATGGTCCCTGAGACCAAGATGGTGGCCAAATCCAATATGGCCGCCGCCTGAAAGGGATTCGGCTATAGCTTTTGAGGCAGATGAGATACAAATACAAACTTGATGTCTATTTTACCTTATTTGACCATGGGAAACCCATAGAAATACTTACATTTATGATTGGGTATATCAGGACCCCCCCAAATTCCCTAAATTCAATATGGCCGCTGTCCGAAAAATGGTTTTGGCTACAAATTTTGAACCAAATGAAAACTTAATGTCTATTTAATTTTTTTACCATGACAAACACACGGGAATGCTTACATTTGTGATTGCCTATGTTTATACCCCACATTTGCATTTACAAGAAAGCAACTACCTGATCATTCATACTTTACAAATATTCCCACAAATTTATCCGTATATATGTTTTGTTTAAAAATTACTTTAATTATAATGAGTTTAGTTGCATTTTCTGAATTCTGAGTGGCAGTTGGGAGTTGAGAGTTGCCATGACGACTGTGGCACATCCTCAGACAACACAGGGAGGACCACCGGAATAACACACAGTTTTGTCTCTCTCACTCTCATTTATTACTTGACGATGGAATGGAGGGGATTGACCACTGCTAGAAGTTGTGTCACCAATATGGCCTCTACCTCTGGTAGTAATGTTACCAGGAGCAACATCATCTGGGACTTATGCTGCCTATGCCAACAAGAAGCTAATGGACCACTGCAAACACCCAAAGAGGAAGGAAGTTTATCATTAGAGGGATCTAAAAGGTTTCCTCGATGTTGCTAATGTTCTCCCTTCTTCTGTGAATGTAACTATTGATCAGCTGAATAATGGATCAGGTATTGCAGAAACACTAAAAACACACAATGCTAAGTATCATAAACGCTGTAAAAGCTACTGCAGTAGTTCTCGTGTTAAAAGAGTGCAAAATGATGATGATGCCCCGCCTTTAGTGAGTCCAAAAAAACGTACATCATGCCAGCCTAAAGCAGGTGGTAGGCCTATTCATTGTGTGATATGTGAGGGGAAGGATACAGATTACCTTCACAAGGCAGTAACAGATAATGTTGATTCTAATCTGAAGTCCTGGGCAGAAACCAGTAAAAACTTTAAGCTTCTTGGAAGACTCCTTACCCAAGCATCCGATGTGCACGCAGCAGACGTTTACTATCACACCAAATGCTATGCAAAGGTGATGATACACAGGGCAACTTTTTGAGTAATGTTGCTGGGCAATCTTGCCGATCGATTGTTACTTGGGCATTTTCCTATTGAAAATTGGCAGTATGTTTCTGTCTGGATAATTTAGATCAGTCATGGACCCTGTGTCTCATCTGGTTGCCCGTTGACGGCAACATTGCCCAGCAAGATTGCTCAAAAAGTTGCCCTGTGTATCATCACCTTTAGATTGCGTGATACAGCACGGCGGCAATCTCAGGACACTTCCAGGGTGTCAGAGGGGGAACCATCTTCCAATGAGTGGGGGACAACGTTTGACCATCTAACCATTGCACAAATAGTTGCCCTAGTTGAGCATTCAAATAATCCTTTTACAATTTCCTATTTACGACAACTCTACAGGGACCTTATGGAAGGCCACAGTCATTCATGTCTTTATTATGAGCCCCACACAACACGGTTTAAGGAATACCTCCTCAGCCATCTTCCTGACTGGACAGAGTACCGGAAAGGCAAGGACACATATATCACAAGCGTCTGAGAGAGTAGTTACCGCTCACGATTCCAACCAGATAAACCAGGATGAAGCATTGCTGTTAATGAGGGGTGCCTTGATCTTACACAAGTATTGCTTACAGTCAGGCTACATATTCGATGGCTCTTTCCCGTCCAACTGTCTAACAACGTCTGTTGCTGAACCCTTATGAGTGTTCAATGACATCATACTTCAGGGACCAGCGCTCCTCAAACCCAGTGCAGCAAATATAGAGGATGCCAAGCTGAAACGGAGAACGAACATAGCATGCCTCATCACCCAATGTCAGAAGTACAATGCATATATCAGCAACAGACACCTCTCCAAGACTGATGCAATTCGCCATAGCAAGGATCGAGAGATGCCATTTCCACTTTATTGTGGCCTCAAATTGCATGGAAGTGGACTCTTTGAAAGGGGACATCGATGAAGCACATGCACAAGGGCTCTCGGTGTCATATAAACGAATCATGGAAGTGAAACAGTCACTGGCACACGCAGTATGTAAACGACACAATGAAGACGGCATTGTTCTTCCTACTAATCTTCGTCAGCATGTCTTTACCACTTATGATGTTGACAACCTTGATGGCCAGAGCAAAGGAAACTTCTCACAAGACGAGTTCCATGGAACTGCACTGAGTCGTACAAATCACCTCTCTCGTGATAATCTGGGACTTAAGCGTCCTCAAATAAAGGTAGACTCTGAAGATTCATCCACACCCAAACTTCCAGACTCATATACACTTTTGAAGCCAGCAGAACTCAATAAAGGAGATATAATGGCACCTAGAAGTGGCACTGGTCCTATCCGACCATCGCATGATCTTGTGCATGGAGCCAAAGTGAAAGATGAGAGTTGTTTGTTGCATGGCAAAGGCATACTTGATCAGGATATTAGATAAAAAGGATGTTATTACATGGTCAGGTTTTAACTCACACCTTTTGAATGATGACACAGTGAAACCCCGTGCTGAGATAGAAATGTATCCCCTATTCCCAGACAAAGCAGCCTTTGAATCCATGATGAAGCATGCAATGGAGCTAGCACAGGAAGGCACATCATTCCTGAATCCCAGCCAGATTGCTGTCCTTGGTGCTGATAAACCATTGTATGCCATAGCAAATCAGCTCCAATGGCAATATCCTGAGACACTTGGTGAAGATAAGCTCATCTTGATGATGGGAGCATTACATATCGGAGACAAAGCTCATCTTATGATGGGGAAGCTGCTCCGTGATTCAGGTTGGACCACCATCCTTTCCCAGGCACAGGTCCTAACTACAGGACGTGCTCGGTCTGTCCTCAATGAGCACCATATCAAACGAACACAGTACTCCCACCAGGTCACTCTCATGTCTCTTTATATTCTCAAGCAGAAAGCATACACTACCTACTGTGCAGATCTTCTAGGCCCACCGGAAACGGAGGTGGAGTTCCTACTCTGTCGATTCATTCGGTCACTTCGGGAAGGAAACTTTCAACTTTATGTTCAAGTTTGTGATGAACTGTGTGCTTGGTTTCATGTGATGGATCACACAAACTATGCCCGTTGGTTACCCATCCATGAGCGAGACATGGTTGAGCTGCCTGAAAAACATCCTTCCGTTTATGAAGAGTTCATGAAGGGGAACTTCGTAGTGCAGCGATCAGAGTGCAAGTTCAGCTTGATTGCAAAAGATCAGTCCCATGAGCAGTCAAACAAAATCCTGCAATCCTGTGGTGGTGCAGCTGGACTCTATGAAAACCCTGAAGCCCTCACGCTCTTCATGCTGGCAGGGATCAACATCTCATCAAGAAGAGGCACACAGCTTACAAGTCATGTTCAGGAAGGATGTCAAATCCTTTACCAAGGTTATAGCCTGGATGCCAGCCGAACTTACAATACAATACAATACAATTTTATTTGTATAGCACATTTAAAAACAACTGGCGTTGACCAAAGTGCTTAACAAGGCCAATAAGGGTAGACAATACAAGCACAGAAACCAGCAAAAGATACACATCAAAGAGAAAAAGTCAGACACATCAGGGAATATTAAAAGCTAGCGAAAAGAAATGCGTTTTCAAAGAAGTTTTAAAAAGTGTTAGAGTTTGGGCAGATCTGATATTTGGGGGTAGGCTATTCCATAGCTTGGGTCCATAGGCTGCGAAAGCACGGTCACCCCTATTTTTTAATCTGGTCCTAGGGACAGAGAGCAAGTTCGAGTCCCCCGATCTTAGTGATCTGGACTTAATTTCTGGATGAAGCAGTTCAGTTAGATACTGGGGAGCTAAATTCTGTAAAGATTTAAAAACAAAGAGCAAGACTTTAAAATCTATTCGAAACTTAATCGGTAACCAATGAAGCGAGATCAGAACCGGTGTAATATGTTCAAATTTACGTTTTCCTTTGAGAAGGCGTGCAGCTGCATTTTGGACTATTTGTAAACGGGTGATGTGTTTCTGAGGAATCCCGATATATAAAGAATTACAATAGTCCAATCTGGATGTTACAAAAGCATGCATAGCTATCTCAAAGTGCTTACCAGACAAAAATGGTTTAACCTTAGCTAAGAGACGGAGGTGAAAGAAGCAGGACTTTACCACCGCACTTATCTGCTTTTCAAGCGTAATGTTGTTATCAATCCAGACCCCCAGATTCCGAATACAGGTGGTACTGTAGGGTGACAACGTTTTGAGGTCACAAACATGTGTACTACGATCACTGGGTCCAAATACGATAATTTCCGTCTTATTTTCATTCAGACTCAAAAAGTTACCAGCAAGCCATAATTTCAGGTCCTCTAAGCAATCCAGTAGTGGCTTTAAAGCAGACTTGTCGTCACGCTTTAAAGGCATGTAAATTTGTGTATCATCGGCATACAGGTGAAAAGAAATCCCATGTTTAGTTAAAATAGAACCTAAAGGTAACATATACAAATTAAATAGTTCTGGCCCAAGGATAGAACCCTGCGGAACGCCAAACCCAAGTTTCATTTTAGATGAGCACTGTTTCCCGATACGAACAGAGTAGCTTCTGTTAGACAGATATGAGCGGAACCATTTCAACACCATGCCCCTAAATCCTGTATATGCTTCAAGACGAGAGATTAAAATATCATGGTCGACCAGGTCAAAAGCAGAGCTAAGGTCTAAAAGGACGAGAGCTACAGATTGCCCTGTGTCAGTACTGAGTAGAACATCATTCATGACTCGTAAAAGTGCAGATTCTGTACTGTGACGTAATTTAAAACCAGACTGAAATTTCTCATAGATCAGACTATCAGTTAAAAAAGACTGGAGTTGGCTCAGAACCACTTTTTCTAAAATTTTAGAAATAAAGGGTAAATTTGAAATGGGGCGGTAGTTACTTAGAACTGAAGGGTCCAAGCCAGCTCTTTTAAGTTTCGGCAAGACCGAGGCATGTTTCAGGCTGTTAGGAACCACCCCGGTGTAGAGACATTTATTGATAATAGACAACAGATCAGAACCTATAACACAAACAACCTGCTTAAAAAACTTGGTAGGAATCACATCTTGAAAGCAGCTAGTAGTTTTTAAAGTTGAAACAATCTCAACCAGAGAGTCAAGGGAAACAGGTTCAAAGACGGACCATGTAGAAGAACATATAGGGACTTCAAGTGTCATATAAATGGACAGAGACATTTGAGATCTGATCATTGAGATCTTCTCATTAAAGAATATTGCAAAATCTTCGCAGAGAGAGTCAGAAATCTCTGGTAAAGGATTGGTGGTGGGATTTAGAGCAGAATCAATTATTGAAAATAAAACTTTAGGCCTGTTACTGTTGATTCTAATCAGCTCAGAAAAGTAGTGATTTTTAGCAGCTTTAGCAGCTTGCTGGAATGCAGCGAGGGAATTCTTCAAAATTTCATAAGAAACATGTAGTCTGTCCTTATTCCACTTGCGTTCAGCCCTTCTACAGGTCTGTCTAAGAGAACGAACATTATCATTGATCCATGGTTTTGAAACATGATTAATTTTCTTTCTCTTTTCCTTGATTGGGGCAACAGCATTTAGAGCGTTTGAGCAGACAGAATTAAATAAGTTCAAGTGATCTTCAGCATCTAAGGAGCTCAATGATGGAGCAGTGGCTTGTTCCGTAACTAAACCCGGGTATAATGCCACAAAGTCCTCCTTAGTACGTTCATTAAAAAATCGGGTTGTCCGTGTGCAAGAATGAAGTTTATGTCTGGTGTCATTATTAGGCAGAGAAAACAGAATCGGAAAATGATCCGACATACCAGTATTACTGATGTTAATGTCTGATACCAATAAACCACGTGATAGAATTAAATCTAGAGTATGTCCCTGAATATGAGTGTGTCCAGACACCCATTGATCCAGGTCAAAAGAGACAATAAGATTCAGAAACTCTTTAGAAAGTGGCTTAGTATCACAGCACACATGAATATTAAAATCACCCAGGATTAAAATTCTGTCAAATCTGGTGACCAGATCCCCCACAAACTCTGCAAATTCATTTAAAAAATCCTTATTCGGTTGAGGTGGACGATAAACCAGGGCAAATACCTGAGAGTTGGTTGATGTCGGTTGCACAAGTTGTACTTCGAAAGTATGGCGAGGGCTAGTTGTTAGACCACGGCAGGGATATTGTTTTTTAAACAGTGATGCTAGTCCCCCTCCGCGGCCAGATAGCCGCGGTGAATTAAGGAAAAAACAATCCTGAGGAACTAGTTCTGTGAAAGGACTTAGCTCATCCGGTTTAATCCATGTCTCAGTGATAAATAAAATATCCAGGTCCTGCATCGTGAAGAAATTGTTTATTAAAAATGTCTTGTTCACCACTGACCGGGCGTTGATCAGGGCCACTTTAAGGGATGGTGCAGCTACCTCCAGCTGTGTTGTTCGAGTTGGTAAACGAAGATTACGATGATTCACTCCACGACGTCGAAAGCTTGGGGAGACGATGCACGAAGGGTTGGGCAAAAGACATCCAACAACGGGTCGAAGCCACCGATGAGAAGCCCATGTAAAAGCCCCGACGAGACGGCGCTCGCGGGTTAGCACAGGACCAACACACACAACCGAGGAGACTTCAATCGAGCAGCAACTCCACCCCGCTTTCCACGCTTTCTCCGACGCCGTCGCCTCCAGGAAGGGTCAGCGGGATACCAACGCTGTTGTACAAAAAGGTGCTGATACACAGGTGGGGGAAATCGGCAGCACTCCTCAACATTACCCTCGGTAATATCGATAGCCATGCGGATGTTTAATAATGTTTGACGATCATATACATATGACATATTGCAGTCCAAAGTTAGTAGCGACAAACATAGAAACAAACATAAAATCACGAATTTAAGGAGTGAGAGAGAAGGCAATAGACGGCAAGCCACATACAACGGCGCCATCTTTGATCAACATCAAATCCAACAACTTAGCCCCGCCCACAAAAATTTTAGGTCGGGAAGTTCGGTCTGGACTCGTTCCATTGAGGAGCTATTATGCCCGAACAAAAATTGTTCGGACCAATCAAATTGTCAGGGCGGGCTTTATACGATGATGGACAGATGAGCAATGGTAACGTAATCATCCACGTCATCAACGAGCGCTTGGGTTGAATTCAAATGACTGCCGCTGAAGAATTGAGATTTCACGAGTTCACGCTTACAAATAAGTCAGAATAAATGCATATTTGGCGTGCTGTCCGAGGAGAGGCTTCGGGCTCGGTATTCGGCCCGAACCCAAAGTACTCCCCCATATTCCTGGCTGTGGAAGAACAAGCCGAGAGTGAGTGGAGGGATGCTGAAAACTGTCAAGGAATGTTAGGTGAGTTGACAGTGAATAAATATATGCTTCCTCTCATGCTGATAGTGTAGACCATAGACGGTTGATTGGATTGATTATTTGAATGTGCTCCTCCTGAACTTTGTTTATAAAACATCATGTGTAGATTCCGCCATCACGTCTGTTATAGAAGATATCGACAGCGCATTAATTTTAAAAGAGGAACAGAGAACCGCGATCGGAAACATGAATGAAAAACATACGTCACTTACTCCGTTGCTCTGATTGGTTGTAGGTCTATCCAATTGAGTGCAGAGGCATTTTTTTTCCTGGTTCGGTTGAAACACGCCCCATAATGAAAGCTCAATGGAGCAGTATCAGACTCACATTCTGACTAGAATCTGAGTATGACAACGTCAGGCTACCGAGGTTATGGAAACCCATGGAAATCCCTTCTTATCAGTGAATCATGACCTCATAGCACTCGACACCCAAGATAATATGGAAAGAGAAGTGGCTGGTAATAGTACTATTAGACAATACTGTTTGCCAACTGTAGGGTGAACCCCCAGAGCAAAACTTACATGGTGTTGCTTTAATTATTCAATTCAATGTTACTTGTATTTCTACTATTAAATCTGATCCGGTCCTACTCTTCCTTCCTTTTATTGCCATTAAAGCTGCTGTTGAGTCTGAGCATATTACTCTTTTACCAGTACCATTTTCCTCAACCCATCCAAGGGCCCATTAAATAGCCACAAGCTCTGTAGTAATGACACATTATCTGAAACTCGTTTTCCATTCTTTATATTTAAGTTTTTCTATTAATTGTGTTAATTGATCCATCTACATATATTTGCATACTCTGTCCAATTACTTTTTAAATAATTGTTCATTGTTAAGGACTATGAGACAACAAAAGTTGTTGTCAAATGTTTGCATCGGAATGGACTATAAGTACATAATTTATTAAGTGGAGTTCTTCAAGTGGTCTGTAGAGGGCAGCAAAACTCCTTAGATACTTGAAATCCTGCCGCAAATAACAAAAGAAGAAGGAGAAGAATAACTCCACCCAGAGAATGGAAGAGAATTGGCACTCTCTGCTTACTTCCGGTTTCTGGACTGGCTGCAGTAACACGTCTCTGTCCATGCGGGGGCGCTCGCAGGCGAGTGCAGAATGAATGTAGGTCTATGGCGAAATACCCATCAAAATCCACTTTTCTCAGGATATAATTTTTTGTCTAGTAATTTGAATGTTGTATTCGAAAGGAGATGCAAAGAAATTACACACTGCTGGGTGTTAGATTTTTTAGAGTCACTTATTTGCTTTAAAAAGTCTTTTAAAATGTCAATGACGTCAGAATGCTGACGTCATTAGCAGAATGCTAGCGTGTTATGGGCAACAACAACTCAACCTGTAAGAAATCGAAAAGAAATAATACTCGTTCATTCAACTTTCGACCTATAACCCATGTTGAACTTGCAAAACCTACAATAAAATCTGAGATTTCTCAACGGAAATCGGGTGAAAGAGACACATTTAGCCGTCTAGCCCCATAGACTCCCATTCATTCTGCACTCGCCCGCGATCACCTCCAGTGGAATTCTAATGGAACTGCAACCAAGATCGATACAATGGGGCTAATAGGAAGTGCCAAGGCTCTCCGTAGACAGGCTCTGCTCCACCCCACCACCTCTATCTGGAATGAAGTGGCACAAGCAGTTCGGAGCATCTCTGCTTATTCACGATGCAAGGGTAAATAAAGAACTGCTTCTTTCTATAAACGTTACAGAGTTTTCTTTACTTAGTTCAAGTTAATTTATATAGCACATTTACAACAGCCACTAGTCTGACCAAAGTGCTTTACAGAACAACAGGATTAAAAGAAGATAACATGCATAACAACAAATAAATAAATAAAAACGAGAGCAACATAGAGTAACCATAAAACAGGAATAGCAGAATTAGTAAAAAACCAACCGAAGAAAAGAATCAATATACTAAAGAAAACAGGTAACGTTAGGTTCTAATCTCTAGAGGCAGGGCGTTCCAGAGTCGTGTTTTGTACAAGCTGACGACGAGAAATTTGAGACTTGGAGATACCGCAATATAAAGAATTGCAGTAATCTAGCCGAGACGTAACAAAAGCATGAACAGCCATTTCTAGTTTTCTGAATGAGAAAGCCTTTGATTTTAGAACAATAAACGAAGTTTATATAAGCTGGATCCGATTCTGTAGTAAGTCTTTATATATATATATATATAAAGGGTAGACCTATAATAACGTAGACCTATAAAGCCACAATATCAAATTTGATGCTCTGCATTAACTTTTTAATTTTATGTGGTCGGTCAATTTTGACTGCGGACATCCAAGAAGTGACTTTTTTTTTAATGACCGCTTAGACTCATCAAATGAAATACAGTTTTTATTTTATTATTTTCAGATTGCATATCTAAAAAATTATTGAATCACTCAAAATGAGGAAACCATTTTTATAAGCATATTCATCATTAATTAGTATGTTCGAGTATTACCCTGTTAAAAATAATAATAATTATTATTTTCAAAAAAAAAAAAAAATCAATATTGTCATTAATGATATCAACATCTGAGGATAAAATGGATAATTTTCTACTTTTTGGCATTTTCACAAGTAAAATGTTGGATACACATCCATGCTAAAATAATTAATACAAGTATTAATGTTATATTATCATGTTAGAAAGTTACATCAGCATTATCATGGCCAATTATAATTTTCCACTAAACATATTTACAGGGAAATCAATTCTTTCTCACCCCACACAGTATTTGCAGTTTTATCTGAACAGATCACTGCTGTGCACAAAGACATGTCTGTACATAAAAATGAAATAAAGTATGTCTGCATATAGAATAGATTATGCACATGTAAGGCTTACCCCCAGTCAAATTCCCTCCATGGTTTATCCAGTTCTATGGAAAAACATAGCAATTAAGTTTAACAATAATTTGGTAGTATCTCTCTGAGAATGTATCTATAAGAAAGACCCTCTCACCTGGATTTGGTGGCGCTGGTTTTGATTCTTTTTTTCCCATTTTGTTTTTGCTTTTTTTCACCCCCTTCAATATAATTATATCAGCTCTCTCCTGGAGTACAGTTGACTTGTATTAAGCAAGCGAAATCAGAGCCGTTATATACTGTAGGCTATACATTTAAATTTCACTTTCATTTTTGCAAGCATACATGCATAATTAAAAATGCCCACACCCATTCTTGTTCTTTTTAGTTGTCTATGCTGCTGATCACACATTGACATGTATATTATTTCAAAGATACCACACATAAATATGAGTATAATGATGCACTGTGCACATTATGTTGTTACAGCCTTATGCTTAAATAATTTTCACATCAGTCTACACTCTACCCATAATGACAAAGCAGAAAACTGATTTGTTGATAACTTTGCAAATTGATTAAAAAGAAAGAAACAGAACAGAGCCAGCATATTTGTATTATACATTGATCTTGCAGACATGTCTCTTTGTAACCTTTTTAAATAAAACAGTTCTAAATATATATATTTGAGTGAAAATGCAGTGGAGTAACAAATGTGTTTTACAAATATAAATAAATGAGCCAAGATAATATTTCACAAATAATTACAAACAGGCATGTCTGCCACATATAAACAATAGCCGCTTTCCGACCAAGTAGTTACAGGAACTTAGTTCTAGGAACTGTCCACTTCTAAACAGTTCTAAGAATTTCTCTCCGCCAAACTCGGTTTTGCTGTTTTGCACTGGCCAAGTGGCCATAGGAAGTGGTAGGAGGGGTAAGGGAGTGACGCAAGCACGGTGACTTTTATTTTGACGGCGCGACGGACCTTTACTTTGGCGGCGCTGAGAACGCCAGAGCAAACAATGCTCGCATTCTCTGTGTTCATTAGTTAGCGATCTGTCTAACAGTACTGTTTAATATGTTATTAGATAGTAGGGATGGGGAAATGAAGCCTCATGAATCACTGAGGCTTTCCCCTGACTGTTCCGGGAAAAGATTCAAAGCTTCGAGAGTGTCGAGAACAGCGCCATCTGGTGCTTATTTAAAATAAAGCAGCCAGAAGCCTGTGTTAGAAGCTCTAGCAGATGAAGCAACCACAACACACTCTATAGTTTCAATGTTATGTGAACAAATAAAAGCCTTAGATGTTTGTGTTTGATTTGTTCATTAAATAAATTCATTTTCCCATTAAAGTGTGACAATAAAATATAATAGCTTATAAGCTTATATGATTCAATACGATTTAATGTAGATCTACTCTCTCTCTCTCTTTCTACACACACACACACACACACACACACACACACACACACACACACACACAATGAATAAGGACATTGTCTGATAGGATCGTCTGTTATTAAATGTCAATATCAATAATTGTAAATATCAACCAGACTGAGGCAACAATCTGACTCGTTAAATACGATCTGAAGTTCGAGCCTTCTGACACCCAAAGCGAAACGCGCACGTGACTGGTCAGAAAGTGAGGCTTCGTTTGTCATCGATCACGTGACTCTAGTAAACCAATTTTTTTCTCTTCAGCATAACGCCGGTTTCACACTGCATGCATTAGCAGAGCGTAAGCAGCGCAGGAGCAGGACACGAGCGTTTTGCTTTCACACTGGCAGCGTTTGTCACGCGCGGCTGAACCGCAGCGTGTGTAGGCTATAGACAGAGTACTCTATAATCAGGGTAAGTTGGCATTGCTTTATTTCGTTTTCAAATACATTTAAGAGAAAAGACTTGTCAAGAAGCTTATTTTATTAATCATTTCATTTATATAACGTTTGATTCGTCTTTGTTTTTATTGTTCGGGCAACAAGTTTGTTTTTGGACATTTGTTTTCTTTTTAAATTGCTGTTGGTCATTTGAGTGACTGTTTAAAACACAATAGATATCATCAATGCGCTTTTGGGGTAAAACTGCGGTGTATTTTGGCCTTGATCAATGCGTGTCACTTTAATTCAGCGTAAGCGGCGCGTTAAAAATAGACTGGGCGCCGAAACTATCGCCGCACACTGCTGTTCCTGCTCTGCTCCTGCTACGCGCTGCCGCGCCGCTTCTGCGTGCGGTGTGAATGCACTCATTGATTAACATGGACGCCGAAAAAAATACGCGCTGCTCACGCGCCGCTGACGCTTGCGGTGTGAAACCGGCGTAAAGGTTTAGATACTCATCTATCACTGTTTTCCATGTTTGTAGTTTATGGAGTAAATATATAGGCTATAATCTGTGTGTTTACATTCTAGTTGTTTTAAAAATGGCGGGAGCTGGTGTTCCGCGTGCGTTCGGTCAATCAGCGTACACACTAACGTCACGGGTAGTTTCTATAGTGCTGGTCTAGACCCTACTCTGAAGTAGGACCTAAATTAGTTCCTCCAAATGGAGTTCCTAGAACTAAAATCGTTCCTAGTTCCTGCGGTGCGAACACGCCGACATCCGGGTACAAACGGTGATGCGTTGAACACACTGTTCTGATGACGCAAGAGTTGCAACTATGGCAGCTGAGAAAGCCATTCTTTGTGTTCTTTGTGAAGAATTTTCGGAGCCTGATGAAGTCGGTATAAATATGTTTTTAATACAAAATATGCCCGATGTTACAGTTACTGCACTTGCCGCCCAGAACAAAAGAGAACATCCCAATCGAGTGAAGGGATTGCTGAACCTGAAATGGAAGCACACATAGGCCTACCTTTCAGACTAAAACACATCTATTTAGCCTCACATACTGACTTTATTTGTAGTTCATACTGTTTTAATACCCTGTATTTTCTTTCTCATTTTTAGGAAAAGCAATTACCGTTGTTTATTTCTATACCAAATGTCATACTTGCAATGAAGCTAAAAATATAAACAACTACATCATTATGTTGATATCCTATATTTTTACAATAAAACTTACGACAAACATGTCTAATATCCTCAGTTGTTGCATCCAACGCATTTGTAAATTACTTTTATTGAACCCATTGTGCGAGTTCACTTTAATACCGTGTGCTTTATATACATGTTGCTGCTGACTGGACTGCAGTTCTGACACACCCACCAAACAAGAGAAAACGTATCTCAAACCCCGTTGCACACCGGTGCACGCCGTTTCCAGGAAACATGACGTTCAACCCGGAAACTGTAGCAAAACGTTGAGCACCGTTTTGAACTTGAACGTGCCCGTGAAGTGTTTCCAGAAAAGTGTGCCATATCAGAGAATGTCTAATAGGAAGAGAATTTGCACTCTCTGCTTACTTCCGGTTTCTGGACTGGCTGCAGTAACACGTCTCTGTCCATGCGGGGGCGCTCGCAGGCGAGTGCAGAATGAATGGAGGTCTATGGCGAAAAACCCTCAAAATCCACTTTTCTCAGGATATAATTTTTTGTCTAGTAATTTGAATGTTGTATTCGAAAGGAGATGCAAAGAAATTACACATTGCTGGGTGTTAGATTTTTTAGAGTCACTTATTTGCTTTAAAAAGTCTTTTAAAATGTCAATGACGTCAGAATGCTGACGTCATTAGCAGAATGCTAGCGTGTTATGGGCAACAACAACTCAACCTGTAAGAAATCGAAAAGAAATAAGTACTTGTTCATTCAACTTTCGACCTATAACCCATGTTGAACTTGCAAAACCTACAATAAAATCTGAGATTTCTCAACGGCAATCGGGTGAAAGAGACACATTTAGCCGTCTAGCCCCATAGACTCCAATTCATTCTGCACTCGCCCGCGATCACCTCCAGTGGAATTCTAATGGAACTGCAACCAAGATCGATACAATGGGGCTAATAGGAAGTGCCAAGGCTCTCCGTAGACGGGCTCTGGCCATATGCATCAGACGTTCAGCCAACGGTCCGTGGGCGTTACGTCCGAGGCTGAGACTAGACACATCTAAACTATGTGTGTGTAGCCATAGATATCATATAAAGGCTAGATGTCTTAAGGCGGAGTCACTTCCGGCATCACCGGCGGCCATCTTAGGACAGGGTTCTGTGAATTAAGGTGAGTGAGCAGCACGCACACAAATCCTCTTATCTCGCTGAAATCTGGACAGATTTACAAACGGTTTGGTTTCTTACAAACGTTATTAACGTGGCTATAATTCTGAATGCTTAAACATTTTGAACATAATTATTCATATGTATGCAGTATAATAGCTACATCTCTGACGTTTATAACAAACCAAACCGTTTGAAAATCGGTAGAAAATTGAGCAAGTTATGGTTATTTAAAAGTACATGCACCATGTTATGAGTGAGCGAGCACCCTGTCGTAAGATGGCCGCCGTGTGCGGATGTCGAGCTCGGCCAGCAGCGCGGACGAGACATCTAGCCTTTATATGATATGTGTAGCAACCATTCAACTGGAGAATGGTGGACTTCGGCCTTGTACACCAATGCAGGTTGCGTCTTGCGAGTGATGCGGTCCCGAGGACTTTTCTATCTCTTCAGAGGTGTGTGTGTCTGTGTGTGTGTGTGTAAAATGTAACCCTGACCGTTTTACATGCCTTTTTTTAAATAATCACTCGTTATTAAAATTTAGATATTTCGATAATACCTCAATTGTATGGAACGTATGCTTAATTTGTGCAAATTTCTAGGCTATGTACGGAACGTTTTTTTTTTAAGCGGAAAATGTATTATTTTCAAATATATGCATTTATAGTGTGTATATAAACAAATATATATTTGTTTATATACACACTATAAAAACAAATATATATTTTATAATGACATAATTATACATATACATGTAGATTTATATGTTTTAAATACAATTATAATTACTGTAGGCTAATATATGTAGCAGGGCATTCAGTTACTTTTGAAAGGACAAAAATAACGTGTCAGTGTATTTCATTAGACTTTAACTTTGCCAGCTATAAATGGCGATGACAGTTCCCCCCTCTCTCCCTCCCCCCTCCCCTCCCCTCCCCTCCCCTCTCCCCCTCTCCTCCTCTCCTCCCCTCTCCCCCTCTCCTCTCCTCTCCTCTCCTCTCCTCTTCCGTGCCATACCACACCACACCCACTTTCCTCCCTTCTTCTCACAGCCACCACGCCCATATCCGTTGCATTTTTCAAAAAGCTAGACTTGAGCTAAAAGAGGGGGGTTTCATGACCCTTTAAAAAGGTTAAAAAGACATGTCTGCAAGATCAATGTGTAATACAAATATGCTGGCTCTGTTCTGTTTCTTTCTTTTTAATAAATTTGCAAAGTTATCAACAAATCAGTTTTCTGCTTTGTCATTATGGGTAGAGTGTAGACTGATGTGAAAAAATAATTTAAGCATAAGGCTGTAACAACATAATGTGCACAGTGCATCATTAGACTCATATTTATGGGTGGTATCTGTTTGAAATAATATACATGTCAATGTGTGATCAACAGCATAGACAACTAAAAAGAACAAGAATGGGTGTGGGCATTTTTTATTATGCATGTATGCTTGCAAAAATGAAAGTGAAATTGAAATATAGCCTACAATATAACGGCTCTCAGTATATTTCCCTTGCTTAATACAAGTCAACTGTACTCCAGGAGAGAGCTGAAATAATTATATTGAAGGGGTGAAAAAACGCACAAAAAAACAAAACAAAATGGGATCATCAGACTCACAACCAGTGCAACCAAATCCAGGTGAGAGGGTATTACTTCCATACATTCTCAGAGAGATACTACTAAATTATTGTTAAACTTAATTGCTAATTGTGTTTCCATAGAACTGGATACACAATGGAGGGAATTTGACTGGGGGTAAGCCATTCATGGACATAAGCTATTCTGTATGCAGACACTTTATTTCGTTTTTATGTGCAGGCATGTCTTTGTGCACAGCAGTGATCTGTTCAGATAAAACTGCAAATACTGTGTGGGGTGAGAATTTATTTCCATGTAAAATATGTTTAGTGGAAAATTATAATTGGCCATGATAATGTCTGATGTAACTTGTTAACATGATATTATAACATTAATACTTGTATTAATTATTTTAGCATGGATATGTATCCAATATTTTACTTGTGAAAATGCCAAAAAGTGGAAAATTATCCATTTTATCCTCAGATGTTGATATCATTAATGGCAATATTGATTTTTTTTTAATTATTATTTATATATAATTATATATTATTATAATTATTAAAATTATTTTTTAATAGGGTAATACTCGAAAATACTAATGAATGATGAATATGCTTATAAAAATGGTTTCCTCATTTTGAGTGATCATTTTTAAGATATGCAATCTGAAAATAATAAAATAAAAACTGTATTTCATTTTCACAAGTGGTCATTAAAAAAAAAAAAGTCACTTCTTGGATGTTCGCAGTCAAAATTGACCACACACATAAAATTAAAAAGTTAAAGGTAGGGTATGGGATTTGCAAAACGGCCGGCAAATTTTGAAAATACACAACTCAAATGGTCCTACCTTCTTTCCTCCAACGCTGGCCCTGACTCCACCCATTCATGTGGAGGGAGTGGGGAGGGGGGTATGGTACGACCATTTGATTGACGAACTTACTGTCCAATGATTCTAGGTGGTCTTGGAAATGATTGGCTGGAGTTTTTCGAGTCCTGCCCGTTCCACAGATGATTAAATTGCTTAATTTTCATTTCAGGGCTTCTAACTGGCTGTAAGTGGGTTAAGAATAGGATTTCAAGTGATTTTGAAAAAATCGACAAAAAAGAGAATCACATACCCCACCTTTAATGCAGAGTATCAAATTTGATATTGTGGCTTTATAGGCCTACGTGATTATACCTACTTATTATATTATTAACACTTTACCAAAAATAAAGCTCAAATGAAGTTAGGAAGAATGTCCAGTGAGTGTTTTTCGTCATTAGAACGGCTGCATCTGAGGCAGTCAGTCCATCACATTTTCATAAGCTTAAAGGTAATGAAGATTATTGTAGCTGTAGCCTTGTTGGCATCGTTTTTTCTGTGAGGTTTTTTTTTTCTTCCTTTTTTTTTTCTTCTGTAATTTGGCCACTACACAGTGCTACACGTGCTGTTTTGGCAGTGACTCGACGAGGGTACGATGCTCTTCTCCGCTCCTCAAATAGACCTACATAAGATTACCCTTTATATATATATATATATATATATATGTATGTGTGTGTGTGTGTGTGTGTGTGTGTGTGTTTCTTAAGTAGCCTACTGTCCGTTTTTAAATTTAAACTTAGGTGTTCTTGTTGACCAGACTTACTACTACTTACAGACTTACTGTATGACAAACATATTTCCTCTGTAATCGGATCCAGTTTATATAAACTTCGTTTATTGTTCTAAAATCAAAGGCTTTCTCGTTCCGAAAACTAGAAATGGCTGTTCATGCTTTTGTTACGTCTCGGCTAGATTACTGCAATTCTTTATATTGCGGTATCTCCAAGTCTCAAATTGCTCGTCTTCAGCTTGTACAAAACACGACTCTGGAACGCCCTGCCTCTAGAGATTAGAACCTACCTGATTTCTTTAGTATATTGATTCTTTTCTTCGGTTGGTTTTACTAATTTATATTTGAGTCTGATACTGCTATTCCTGTTTTATGGTTACTCTATGTTGCTCTCGTTTTTATTTATTTATTTATTTATTTGTTGTTATGCATGTTATCTTCTTTTAATCCTGTTGTTCTGTAAAGCACTATGGTCAGCCTAGTGGCTGTTGTAAATGTGCTATATAAATGAACTTGAACTTGAACTAAGTAAAGAAAACTCTGTAACGTTACTTATTGAAAGAAGCAGTTCTTTATTTACCCTTGCATCGTAAATCAGCAGAGATGCTCCGAACTGCTTGTGGCACTTCATTCCAGTGTTGCGTTCCAGTCCAAAATTGTCATGCCCTTCACTTGCTAACTTCCCTGCGTCTCGTTCACTCGGATGTACGTCATTGCGAGTGCCCACTTTATGGAAGTAAAATAATGTCAAATGTTTTGAAACAAAAAGCCTGTTGAATTGCACTACTTGAAAAAAAAAAAGCATTGCATTAACCATGCTTGCATTTTAATGCATTGTATTTTTAGGGCTTGCATTTGTATGGGCTGAAATTCAACATGGTTGAATATTTAAGTTGTGAATATTTCAATTAAAAACATTTCAAACACATTTTCATTATTAAAAAATCAATAATCCATATTCACCTTTCATATTTCACTTCCAAAATATTCAAACTGTTTAAAAATACAACCTATAATATTCAACAGGCAATTTTCGGTCCATTTGATTTCACTTTGCAAATTCGCTTCCTCAAATTCAGTGGTTCAAATGGGCTTTATGCACAGCTGCACTACTTCCTGAACTTCAGGCAGGTCCTTTGTTTCCTGTCTGACATTATTGGACAAACTGATTAATCCAGGTGGTCAGGCACACCTGGATTAATCAGTTTGTCCAATAATGTCAGACAGGAAACAAAGGACCTGCCTGAAGTTCAGGAAGTAGTGCAGCTGTGCATGAAGCCCATTCGACAGTAAATTCAAAGGAACTGCAGGAAAAGCAGTAGATTACCGAGCATACTCTCCATCTGCTGTTAGTCAACCTCACCAGCAGGGGGTGCAAAAGCGCGTGTTGTTGACGAAGACCAGCAGCAGTTTAGAACAAGCCATTCATTCTGCTGCAGTCGGCAAGTCTGGCAGATTGAGTGGACTTAGCCAAAATGTTGAATGTTTACAACTCTCATGCCCCTCCCCCACTACCAACGAGCACCCGCCCATCGTCAGTGCGTGTGCACCAGATTTTCTGTGAACGCGTCCGTCTCTTCAGCATCGATCAACACCATGGACTCGGAGGTAGGCTGCCCTGGCTAATCTATCCATAGATAGCAATAACCGAGGAATTGGAAGCTTGTTAGTAGATTTTATCTCCGCCATCACGCTTCGTACAATCTTCAGGCGAACTTCAGGCGTGTCGTGTGCATATAACGCGCGCGTCTGCGCAAGGCAGAGGGGATCTGTGGCGTGTGCACGACCTGTGATTGACAGTCAGATCGCACACCCCCCTGCGCTGATTGGACCCGATGAGCCGGGAGCGGTGGATTGTTGCAAAACAAATAACACGCTCCAGGTGGAGTTAGAAGCTCGGTTTTTTTTCTAAAACCACCTTATTTATGTTGTTCTGTCGGATTATAGAGTCAATTTCACTGAATTTGATCAAAAAAATGTTGCCGACGGCAGCTGAAAATGATTATCAGTGTCAGTATATATGCGGAAAAGATGATAAAGACACAAAAGCTGTGTTTATGTTTCATTCAATAAATTCATTGTTACTTTCCCTGTGTAGCCTACATGTCATCAGATTTCTCTACCATGAACAGGATTATAATCGGTTTCCCTCAAGATTCCCCTTCCGTCGGGACAAAACGCTTAACGTAGCTTATGGACTAATACAGTGATATGAAAGACCAAACTCGCACCTTATTGGGGATGTAGGCTGTAGGCTACTATATAGGCTAGATGGACTAAGAATATGAACGTAACGCGCAAAGTTTCATGCAGAGCGTTTCGTGATACTAAACTGGCATAAAATCCAGTTTATTCAACCATGTTGAATTTCAGCCCATAAAATGCAAGCCCTAAAAATACAATGCATTAAAATGCAAGCATGGTTAATGCAATGCCTATTTTTTTTTCAAGTAGTGCAATTCAACAGGCTTTTTGTTTCAAAAACATTTGACATTATTTTACTTCCATACTCACTAGGCTACTGGCGAAAACTGCATGGAATGTCCTAAGCCCTTGATCACTTGGAATCAGCTATGTAGTTGATTTATTATTTACATTTGTTTTCCCTTTAAGAATTTGTTTAATGCAGCATCCAAATGTAGAATGGTGTTTGGGTTGTTTTCAATAAAATAAATAAATAAATAATATATCATAGAGTTGTTTGTTGTGGTGGTGATTAGACGAGATCTGTGGTGACGTCACAATCGTACTGCATTGTGGTACATATAGGTGCCTGAAGTGTACATATGAAGTAGACTCGCTCCCTCTGTCAAAATCGAGGGAACGAGGGTCTGTCCATCTAAACTTCCCTCGTCCACTTTACAAAGTGGAACGCACTTCAAAATGGCGGCGGGGATTCCCCGAGGGGAAGTGCTTAGGGAAGTGTGCAAGTGCGTGTCTAAAAGTGGACTGGAACGCAGCACAGATAGAGGTGGTGGGGTGGAGTTATTCTTCTCCTTCTTCTTTTGTTATTTGCGGCAGACTACACGCATCTAAGGCGTATTGCTGCCCTCTACAGACCACTTGAAGATCTTCACTTAGTTTTTTACAATCGCTATGACCATTTTCAATACTTTCAATACTTTTAACAAATTTCCTAATCTCTTAACGCACCAACACACCTACAACTGGCAAAACCGTTAATTTCATGCTCAAAATCACAGATTGTAAACTAAACTCTGACACTAATTTTCAAAATACAATAATAGCAACAATACACTGTGTCTAGCCTACCAAAACACTGCAAACATCTCAAAATCAAATCATTTTTCAAAACACTAACATATGTTCTCGTCCAGCAGGAAGATTTAGTCAATCATAGCACAATGTCATAAAAACACTAACATCAGATGGAATTACAGAAACTGCATTATTTTATGTGTGTCAGGTATGCCCTTATACAACAGACAGTATATTGTATTGATCAAAGATTGTGTTTTGCACTGCAGTTTCTTTTGAAGCCTCTTTACATTTTTGTTTTGTTGGGTTTAGGTCTCTTGCTGCAGAAATTCAATAAAAAAAGACCCATCTCAGAGTGCTTTATAGAATTTACGGTTAATGAAAAAAACGAAGACAGAGACAGAATTGCTGCAATAAAAACTTTATTTGCAAAAGGACATTACTGCAAGATAACAAAAATATGCAATATAGCTGCCATTTAGTATGTGAAAATGCACAATATACGAACAGAAAAAGCACCAGAAGAAGAAAAAAAAAAGTCATCTTCTAATTATCTATTTGCATAATTCAATCAGCTCTTTCTCAGTAACAATAGAATAAAATACAGGAGATATATTTGTGTTTCAATTCACAATATAAACAGCTGTTTACCTTGACTTTAGCCTGTAAGGTTAGGTTTAGAACATGGTGTTATCTGTTCTGACATATAGTGTTAAAGCATTGGTAAATTTGGCAGTAAAAATCCATTGTTTTGGTCTTTTTGAGCTTGTGTAAAAGAAGTTCAAGCATTTTAAATTTGTGTTAATTGTATGCATTTTGTGTTAAAGCAACAAGAAATGTGTTAATATTATAGCTTACACAGATGGATGTAGTGCTAACTGTGTTAAGAGATTTGAAAAATTGTTAAAAGTATTGAAAAATCTGTCATAGCAATCGTAAAAAACTGTAATAAATTATGTCCTTATATATAGGCTAGTCCATTCCGATGCAAACATTTGACAACAACTTTTGTTGTCTCATAGTCCTTAACAATTAACTATTAACAATTTAAAAAGTAATTGGACAGAGTATGCAAATATATATACTGTAGATGGATCAATGAACACAATTAATAGAAAAACTTAAATATAAAGAATGGAAAACGAGTTTCAGATAATGTGTCATTACTACAGAGCTTGTGGCTATTTTATGGGCCCTTGGATGTGTGGAGGAAAATGGTACTGGTAAAAGAGTAATATGCTCAGGCTCAAAAGCAGCTTTAATGGCAATAAAAGGAAGGAAGAGTAGGGCCGGATCAGATTTAATAGTAGAAATACAAGTAACATTGAATCGAATAATTATTATGGGGAATACAGTGGGATTCCTTTGGGTTACAGCTCACATAGGAGTGCAAGGAACCGAATAGGCCGATAAAAAAGGCAAAAAAAAAAAAAAATGAAAGCTGCAAGCAGCATTTATCGGGGATCAAGCATTAAGGCCTTTAAGCACAAAGGCATCAAAAGTTATTAAGTTTTATTTAGAAAGCATGTAAACACTGACATAATAGATGGAAAATACCATTTACAGCCAATACAGGCAATGTACCATAGAAAATATATGGTTTTAAAGCTTTTTAACAGTTATAGCGCCACCAATGGTCCGATCTCCATACAATTTTGCATGCTTCTTAATGATGTTATATGTCACATATGCTCACCAATTTTTGTGAAGTTCTGAGTTTTCATTTAGGATTTATAGGCTTTTTGGTGTATTTTGCCATGCCCATTTTATAAATGACCCTATTACAGCCATCCAAATGCAAAAGTTCAACTTTTTTTTGATAATTATTGATCTAGAGAGTCCAGAGAATTGTCCTAGACTGGTCTGGTTCCGATCGGGCGAAAAACCTAGGACTTAGTTCGCAAAAGTAGGTTTTTAACATGTTCGCAAATATTTAATGAACAGTTTGATTGACAGCAATGGTTCTTGAGGCAAAGTTGTTCAGGATGAGGAGATCTATCAAATGATATGCATATAGTGTGGATGAGTGTAACACCACGTGATTACAGAGCCATAAAACTCGTTAGCGCCAACTAGAGGCCGATTTCTTTAAAAATTCTTACAGACCTCTAGGGCCATGAGTTGAACATGCCCATCGAGTTTCGTTCCGATCGGCCTCCGTTAACCTTGTCTAATAGGTACTCAACTTCATTGGCCGATGGCGGCCATGTTTTTTGAGATACGCCAATGTCCTCATATACATACATGGCACCTTGGACCAAGACACTGCATACCAATTTTCAAGTCAATCGGACTAACGGTCAGGTGGTTATAGCACTTTTCATGTTTTTTTCATGTTATAGCGCCACCTAGTGTTAAATCTTCGCGATTTTTTCACTGTGACCCCAGTTTGAATACACATGTCATGTGTACCAAGTTTGGTGAAGATATCTCATTTTGTTCACGAGTTATAACCATTTTAGTAAAACTGGCTCCGTGAATCAAAATGTAATTTTTTTTTTTTCGATAATTATTGATTATTCAGACTCCAGAAAACATTTCTGCTCTGGTTTGGTCCCGATCGGGCGAAAAACCTAGGACTAGTTCGCAAAAGTAGGTCTTTGACAAAATTCAAAATGGCGGAAAAATTTGCATACCGGAAATAAAATCTGAGATATACGTTTTGTTCGTCTTGAGCCAAGGATTACAGTGATATAAGACACTTGAGTCTACACCAAACCGTCTAGGAGTTATTAGCGATTTCATACTTTTGCTTGCTATAGCGCCACCTATTGGCCAATCGGGGTCATACTCTCTCAACCTCTCCTCGATTTTTGTACTACCATCTGGCAAAGTTTCAAGTCTCCAGCACTTACGGTTTGGGCTGCACAATGCATTTTACGGCAGAAGAAAAATAATAAAAATCAGGACAATTACAATAGGGTTTCAGCACTTCGTGCTTGAACCCCTAATAATAAACAAACCTGTATATAAATTTTGAGTATTGGAAGTAATGTATGGAAGGGTTGAGTGTAGATTATTCAGCAAGGATTAATAAAATGATTGCAAAAAGAATGGGAAGAGGGAAATAAAGGCAGACATTCTTTTTTTCTTCAGCCAGTAGTGAAAAATTCAATAAATATAGGTTTAGGAAGGAGGGATAGTGTGGTTATTACTAGACTAAGATTGGGGGACTGCACATTGAATTATGGGCTGTCATTGGTTGTAAAGCATCCAGATGACAGATGCATATGTGGAGAAGTGTCAAATCTTTCTATTCCTGTGAGAAGGTCTAAACACAAAGCACATTTTTCCTATTGCTGTTTTACAGGGAGTAGTCAAGGAAATAAAGGAGGATAAAGACTCAACTAAGTAATTAAGAAGTGCAATAGCTCCACTGGGAATGGCGCCATAACTATGGCAAAATCACGTGGGGTGACAGAAGCTTTAAGTGAAGTTCTGTAAAATGTTGTTTTGATTTGACAGACAAAAAGAAACCCTAAAAGAAACGCTGGAAAACTTCTCTCCGAGTTCTCCAGATGTGAAGGACATCAAGATTCTGGTTGCTGGAGAAGTTGCAGCAGGAAAGTCCAGCTTTATTAACTCTGTCGATAGTGCCTTTCAAGGACGGATCTCCTCTAGAGCGCTAGCTGGTTCATCTGGTGGTGACAGTCATAGTTTCACACAAAATGTAGGTATTTGTCAACTATACAGTTGCATGTTCTCTAAAAGACAGAGATATCCAGTTGACCTACTCTATAGCATTGAGCATTTTAGTTAATCATATGATGATTTCTTGGAAATTGTTTACAAATATTTATGCCTCTATATTTTTGGTCTTCACTAGCTCAAAGCATATACCATCAGAAGTGGGAAAAAATCTTTGCCCTTCGTCTTCAAGGACATAATGGGCTTAGAAGCTGAGGCAATGGCTGGGTCACAAACAGAGGACATCATCAACACTGTGTTTGGCCATGTGAAGAATGGCTTTAAAGTAATAAACCCCTATATTGTGATAATAACATTTCGATTTTCGAAATAAAGTTTGTGTGTGTGCAATAGGTTTGACGTTTAACATATTGCTTATTTCCAATCTTAGTTCAATGTGGAGAAGGCACTCACTCATAAGGATAAACATTATGTCAGTGACCCTACCCTCTCCGATCAGGCTTTCTGCCTGGTGTACGTCATAGCCGCAAATCTAATCCAATTCACAGATGATAAACTTACTGACAAGTTGAGGATCATCCGCAAGAGAATCAGTGAGAAGGGTAAATCTGACCCCTGAATGTTTAATTATGATTTTCATTCATGAGTTCACATACATTACATAACATGAGAGAGAAGTGAGCATAAAGTGGGTTGAGTTTGTGTGTATTTTTCAGTGTGTAGGTGAAAAAAAATCCAGATACAATAATGCCAAGTGCAAACAGGGCATGTTACAAGGCTTAACTTTTCTGCTTAATTATTTATATGACCCGGAAAATGTATGTGGGTCAGTTATGTAGATATGTACAACAGCCTTAAATGTGAAAAAAAAAAAAAAAACTTGTGTAAAAACAATGTAAAGAACCTTTACATTGCCTCTGCATTTGCTGTAGGGATTCCTCAAGTGATTGTCCTGACCAAAGTGGATGAAGCATGTCCGCTAGTGAACAAGGATCTAAGGAAGATCTACACTAGCAAGAAGATCAAAGAGAAGGTATGTGATATAATCCAAAGACATACACATGTTTCAAATTATCAATCACATCTAATTTTCTGACCTAACATTCTGTTCCTGTCCAGATGGAGTTGTGCAGTGACATAATTGGTGTGCCATTGACAAACATCTTCCCAGTGAAGAACTACCATAATGAGATTGAAACGAAGGGTGACATTGATGCTCTGATACTTAAGGCACTTGAAAAGATTGTTCAGAGTGCTGATGATAGATTGCTGGACATTCAAAGCTGATAAAAATCACATATAATGCATTTAGAGTGGGTCATTCTTTGATTGTGATACATTTTCATTTTCACAGGAACATAATTTTAAGAAGATTGTGGTTTAAAACTATATAGAGGGGATTGTGTTTTGTGTATAGTTTTACAAATATATGTACAGCAGGGTTCAAAGACAATGAAAATCTGGGACTCTAAATCTAATGTAAACCTGAAAAATAATAGAAAGATTCAAAATTAGATTTTTTTTAGAGAAAAGTTACAATGTAAAATCTTTCTACATTTAACAACATTAAAACTATTAAATGACACAAAAAAGTAATGCAGTGACACTCTCGTATTTTAGATTCTGCAAAACATTTATGAACAAAATAACTGTTGCTTATTGAGATCTATTTTTGCTATATTGAGATATACTATGAGTATATATTTTTTTTTTTCACTGATTTTACACCTTCATCACCGGCACACCCAAACAGATTCAATTAAAGGGGTAGATGACCCAAAACTTTAATTTAGGTGAGGATGAATACATTTAAATTTCTGTGTGAATTATCCCTTTAAGCCATTACTGCATCACTTTGAATAAATACTCATTTGATAACTAATGTTAATGTATTTTTCTTTGGTATTTTGAGAGATAATCTCATGAACTGCAGGAAAGTGCAAAATCAAGTCAGATTTTAGAGGAACAACAGGAAAACTAAAACATTTCAAATTGTTAGATAATTCTTTTTGTTTTGCTATAGTATTTTTGTTAAATTTTGCAATTCCATTGACCGTGTACTTCTATTAACATAAAGGTGGTAATACCCAAAAATTACATTTCAGTTTGACATTTACGCAACCTAATTTCATGAAATAGGAAATACATTACATATGAATTAAGTCAAATACTCATTTGCTATTTTAACTCACTAGTGATGAACTGCAAGTCAAGTTAAATTTAGCCTTTACTTCCAAATGACTTTCAGTTTCTATTTCTAGGAAATGCAGCCTGTTATTTGAACATGCTATGAACAATTTCTATTTGAAGTATAATGTTTGAAAAGATATGCATGTCAGTAAGTGACTGATAGCTTGGACTAAAGGGGTGTGTGTGGTTCACATGAAGAACCTTTAACCTCCATGCAACCATTCCACTGCATAAAAGTTTCTGAAACTTGTTATGAACTTTTTATATTTATATTTTCATAGTATTTTGCAATAATATGCATGTCAATAAGAGCGTGTGTGTGTGTGTGGTCTCATTTTTCATTATTGTGAGTATCTGACAAATATAGCTCTTAAAACTCAAAGTATATATATAATATATAATAATATATATAACTGTTGTGGTGCAGACTTGATTTCAGTTGCTTTAAGCGAGATACAAGTCAACTGTGTTCCAGGATAGAGCTGATATACTGTAAATATATTTAAGGGGAAAATAATAAAATGGGAGGAGCAAACACAAAACCAGAGCAAAAATAACCAAATCTAGGTGAGAGCGTCCTTATATGATTTTCCCCCAGTATTTATAAAGATCACACAATTATAGATACATTTATACATTCTTCTCAGAGAGAGATACAAGCAGTTTATTGTTAGAACGATTTTTTTTATATATGATCTATATGTTGTAAACCTGAATAAGTTGGCAAAACTCAAAAAATGTAAGGCAATCAGTTGCCTCAAAATTTTTAAGTTAAGAAATTCAAAGTTTAAGTAAGCAGAACTGGAAGATTTTTCATTTGTTCTCAGATTTGACTTCTTTTTGTTTGAGTACATTAATTCATACATTTAACTTAAAATTTTCATGTAACCTTGATGTGATGTAACATGTTAACAATAGCATGGTATAGCATTTCATGTATGACTGCAGCAAAATACGCTTTTAACTTGCTCTCAAACCAAGCCACATGCACCACTTGTCACCGTGATTACAACTCTCCTCAAACCAACATTAACAGAAATTCTTCTAAATTAGCATAACAAAACATTAATCATTACTAAATCTCCGACTTAACATTAATCTTGCACAAAAAAACATTATATTAATTTCAGCATTTACTCTCGCTTTCGAGTGCTATAGTGATTATTATGTGATAGTGATTCTTTCAAAATTCCCCAAAAAATGTATGAACAATTCCCTTTAAGCTAAATTTACCTGTTTCCCTTACAAAGAAGTAGTCTTAATAGTGCACCGTCTCATCTGACTGAAATGAAATGCAGTGCACCTTAATGTATGGTGTTCGGCTCTTTTTTTTAAGTGAAACTTCATAAACATTGCTGTTTATCACTATGTTGAGAATATAATTGTAGGCCACATTTTTAACATTTATAGTGTTGTCACTGTAAAGTCTATGTGTCAGCAAAGCTGGCAAACAGCAAAGACTCATGGCCAACTAGTCACTGCATTATAACAAGTTTACCAAGTCAACATAGATTAATGCCATTATGTTAAGACAATGGAATTTAGCAAATCAAATGACTCTTGCACTAGAGTTTGAAGAACCACAATATATTCAAGAATAAGCATAAGGAGATCTGACAAAAACAGACCCTATTGAAGATGTTAGCCTATTTGTTGTCTGTAATTTTTTCATTTTTTTTCTAAATAACCACCCGGTCTTGAAATATTACACAATTTAATGTGGTGGAAAAAAAATGGGATGGGTGTCAGGTTTGGGGGTGATGAAAGGAGCGAGGACTCAATGATGCAGATAAATGGGCTTTTTATTAATGGGGAGAGCCGGGACAGTTGAAACACTTTTCAGATAAATGTTGTTTTCTAATGTGGCCACCAGGGGTCTCTCACACACCCTTTAAACTACTAATTAAATGGATCCAGAACAAATGGTTATGGTATAGAACAAATGGTATACTAAATAGTCAGCCCAAAAAGGCCTACCTGGTTTCACGCAAGCCACCCTAATTAAAGGACGCAGGTAGAAGCTGGTGTATCAAAAATATAAATTTATTTCACAATAGTTCAATAATATAAAGAATTAAAAGAAGACAACCATGTAATACTCCATGACACTTCCCTCAATGTAAAACACCAAATGTTTAAGAGCATATACTGAGTTTCCCTCCCGAGACGTTTCCGAATTTAAATCACCCCACACGTCACTCTTAATATATAAAGTTGAGGAGAATACCACAGGCAAAATAGACACAGTTAAATCTAATACACGTGATACACAGCAATATACCCCCCTCACTACACACACACCACTGCAGCGTTTGTCTCTTTGGACAACATGACATCATGACTTTGCGTAAACATACACGCCACTTTCAAGTCAAGTGGCGTGTTATTTATACGCATTTTGAGCTTTCCGCGTGTATGTCCACGCGCGTGTATGTGTACGCCGTTAAACGTCCGAGTGATTCCGCATGTATGTGTACGCCGTTAAATGTCCGAGCGAAACGGAGGAAAATGTATATACATCTGGGGAGCAATATTTTTTTTCCTACGATGGTAGGGGAACACTCATAAATGGTATTAACCCGAGTGATGGGTAGGTTTAGGGACGCGGTTGGGGTAGGTCATATTTGGGCCATTCTACAGAATTGGTGCAAAGTCAGAGTTGGAAACATCTTGAATTTTTTTAGTTTTTTCCCACAAATTTTGCATGTATGCAAATTGTATAATATCCAAGGTACGCTTTTCTAGTAATTGTGCAGTTAATTCTCATATTGTATTTTCAGAAAATGCTGGAATATTTTCCTTCTCCCCAAATTTGTCACTACCGAAACACAATATTAAATAATTTATTAAGAAGGCTTATAATGACCTATTAAGATTTTGTTTACATCTACCTTATAAATATATATTTTTTCTATTTTTAAAAAATATTTTTACTGGTTAAATCAATAAAGATTATAATTTTAATAATATTTTAAGTGTGATTTATGAGATTTGTTGTATTTTGAACCCAATCTTTCTTTGTAGAAGGCATAAAGTTTATCGTATTGATTTCAAAGTTAAGGATTCATTAGTTTGAATATGCATTGAACCAAACACTATCATAACATCTTAGTTGATAATTCAATATACTTTATTTTTGACAAAACATCCCATGTTACGGTAGTGACTGCACATTTTTGGTAGTGACAGTAATGTTTTGGTAGTGACCACAATAATTAGTTTGCCATGGCTGAATCAGACTGTCCACATTTTATGTTAATATAAATAAATAACTATGATGCACATATGCAGTCAGTACATATAGCAGACACACATCTGACAGTAAATATCTTATAAGAACACCTAGAGCTATTCTATACTTTGGGTCTTGAGGTGCAAGTGAGAAGAGGTATGCTCCTAGATTTTTCTTCCCAAAAAAACAACAACTTACAATGTAGACTCAGAACCACTTTGTTTTATTTGCACATTTTCAACATTTTGTTTATGAGTCATTCAGATAAATCTCCAGAACCACTGAACTGTGTGTGTGTGTGTGTGTGTGTGTGTGTGTGTGTGTACATAAAACATTAATTTCAGAATAATTTTCCTCATTCAGATAAATCTCCAGAACCACTGAACTGTGTGTGTGTGTGTGTGTGTGTGTGTGTGTGTGTGTGTGTGTGTGTGTGTGTGTGTACTGGTGTCTGATCACCCTCACTGGAAGTGCTAGGTGGTGTGGAAGCCCTGCAAAATGTCTCCACCTCTTTTTGTCTTTTCACCATCATCCTGTGTCTTTTCCTCCATGCTTTTCTGACATCTCTTTGCTCCCTGTCAGGTAATTCACTGATACTCTTCAACTTTCCTTCTTCCCTTCGTTTCTTATTTCTTTCTCTTTCTTTCCTTAAGTATTCCTCGTACTTCACTGGGTCTTCCCTCAACCTTTGTTTGTATTCTCTCTGTCTCTCTGTTGTAGTTTTTCTATTTTTTTTAGGCATGTTGGTGTTTTATGTCATTCTCCCTGTCAAGTTAATCATATAAATTAACATTACTGACAACAACCTTACACCTAAGCTAGTATCATGGACTGCAACCTTAAGTAATTGTAACCTCATCACATTACAGAATTTTAACAGAATATTGCATACTAAAACACTACTAAAACATACTACAGTAGTAATTATTTGCATAACTGTACTAAAATGTAGTTTATTCCTCCAAATAAAGGATTATGTGTTCCCTTTTGTCACTACCAAAACAATGTCACAACCGAAACTTCAAGAAAATGTTTCGGTTGTGACTGTTTTGGTAGTGACAATTTTAGATACTTTTGAGCCTAGCTCGAAGATGCTAATCAGCACATGGTTAGCAATCACTGGTCAGAACAGTTGAACACATATAACAACTAAATTTTATGGAATAACATCCAAAAAAAAATTCTCAATAGCAGAAAAAATGAGTTTGGTAGTGACATTCCTTAAAGTTACACACAGATTTTTAGACTTTAGAACACATTTACCTCAAAATGATGGGATCAATCTACTCACCATATAGCACATGAGAGAGAGGGACACAGGAATATTTCCTGATCAAAAATGTAGGAGTGTGGTTAAAATCAGTCTCAGCCAATGGACTACAACATTCACTGTTTTGGTAGTGACATGAAAATGCGGGACATGTTTTTTTTGATAAAGTTTCATGATTTAAAAATAAAATATAAAATAAATATTTTTTTTAACTTCATTTTTTTAAAAAAAACAAAAATATTTTTTTTAAAACAAGAATGGAAAAATTTGCAAAAATTTTTTCAATATCATTTTCACAAGTTGAAATTTAGGGGTTAGGGTTTGGGACAGCCACCTCCTAATTGAAAGTAGCCCATAAATTATGATTTTATATATATAAAGCTTACTGATATCTTAAATATTATTGTGGGTTTCAATAGATAATTGAAGGATCTTAGTAAACATCTAAGATTTTAATAATTAAATGCTTTTCAAATGTGTTTTTTGGATGAGGGACAGCAGTTTGCACCAATTCTGTAGAATGGCCCATTTATATACAGTAATGTAACGTAAATCAACGGCGTTGATAAACACGCTTAAAAGCGATTATGCGTGTTGATAACACGCCAAAAATGGAAATACGAATTGGCGTGTCATACATACGCCATTTCATGAGATCAGTCTGCTTTGGAAAACTACACGTTGCTCAATAGAGATCGCTAAGACATGTGACCAACTGTGCGGCAACGTCATCAGAACGCAAAGAATTATGGGTATGTATGGCCCGTTTACATGGGCTGGCATAGCAGGCTAGTGTTCTGGCATGAAAATAATGAAAAATTAGCGTGAAAAACAGAATATAATCCTACAAAATGCATCGGGCTAAAGAAAACATTGTCGGACCATACCGCCTAAAACTAAATCCTAATGCAAAGACGAGATATTACGAGAAAATAAATGGAATCAAAGGACTGGATCCTTACGAGCATAGTGACTGGTCAGGGGACGTCAACCTGTTGCCCAACTTCCAGCACCCATATATATACAACTAAATGATATTAAGTGTTAGTACATACCAGAGGTGGGACAAAGTCATTGTTATGCAAGTCACAAGTAAGTCTCAAGTCTTTGCCCTCGAGTCCCGAGTCAAGTCGAGTCAAAGATGAGGCAAGTCCCGTGTCGAGTCAAAAGTCAAAGCCAACAAGTCTCAAGTCGAGTCCAAAGTCCTACCATTTTAGTTTCGAGTCATTTCAAGTCCTCTTACCACAGAAATAAAATGTATACAAATCATGTATGTCTGTAAGATTTGTATTTATTTAAACCTCTTTTTATACAATGACATTAATCAAATACAGTAAAAAACAGAAAATTTAATTTTCACAAAACATGCTTGTATTTCAACAGCATATTGCACTAGAACAATGCACAGCATGCAGCTTCAGTCCTGTATTGTATTGACCCTCATATTGCAAAACAGTTTAACTTTCAAATAGACATGGGTCGTTTTAGCCTAAACCTTTTTAAACAGGTCCTCAATCCTCAAAATTATCACTTCTGAAAAACTGGACCAACCTGGTAATATAATTGGAATGCCTCCATGACTGGTGTGTATGAGAGAGAGAGAGAGAGAGAGAGAGAGAGAGAGAGAGAGAGAGAGAGAGAGAGAGAGAGAGAGAGAGATTGATTGATTTTCAACAGAACTGTATTTGTTCATTCAATCATCCACAAAAAATATACAGTTATACAAAAAAATAAAAAACAGTATAAAATTCACATTACAGCAATTACAGAAAAACTATTATACTAAAACATACAGATCATTCCAACGTTGGTGTAAAGATTAGGTTGTCTTCAAATAGTGTACAAAGAGTCTCATTATAACACCACTGATCCAGAAAAAACTCACAATTATTCATAGCTTTATAGAATTTATAATCAACCAGAATTCTGGCCTTCACAAACTCTTTAACCCTCAGAGAGTCTTCGGTCACTTCTGACCGAAAAATTTTCTGTTTTGAATTTTAAAAAATCACAGCTTCATCGGAAGGTTATGATACTTGGTGACTTTTATGGCATTAGGTATGTGTATGCAAAAAAAAAATTGAGGTCATGATCCGAGCATGCTAAGTGGTCATAAAAAAAATAGTCACACTCAGTGCCTTCGGTCAAAAATGACCGACCCATAGGAAATGAATGGGAAATTTACAAAAACACAAAAATTCTCTGAATTTTTGTCTGTACAATCTACAAATCGGCCACGATTCTAAAAAAAAGTACACCGCAGTAAAGGGGTGACACTCTACAACATCAAGAGTGCAAAAAATTCACACCCACCCACACACACACACATAGAAACACACTTTTATACACATACACACCAATAAATTCAGATTACAAAAAATCTGTTTTGAATTTTTAAAAATCACAGCTTCATTGGAATGTTACGAAACTTGGTGACTTTTCTGGCATTAGGTATGTGAACACAGAAAAAAATTGAGGTCATGATCCGAGCATGCTAAGTGGTCGTAAAAAAAATAGTCACACTCATGGTCTTCGGTCAAAAATGACCCCCATAGGAAATGAATGGGAAATTGACAAAAACACAAAAATTCGCTACAAATCGGCCACGATGCAGAAAAAAAGTTCTCAGCAATGAAGGGGTGAAACTCTAAAACATCAAGAGTGAAAAACATAACATAATTAATAATTATAATTAATATATATTTATAATTAATATAATTAATATAATAATTATTAAAATTATTAAAATAATAATTAATAAAATGTTATAAACCTTGGCAAAAAGTATTATTTGAGAATTTCTAAAAAAATACAATCAATCCACATCTTAAAAGTAAGTAATTTGGTCCAAAAACAACTAGAATTCACAAGCATCTCCATTTAGAGCTATTACAGGCATCTAGTGGTAAACCCATGCAATAACATGATTTATTTAATTTTATGTTTAATAAATTGATTTATTTTTATTTTTTTTATTTTTTTTCTGAAAGCCTAGTCTCTATTTTAACCGAAAATACTGCATAGAAAAAAAAAAATAATAATAATAATAATAAAAAAAAAAAAACATTATTTTCAATGGCAAAAAATGGACTATAAATATTGCATAAATATGAATAAGTTCAATCAAATTGTCTCAAAATACTAAATTAAAAAGAATAAATATTATAGAACAAAAATAAATTGCATTGGTTTTTACTGGGATGGAGGAAGTTTCATTTTTAGGTGTCCGGTCACTTCTGACCGGGAAGGCACTGAGTGTGACTGCTAAACGAAGACTCTCTGAGGGTTAAACATTAATAGTGCTTCTTGTCCTGTCATACTTTCGATCTTATTCTTTCTGCTAATATAAATAGCCAGTTTAGCTTGACCCACCAAAAAATTTAAAAGCTGACTTTTCTTTCTAATCGAAAAGTAGTATTTTGGTCCAAAAATAAAGCTCTTGAATGAGAACACTTCTCCAAATTTAAAAAACAACCCCGTAAGTACACTAAATAAGTCGACCAATCTGTCACATTCCATAAAACAATGAAAAACAGTTTCTCTCATATCACAAAAAGGACAACCACTCTGCACATTATGATTAATGACAGAAACAAAGGCATTAACAGCAACTGTGCCATGTAAAATCTTCCACTGAATATCTCCTGCTTTTTTTGTTAATGGTGGTTTGTATATCACTCTCCAATTTGGTTACAATCTTCTTCCACTCCCAATTTATCTTTCCATACATTGTCCACTCTTCCATTTAACACCTTTTTATTTAGAACCTTGACAAAACATTTATATAATTGTTTCCCTTTCACTCCAAATAAAGTTAAATCATGTAATCCATTCAACATTAACAAAGGTCCAGAAAATCCTTGAAAATCAGGTGTGAGATACATATCAGGGTATGAATCAATCTCTGTGGGAGTACTTTGTCCACTCCAATATCTCTAAGAAATGCTCTTTCCTCAACAGTCAATCTCTGTTTAATCAGATCCACAAACATATTGACCTTTCGAAGAGACACCATACCCACATGTGAGGCCAATTCTTTAACATTGTTAAAATCAACTCCACTAATATCCACAAGTTGTCTTAACTTCATAATATGTTTAGCCCTCAACATGTAACTTATTCCAGGCATGGATTCACAAGACACATCAAAACGAGCTCCACCTATTAAAGGCTCTTCTAATAACCAAAAAAGTGAGTCATTTGATTCCAACCTTTGTTTTGTAAAAAAACTCCAGACTTTAAAAAGTCCTTTGTAAAAAGGAGGTAGTCCATTTACTGGCACTGTTACGAACCCATCAAATTAATTATGGATCGGCATAACATATAAAAGACCACAGAGATTCGATGACAGTGTAAATAAATAATTTTAATTAAGTGATTCGCCTTAGCGTACGCAGAGCATGGTGGCAAAAATAAACATAACAAAAACAAAAGAAAACCCTGACCCACACTATTCTTCAAAGCGGATGAAACTTGCCTGCCTCCCGTTCAAAACAAAAGACCGAGTTTGTGTGAGTCTTCCGGGTCCTCTTTCTCCTGCTCTCCACTAATCTGTAGCCTACTAAATAATATGCAAAAACCCATCACCAGTTACCACCAGCTGTAAATAAATACAATAAACTAAAAATAACAAACAATCCCATATCGGGATCGTGCTTGTGAAACCAACATTGAACAAGCTCCAAACAAGTGCAAAGGAAGCAGCAGGCCGAGCACGCGTCGGAGCTTGTGCTCCGTCTGCTACCAGGAGCGGATGGGAAGTGAGAGAGAGCCCACGGTCTCCAGACTAGGCGTCTTTAAAGCAGTTGCCCCGCCCACAATCACAGCCGGCGGGACCTCACGTGATCTGTATAGGAAATTAAAAACAGATAGAAATAACCGCACTCAGCAGCAAGTAACCGTGGCCATTTAGCAACGTAACAGGCACTTTGTTACAGTCCATTAAAAACAATGTAGAATCCAGTCCTAATCCTCCAGCCTGCTTTAAAATTATGCTGGTACATCTCTCCAGACAAGGTTTTTTGGTCCAGTTAAATACCTTTGGATGTATTGTAGACGAAATGTTGCACCTCTACTTGCCAGGTGAACAAGCCCTTGTCCTCCTTCTTCCTTTTGGAGAAATAGCACACTTTGTGGAACCCAGTGTAATTTGTCCCAAAAGAAGTTCACCAGAATTGACTGCAATTTTCCAAAAAAACCAGCAGGGGGATCAACGCAAGCCAGACGATGCCGCAGAGCAGAAGCTACTAAATTGTTTATTAAAGTTCTTCCTCTGTAAGACAATTTTGGAAGGAGCCACCTCCATTTTTCAAGTCGACCTTCAAGTCGGAAACGCACTCACTCAGGCCCTGTTTACACGAGAACGCTCGCGGGTGAAAACGTAAAAATATTTTATCAGATGTGCCTTTCGTTTAGACGGCGACGGAGTTTTGGGGGCTTAAAAACGCAAAAAAGTGAAACCACCCTCCAGAGTGGAAATCTTAAAAACGCTCCACCGTCGCGTTCCCGTCTAACGCCGGTTTCACACTGCATGCATTAGCAGAGCGTAAGCAGCGCAGGAGCAGTGCATGTGGTGAGCAGGAGCAGGACACGAGCGTTTTGCTTTCACACTGGCAGCGTTTGTCACGCGCGGCTGAACCGCAGCGTGTGTAGGCTATAGACAGAGTACTCTATAATCAGGGTAAGTTGGCATTGCTTTATTTCGTTTTCAAATACATTTAAGAGAAAAGACTTGTCAAGAAGCTTATTTTATTAATCATTTCATTTATATAACTTTTGATTCGTCTTTGTTTTTATTGTTCGGGCAACAAGTTTGTTTTTGGACATTTGTTTTCTTTTTAAATTGCTGTTGGTCATTTGAGTGACTGTTTAAAACACAATAGATATCATCAATGCGCTTTTGGGGTAAAACTGCGGTGTATTTTGGCCATGATCAATGCATTGTCACTTTAATTCAGCGTAAGCGGCGCAGCAAAAATAGACCAGGCGCCGAAACGATCGCTGCACTGCTGCTCCTGCTCTGCTCCTGCTACGCGCTGCCGCGCCGCCTCTGCGCGCGGTGTGAATGCACTCATTGAATAACATGGACGCCGAAAAAAATGGACGCCGCTGACGCTTGCGGTGTGAAACCGGCGTCAGACGCCAACTCCGCCCACTCACTCAGCACATGCGCAGAGAGAGAGAGAGAGAGAGAGAGAGAGAGAGAGATAAAGCTCGAAGAGCTCTCTACGCAATTAAGAAAAAATTCCAAAACATTGAATTACCGATTCCAATCTGGTGTAAAATCTTTGATAGTGTAATTCAGCCCATTGCGCTGTATGGAAGTGAGGTTTGGGGTCCACTCAGTGATCAGAGCTACACTAGATGGGACAGGCATCCAACAGAAGCCCTACACACTGAATTCTGCAAAATGATTCTAAAACTACAAAGGAAAACACCCAATAATGCATGCAGGGCAGAATTAGGCCGATTCCCATTGATTATCAATATGCAAAAAAGATCCCTCAAATTCTGGATGCATCTAAAATCAAGTCCCACAGAATCGCTACATTTTAAAGCTCTACAAACCCAAGAACTGAACCCCGAAAAGAGTCCCCTCAGTCAGCTGGTCCTGAGACTCACTAACCCGACTAACCCTACTAACACTAACCAGTCTCAGACCAGCACTGCTTCTCACACTAACATCAGAATAAACCAAATTACCAAACAGTCTAAAAATTCATATCTGGAACATTGGGATCAGGAAACTAAAACACAAAGTAAATTACAATTCTATCGAAATCTGAAATCAAATTATGAACTCGAAGAATATCTCCAGAGTGTGAGAGACACAAAGCAGAGACGGATCCTGAGCCGGTACAGGCTGAGTGAACACAGTCTAGCCATCGAGACGGGCAGACACAGGAAGAGCTGGTTACCCCGAGAGCAGAGGGTGTGTGTTCACTGTACGACAGGAGAGGTCGAGACAGAGACGCACTTCCTCCTTCACTGTCACAAATACAGTTCAGTCAGAGAACTCTACTTTAGCAAACTCACTAACCTAATACAGAACTTCACAACCATGACTGAAGTAGACCAGATGAAGATCCTGCTAGGAGAGGGCCAGACAGCAGCACTCACTGCCAGATACGTGTGTGTGTGCCACAGCCTGAGAGACAGCAGGTGAATGTGTGTGTAATGTGTGTGTCTGACCTCAGTGTGTTTCCCCACTGTCCACCACAGTGACCTTCAGTGACGTGTGTGTGTGTGTATGTTAAAACACTGTGGTATAAAATGTTCCGATACTATAATTTGTATATATGTTAAAACACTATGGTGTAAAATGTTTACAGATATTATAATTTGTTACACTGTTAATTTGTACAATTAATTTAAGTAGTACATTTAGATTTAAGTTATGTTGTAATATTTTATTATTTTGATGTCTTTTACAAGCTTTGGCAATATTGTAATATGTACAGTCATGCCAATAAAGCAATTTTGAATTGAATTGAATTGAGAGAGAGAGAGAGAGAGAGAGAGAGAGAGAGAGTTTAAAAGAGAGAGAGAGAGAGTTTAAAAGAGAGAGAGAGAGAGAGAGAGAGAGAGAGAGAGAGAGAGAGAGAGAGAGAGAGAGAGAGAGAGTTTAAAAGAGACAGGCGTCTATTGGGGACTCGGCTATTATTTGAAGTTTTACGGTAGCCTACATCCGATAAGGTGCTTAGCATTCGTTCAAAACTTACCTTTCTTTGTGCAACTTCAGGCAACTCGTTTTTTGTCGACTACCTCGTAATTTTTATAGCCAAACGAAACTACCTTCGGTATCATTTTGCCAACTGGCGCGTTGTTGCTTGTTGCGCTTCATTGGTTGTCTTGCAATGTGCCTGCTTACGCCGTTTCACACATACTCCGTGTGCAGTGCGTATGCGGTGCGTGTTGCAGTGCGTATGCGGTGCAAGACCAGCACGCGCAATAGTGCTTTCACATGCTGCGTTTGCAGTGCGTGATCCGCGGCTGTACCACAAATACATACTCACTATTTGTATTTCAAATCCAGAAGTTATTAGCAACTTTTATTTAAAAAAAGTTTTTTTGTCAGCATTGCGATTCTCTTTGTACACACGTATAGGCTACACTCTTTAATAGACGTATTCACGTTTAAATACAATTTAAACAACGTATTATTTAATGCATTACTCTTATATAATTATATATTAAGTTGCTCAAGCAAGTGGTAAAATATTTAACCATGTAGGCCTAAATATTAAAATCGCATAGCCTACATTTTAAATTAAAACTTAAAATTGACAAAAACAGCAGACTCATACTCTTTCTTTTGCATAATTTAAATCTTTATACAATAAATCTCGCATGTCACAAAGAACTTGTTTTTCCACCTCCACGAATGAGACGAGTGTGCATTATGTTGCCTTGTTGAAATATGTATTTTCCCTTGATTTACCCCGGTCTTAACGTCTCAGCATTGCGATTCTCTTTGTACACATACACTCTTTAATAGACGTATGCACGTTTAAACACAATTTAAACAACGTAGGCCTATTATTCAATGCATTACTTCTACTTATATTAAGTTCCTAAAGCAAGTGGTCAAATATTTAACCATGTAGGCTACTTGTATAAAAAACAGCCGACTCTCATGCCTTTTTTTATATATTTAAATTAATACAATAAATCTCGCATGTCACAAGGAACATGTTTTTCCACCTCCATGAATGAGACGAGTGTCGTTCATTATGTCGCCTTGTTGAGGTAAATTGTAGTTTTCCTTGCCCTGGTCTTAAAGTGAAAATAGTAATTAAATAGGCTACATTTAATTAAATACATTTATGGTGAGATTACTACATTTTATTTAATTAATCGTATTTGTGGTGAAATTACTACATTTTTAGGTCAATCTGTGTTCATTTTGACCACGAAACATGCGCTGTCACTTTAATTCAGCGTTTGCAGCACAGCAGAAATAGACTCTGTGCGGAAACGATCGCGGCACTGCTGTATACGCACCGCTCCTGGAACGGATCGACGGACTGCAACCGCGTGCAGTGTGAAAGCTCTAACCTGTTAACATGGGTACGGAAAAAATACGCACCGCAAACGGAGTAGCCTATGTGTGAAACGGGCGTTAGATGCTGTCGAATCAAAACAACGTGGGACTACAGTGATTGGATGTCGTGCAGGCAGCGCGCGCGCTCTCTGCATGCATACAGGTGGTGCACATTTTTTTTGTGGGGGCAGGAAGTGTCGGGGGTGGCTAAGGGCTGCATTAAGATAGAGGGGAGGGATGAATGATGTAAAGGTGATAAATGGTTTACATGTGGGGGCTGGGGGCAGTGTGCTGTATGTATGAAGGGAGTGAGTTTACTGGTGTTGTGGACAAATCAGTGTAGTATGCAGGTAAGCCCATCCATCCCCTGCCCACTTCCAACCACATTGTACCCCGGATTGGCTGCATGCATCAAATGGCTCAATGTGTCTTGCTAGTACTGTTTTGTATTTCTCTACAAGCTATTAATAATGCTTTTATTGTCTTAGGTGAATCACTCCATTCGACTCAGCCAGAAGCCCCTACAGCCATGGGTCATACTTACAGCATGTGGAGAAGTGGAGAGCGCTCACTGCACTTGTATGGCTGGCGTGGCAGAGAAGTGCGCACATGTGGCAGCCCTCCTGTACAAGATCGATACAGCTGTGCGTCTGCGGGGAAATGTGACTCCAACAGATGTTGAAGCGTACTGGGTGATGCCCTCCAATATAACCAAAGTGCAGGGAGTGCCTGGCTGTACTATTGACTTTACAACAAGCTCAGCCAAAAAAAAGGCACTTGATCGGTCAGTCTGTGGAGACACCAGCACAGTACCCAAGATCCGGACCCGCTCAGGTGGCACATGTTTACCGCAGAAGACACTTGCCGATTTAAAACCCCTCACAGAACTCATGCATGCACACAGGTCCGGACCGTGCTCTGTAATGGAGGAATTCTGCCACCTCTGACCCCATTCATTCATGTGTCCTGCCCAAGTCACTGCTGCGTCTTCGCGACCCACGAATGGATGGCTGTGACTTGTCAGTCCTGCTTCAACACTGTGAGGGCCTGACACACCTTGTGGCAGTGACAGCCACAGAGGCAGCTGCACTTGAAAAGAACACAAGACAGCAGCACAAGTCTGACATATGGCACTGCACACGGGCTGGAAGGATAACCGTCTCCATCATACACGCCGTTGTCTCCACCTCCATAACCAGACCAGCAAAGTCAACTGTGGAGAAGGTGTGCTATCCACAGAAACCTTCACTGAGACAGACTGACAATGGCCCAGAGGCCATTAAATGGGGGAGAGAAAAAGAGGATACGGCAAGGGTCTCCTACATCACACAGATGGAGCTTGCACAGGGACATGAAAGTGGAACACTGTGGATTCATAATCAACCCTTCTTTCCCTGAAATAGGCGCGACTCCTGATGCACTTGTGCATTGTGCATGTTGCGGGAAAGGATGTGTGGAGATTAAATGCCCTTTTAGGCACCAGGACCATAACATTCTGGAGTTTTGTCTGCAGTTCACAGAAGGAAGTATGGAGTTGAAGCAGACCCACAAGTACTACAAACAGGTACAAACTCAGATCTTTGTCACCGAGTCACAGTTCTGTGACTTTGTTGTTTGGACGACCAAAAGCCTTGCAACTGTGACGTAGAACTTAGGCAGACACTTTTGCCAACCGCACAATTTTTTTTTTTACAAGGTTGTCCTACCTGAGCTTGTAGCCCATCACTACACTCAACCCCCACCCCCTGTGCCTTCAGCTGAGCTACCTGTGCCATCAGCCGATTCACAGCCCACAGACAAAAACAAAAAACAAGCACGAAAAAACACAATCAAAACACCACTGGCCACACTGCAGCCAGGTAACATCCCCCAGCCCAAAAGAAGGGCATTTGAAAAGGCTGTGTTGTGGTGCTTTTGCAGACAGCCTGAAGAGCTTGATGACATGGTTGCTTGCGATAATCAGATAATTTCTCATGTCTGATAATGCTAGTTAACGTTAATCCACTCCCTGTTTTGTTTTCTCACAAATGTATGACTTTTGGAAGTGCAATTAGGTAACCTTCTTTGTCATTTTTACTCTTTAAAGTTTGCACTTGCAGATGTTGATTATTATGAATGTACTTTTAGGCCCATAAATAATAATAGGGATAAACAATATTTAAAAAGTATATAATTTTTTAACATATGACTAATTAAAAATTAACCAAAAAACTAAATGGGGATAACTATACCCAGCAAACACAGAACGTTGGCACAACGTACCCAACCGTCTAACAACGTTTTAACAACATGGCCAAAAGGTTGCTATAACTACGTTGTGTGGTGAAGGTTGTTACAGCGTTGTCACAATGTTGACATTGAACCACCGTTCAGTGCCATTGCTTAAGGTTGTGCCTAGGGTGTCTGGACAACCACTGGACGACATATGTATTCATCACTACCCTGAAGCGCGAAAATCAGCCTTTTAAATTTCAACTGACCATTGGGCCGTCTCTCATTCTTCATCGAGCAATCCATACGTGAGAATTGCGTTTAATTTATCTCAGCTAAATAAGATACGTAATTATTCAAACACAACCTACAACTTCCTTGTCTAATGTGATATTTATTTGAACATCTTCTGGTCAAATCAAAACAATATTTTTGATGAAAATAAGTATCCAGGATGTAATATTCTACTAGAAAATAATCGACATCATGAAAGACATATAGTCTAGGATACTAAACAACCAACTTACGTTCAATTCAATTTTCCCCATTAAATATGAATACAGCTCATGTAAATGTTGTACTGTATATCTGTAATTAAATGATCCTCTTACCTGGGTTTGGTGCTGGAACGTTTTGCACAAAACCTGTACGCACAGGTTCAGAATCAAGGTCTGCACCTGAACCTGTGCGTACAAGTTTTACAGCTGTGCAAAACTTTCCAGCACCAGTGCCAAACCCAGGTAAGAGGATCATTTAATTCCAGATATACAGTACAACATTTAAATGAGCTGTATTCATATTTAATGGGGAGAACATACACCAAAGTAACTGATTTGTTATATGATCTGTTTTTTTTTCTAGAACTGAACAAACCATAGAGAAAATTTGATTGGACGCAAGTTGGTTGTTTAGTATCCTAGACTATATGTCTTTCATGATGTTGATTATTTTCTAAGAATATTACATCCTGGATACTTATTTTCATCAAAAATATTGACTCATTCAAAAAAAAGAAAGAAAATATGTAAATTTAATGTAAATAAAATTCCAATCGAAAATATTTGTAAAAGTTTTTAAACGTTTTATAAAACACCAAATGAATGTAGAAACAACACAATAATTTTTCTTTTTATTCCTGCTTATTTGCCCCTTGTATAATTAATTATACGTCAACCTTTATTATAATTATAAAGGCATATCAAAGCATTTTAATTCACAGCAGAATCTAAAATAAAATCTCACATTTTGGCATATTCATCCAGATACAAAATAAGAACTGATTATTAAAATAATAACCCCAACTTACCTGATGCACTTTCTGAATATTAATATTATCTGAATAAAAAAAATAAAAGAAGAAGCTGTTTTGAAGTGCAATTGGTATTTCAGTAAGTTTTGAGTATAGTCAAGACACTTTATTTTTATATTTATATCATTTGGGGAAATTCATTTAAAATGTATACTCAGATGGACATTTTTAATGTTACATAATCAATTTACATCACAGCAGCGTGAATGAAAGTACCCAGTTTGAGTCAAGAAATAAATGGATTGTCAGAATGGAATCATTACATGTGTAGCACCCTCTTCCCTCTCAGAAATGATGTACCTGAGCTCTTAGGGTGGGTACTCGGGTTCAAACTTTGCAGTCTCTCACTAATTATAAGGGAACTCTCTTAACACCCTTTAGTACAATACACAATTTCCTCTGTTTAGCTATAACCATGCCTTTTATGTGAATGTGAATTAAAAAATAGCTGATTCCAATCTCAATCAGAGACAGCCAGGTGTTGAAGACTTTCCATTACATGGACATACACAATGAAAAGGCAGTCTTTGGATTGGTTTTGTTCAAAGCAACACATAACAACACAAAAAAAGAAGCAAAAAAAGAAAGAAAATGTCTGCATGAGGGAGAGGACTAGTTAGACAAGGGAGTAACTGCTGGCCACCAGCAGTTACAAATTCAAATATGTTGTATTTTTGTTCCTCTAGAGGACACAACGACTTCCTCGCTCTGGGGGAAGAAGAAAGCTTCTCAGTGAAGACCAAGAACATGCCATTGATGGGTCATTGCTGACAATGCAATAAAACCGATAGAAATTCAGACCAGAATTGTTGAGGACAACCTGGTATTCCAAAATGTGGAAAGCATCAGCCTGGCTACCTTTGCTCGGACTCTGACCAAACACAGAATTCGAATGAAACAGTTGTACACGATTCCTTTTGAGAGAAACAGTGATCGGGTCAAGGAACTCTGGCACCAATACGTCAAGGTATGGTGTCTATACACCATGTCTGATTCTACAGTGACTATTCCACACCTTTTTTTTTTCACTATTCTCTACTACTCTAAAGCATTTATTGTAATAATTGTGTTTGATTTTTCTGTCAGAGAATTATGGAGTTGGAGGCTAATCAGCAGAGATGGGGGACTCGAGTCAATGACTTGACTCGAGTCAGACTTAAGTCGCAAATTTTAGGACTTGAGACTTGCTTGACAAATATTAATAAAAGACTTGACTTGACTTTGACTTGATATTCATGACTTGAGACTTGACTCGGACTTGAGGTAAATGACTCGAAATAACTTGTCTTTTTAAAAATAAATATCTGTATTTGAACGCACCGCAATCCCGTGACGCAGCAGGAACGCGCACTGTGTGAAAGCCGCGTGTCGTAGTGATGACGCTGAAGCGCGGGATCGTTCGCCAGCTGTGAAACGGTATGTAATGCGCAAGTTTATGATCGAATCAGAGAGAAAAAAATGCAGAAGCATGGTTTCTCGAGAGAGAAATCGCAGCTCATAAGCAAACTTAAGACGCTGCTGAGACATTAAAGTCACATCGATGTCATGTGTCTTTACGGGATTTTTACGGGTTGTGTGTGAACGCACTATCTTATTCTGGAAAATCACTGGCAGTGTGAATGAACCTAAATCAAACTAACCCGAGTCAAATCTCGGGTCACTTTATCCGTGTATTTTCCGGAATCTCTGTGTGAAAGGGGCTTTGGTCACACACCCTGACGAAGGCTCATCCGCAACGCATAGGTGTGCAAGTAACTACTTGTCACCTGATTTTAAAATATTAAAGCCATGATGAAATAAAGGCTTTCTATATATTTTTAATAATGTTCGAGTGCCTTGGATTAATGATTTTTTTATGATCTGAATAATCCCTTACATACAAAAGCACAGCGAAAAACAAAACATTTCTTGAAAATTAAAATCGGGTTAAAATATGTTAAAATATGCCATATTCCAGTTTTTCTTACCTGCATACATCCCTTTGTACTGTCTAGTTATATGCTACCAATATAGTCTGCTATCCCAGGGTTGACTTGAATGTTAAAAGAAATATAAAAAAAATGTAACTGTAATTTAATAATAATTAATAACACATTGGTACAGAGTCTACCGTTCTCTGGGATTTGTTTTCATGATAATCGAATGTAAAGAGTTTTATCTCTAAAAACTGATTAGCTTATAACGCTAGTATATGGGGCATAGAGTAAGTAAAAAGAAATCGCTAGTTAATACCACTAACAAGCACCCTCATTATGCTACCGTGTTAGTGTGGGGCTATTTTGAGCCTTGTTAGTGGTATTAACTAGCGATTTCTTTTTACTTACTCTATGCCCCATATACTAGCGTTATAAGCTAATCAGTTTTTAGAGATAAAACTCTTTACATTCGATTATCATGAAAACAAATCCCAGAGAACGGTCGACTCGGTTCCCATGTGTTATTACACCCCAGGTTCATTTTCCGCCGGAGTTGTCCTTTAATAGCATAATAGCATGTGTACAGTGTCTAATAATTGGATAGTTTTTGGGGATGCACATAAAAGATTGTAAAAAGACACCTACACACAAAGAAAAAAAAACATACAGACTTTCGAACCGAACCATGCATACACAAATAAACAAAACAAAAATTCAAACTTGCAAGCACAACCATGCACACATGCAAACAAACAATACACTCTTCACTCATACACACGCACACACATTCACTCACAAATATTAATGAATCAATCACACTCAATCAAATCACCTCTCTCTCTCACACACACACACACACACACACACACACACACACACACACACACACACACACACACACAGAGAAAGTCAAACACAACCATGGACATGCAAACAATACACCTTTCACTCATACACATGCACACACATTCACAAATATTAATAAATCACTCACTCACACAGATTAATAATGTACAATAGTCAATCCACCTGATTGACAGGTTTATGTTTTGTGTTAATTCAATTATTACTGTTTATTTCTTGTTAATCTTTTGTTAAAAAGGAAAGATCTAACTTGTTGTTAAGGATGTGTTCATGTTCCATAAAGGGGATGCCAGTTTGAAGAATGCCATTTGGTGGCATAGGAACCATTATACTTGAATTGTGAATTGTTTAATATCTTTTAATGGTCTACTGCAATGTTTGAGGCATATTTATTTTTCATGCTTTAATGTTGGCCTAATTTCAGTTACATTTACATTTTAGGCTATGTAGTTTGAAATTTTATTTCTTTTTTAGATTTTTAACCACTCAGCTGTATGTGGAAATGCATATTTAAAAAAATGTTGCAAATAAAACCATAGTCCACAACTTATGTAGTTTTAACTTATTTTAATATATAAATTCTGTGAAATCATCAAACGTTTGTATGACTTGCCGTGACTTGTGACCCAAGCTACGACTTGACTTGACTTGCTTGACATAAAGCAGTGACTTGACTTGACTTGACTTGCTTTTCACAAAATTGACTTGGACTTGCTTGAGACTTGAAGGTTAAGACTTGAGACTTACTTGTGACTTGCACATGTGTGACTTACTCCCACCTCTGCTAATCAGAAACTAATCATGTAGACGAGGCAGGGTTTAACCTGGCAAAAACACGTAGACGAAGAAGAAATGTAATCGGGGAAAGGGCCACCGTTGATGTGCCGGGTCAGAGAGGAGCAAATATCACAATGTGTGCAAATATCACAATGTTTTCTTCCTCTATACTCTCCTTTCCTCAATCCCACTGAGGAATTTTTTTCTGCTTGGAGGTGGAAAGTATATGATCATCGGCCACATGACCAAATGTCCCTCCTGGATGCCATGGATGCTGGGTGCAGAGACATCTCAGTTGAAGACTGTCAGGGGTGGTTAAGGCATGCCAAGCGTTTCTATCCAAGGTGTATAGTGAGAGACAATATACGATGTGATGTAGACGAGAACATGTGGCTAAATGCTGAAGATTGTATAGATTAGAACAGGACTTTTTATTTTATTTTTTTCTGGGCCTTTTTTCCCTGTCATTTTGTTTTATTTTTGCACTTTAAACCAAAGGCCATGTACGTTTGTACGTTTGTCTTTGTTTCGTTTTGTTGATCACTGACATTTCATATTGGTTATTAGTTAAAATGATTTGTATTGGGTGTAAACATGATTAATATGTGATTTATGTGCAAATTATTTGTGAAGCTACATAGAAGCATTTTGTATTTCTTCTGTTTATTCTGTAGTTTTCACGGTGTTCACGGTGCTTGTGGTGCATAGTGCTCGTTGAAAGGAAGAAATAAATCGACACCCGTTTGAAACTCTCTGCGTCTTGATCAATAAATCCAAGGGGCCGCTATACCAGACACCCCCCAGTGATTCAGTGATTCAGCCAATCTCATCTGGTCACCCTATTCTATCTCCATATAAATATGCCTTCTGATGATTAGGCTATGCAGAGGAACAGAAGAACACATTCAGAGCAGTTCTAGTATTCCATCCTGCCTTAAGGTTTACTACACATGCAACACAGACACCTACATCTGTGCTATTATTAAAGGAAGTATTGGGAATATTTCAAGCATTTTTATTAAAATGCAGAATTTTCTTCGGTTTGGGGAACTTTCACTTAAAAAGACTAAAACAAATCAAAAGATTGCGCCACGACAAATCATTCTTATCCGTCAGTTTGGGCAGTTTCCGAATGGGCTGTTAAATGATGCATATTCTATCTATGGCTAAGCGTCCTGGGTCGTAGGAAAAAGGTGGATAGAATAACTTACCCATTGTGCTTAACGCATTAACCAATTGTGACATTAAACGTTTGTGTCGCTATAATTTAATATTTTTGTATAGCATAGGCTACACGAGGATGTATTCATTCGCGTTAATGACTTTCACTTCATTCTGCTTCATCATTGTTCCTGTTTATGTTAAACTGCCCCCTAGTGGCTACGTTTCACCATCTCTCTCTACAATGTTTAGGTTCCCACATTAGTTTTTGCCCATTGCTTACACTAAAACCGAATGCTTAGACCAAAGCCTCAATACCTAAACTTCTTGTAGCATACCTTAAACACAGTGTAACCAGCTTAAACACATTGTCTACTTTGCACTTTGTTTGCAATTCTGTAACACACTTATTGCGAAACACTACACACGTTTTCTTACATTAGACACTTGCAAAAAACTAAATCATCTGTTATCATTGGGAAAACACTGTTCAAAATGCAAAACTCATCTGGCAATTGTAGGCACTTACATACACACCTGAAAACACTTGCACTGAAAACAGAACACCAATCGGTCTGAGCACTACAAATAGGACATTCCGACTGGAGAACAGGAATATCTTCAAGTTTCTACTCCAGACTGTACCTACTGTATGTGTCACATGATTCTGTATCATATTACAGTATTACTGTACTACACAAAAATGAGTAGTGCCCTGAAGTATATGTAAAGGAATACCATTGTGATGTTACAGTCCTGTGTACAGTTTGAAAGTACAGTATGTGAAAAAGAACCTAACCAATGACATCTTGTGGTGGCATTTTCTACAGAATGGTTGGACGAGGTCTTGTGGCCAGATTCGAACAGAAGGCGATTTAGCAATTTATCCAGTAATATATATATTTTTTTACTTTTGTTTTGTTGCTAATTTTTGATGATTTGTGATTATATTTTTCTTTATTTCTGTAAGAATGTTTGTTTTTTTGTAAAAAAAAAAAACAACAACAACCCCAAAACAAAAAAACTCTTGTTTGATTACTGCAGAAATTCTACTTTTGAGTTTTACAGAAGACTGAGTCTGAGAAAATGACAATAAAAATAGAAACAAAAAGACTAGTGTTTTATATTAAGCCCATCAGTGTGTTGCTGGTGATATGAAAGCAAAATTCAAATGGTGCTTGTGTGTATGGTTTTGTTGCAAGAATTTCATTTTTAGAAAGGAGTGTTAAGTTTTGATTGCAGTGTTTCATTTTGGCATAGATGTGAGTTGTTAATCTCCAAGTGCTATGTCTAATTGGCTTGTGAGTTTTGACATAATGAGCCAAATTCTGCAAAAAGTGTGTAAGCAATAGGCAAAAACTGTAATTTCACACGTCTAGTAGGCTACAATTATGTGATCTTGTTTTATACTTTTTTTTCCCTTTATTTACCCCAAAAGAATGGAGGTAAATTGTGACAACATGCCCCATAGATGGGGACACGTTGTAAAATGACCGTATAACAGCTTAAAATGTTATCTGATCTAATAATATCGCTATATATATATTGTAACGGTCATCAGCTGGAGTGCCCTTGAGAGCCACCTGAGGGCACTCTACATCAGACTGTCATTATTCACTCACAACTACATTTCCCATAATTCACTGCCCGGCCTCTTCATCCGATTATCACATTCACCTGTGTCTCATTATATTGTTTATTTCACCCCATATAAGCCTGGTTCACCTCATCATTCCACTGCATTTCTGAGCGTTTCCTTTGTTGTCATTGTTTCTGGTTCTTGATCTCTGCCCGTGTCCTGGTTTTCCCATTCCTGCGTCACCCACTGGATTTGTCTGTTTGTTTGGATTGCCTGCCTGTGTATGAGCTTTGCCTGGATTCTGATTACGATTTTGATTTACTTTAATAAACTGCATTTGGATTCTCAACCTTCGTGTCTCGGAGCAGTTCATAATATATACACTTCAACTGTGAGAGAAGGAATCTAAAACAAAAATCCAGAAAATTGCATTGTATGATTTTTAAATAATTAATTTGCATTTTATTGCATGACAAGTATTTGATCACCTACCAACCAGTAAAAATTCCGCCTCTCACAGACCTGTTAGTTTTTCTTTAAGAAGCCCTCCTGTTCTCCACTCATTACTTGTATTAACTGCACCTGTTTGAACTCGTTACCTGTATAAAAGACACCTGTCCACACACTCAATCAAACAGAATCAAACAGACTCCAACCTCTCCACAATGGCAAGACCAGAGAGCTGTGTAAGGACATCAGGGATAAAATTGTAGACCTGCACAAGGCTGGGATGGGCTACAGGACAATAGGCAAGCAGTTTGGTGAGAAGGCAACAACTGTTGGCGCAATTATTAGAAAATGGAAGAAGTTCAAGATGACGGTCAATCCCCCCCGGTCTGGGGCACCATGCAAGATCTCACCTCGTGGGGCATCAGTGATCATGAGGAAGGTGAGGGATCAGCCCAGAACTACACGGCAGGACCTGGTCAATGACCTGAAGAGAGCTGGGACCACATTCTCAAAGAAAACCATTAGTAACACACTAAATCCTGCAGCGCATGCAAGGTCCCCCTGCTCAAGCCAGCGCATGTCCAGGCCCGTCTGAAGTTTGCCAATGACCATCTGGATGATCCAGAGGAGGAATGGGAGAAGGTCATGTGGTCTGATGAGACAAAAATAGAGCTTTTTGGTCTAAACTCCACTCGCCGTGTTTGGAGGAAGAAGGATGAGTACAACCCCAAGAACGCCATCCCAACCGTGAAGCATGGAGGTGGAAACATCATTCTTTGGGGATGCTTTTCTGCAAAGGGGACAGGACGACTGCACCGTATTGAGGGGAGGATGGATGGGGCCATGTATCGCGAGATCTTGGCCAACAACCTCCTTCCCTCAGTATGAGGGGTCGTGGCTGGGTCTTCCAGCATGACAACGACCTGAAACACACAGCCAGGGCAACTAAGGAGTGGTTCCGTAAGAAGCATCTCAAGGTCCTGGAGTGGCCTAGCCAGTCTCCAGACCTGAACCCAATAGAAAATCTCTGGAGGGAGCTGAAAGTTCATATTGCCCAGCGACAGCCCCGAAACCTGAAGGATCTGAAGAAGGTCTGTATGGAGGAGTGGGCCAAAATCCCTGCTGCAGTGTGTGCAAACCTGGTCAAGAACTACACGAAACGTATGATCTCTGTAATTGCAAACAAAGTTTTCTGTACCAAATATTAAGTTCTGCTTTTCTGATGTATCAAATACTTATGTCATGAAATAAAATGCAAATTAATTACTTAAAAATCATACAATGTGATTTTCTGGATTTTTGTTTTAGATTCCGTCACTCACAGTTGAAGAGTAAATATGACAAAAATTACAGACTTGTAAGTGGGAAAACCTGCAAAATCGGCAGTGTATCAAATACTTGTTCTCCCCACTGTCCCCACCACTTTTTGCTAAGGTCGATATTGTCCTCACCACTTTTGAAACATTTCGCGGTACAAATGTACCAATACAAATAAATAAAAAATCTCCAGTTAACTAGCAGAGCATTTATTTCGTTCGTTTGTTAAATAAGAGGCGATCTAGCGCTGAAATGTGTTGTTTTTGAAATCAAGTGATCAAAGTGCTCGTTGCCGCTGCGATCAGTGGTGCGGATACTGTGTTCTCTTGTGGCTCACACACAGTCTTCACTCGGACGCGCGCTTCAATCCGTTCTGGAGATTTGTCCTGGTGAAATTACAAAACAAAATGCACACAAACGTGTCCCTGCCTGATATTCAACCACTGATAAACAATCACAAGTTACAAACATAAACATAAGTTTTGATTTAAAAAACAACAACAAAAAAAAACTAAAAAACATTTGAGTGTGGATTAGAACCCAGAACCTCTGACACGCTTGGCAAAAGTTCTGCCACTGGACCATTTACAGATTTATACAATTGCTATGACAGATTTTTCAATACTTTTAACAATTTTCCAAAACGTATTATTGTATTTTGAAAATTAGTGTTGGAGTTTAGTTTACAATGTGTGATTTTGAGCATGACATTAACTGTTTTGCCAATTGTGTGTTGTAGGTGTGTTGGTGCTTTAAGAGTTTAGGAAATTTGTTAAAAGTATTGAAAAAATTGTCATAGCGATTGTAAAAAAACTGTAATAGTAACGCCCTGCACAGCCTTATTGACATATGAATCACATTCATTTCACAGAATATGGCAAACCATGGAGGAAAACTCCCTGGGGGTAAGTGAAAATATCTATCAACATTAAAGGTAAAATTATAAATGTTATGAAATAAACATGAAACATGTATGAAAAAAAAAAAAATAATAATAAAAAAAAAAATATATATATATATATATATATATATATATATATATATATATACATCATAAAATGTATATGTAAAATTAACAAAAGTACCATATTGGTAACTTCATTAAACAATAAAATCACAATTCACATTCATGTAAAAATAATGTATTATGCCACTTTCTGTATTTGTAGGTGCATCATAGCCAGTAAACCACCCTAATTAGGCAGATCTGTTACCCTGACCTATGCAGATTTTCAACAGTTGCAAACAGGCATGTGTGACATAATGACACAAACATACAGTTTCTGTTTTTAATTTCACCATAGTGTAAGTGAGTAAAGAAATTAGATGGACTATTATGTTTCAACTATGGAAATATATGCAATACATGTTGTGTTCTAATGTAGAGGGCCAAAGAAACAAACACAAGACAAAGAAATGCATTTATCATTGGAATATTTATTACAGTCAGTATTACAAATTATCAACATTAAATTACAAACATGATGACAGAGTGCATCCCTCAATCTCTTTGAGTGCCCTTATCTATTTTTAATCCCAGGTGTATGGTGTAGGTCCTTTGCCTGTTTATTCCTAATGTTCCTTTCAAATGGTTCCTGTTATATTTCATTTACACCTTTTTAAACTACTCTGTGATAGAATATGATACAAGAGAATATTATGTGCTATTAAGATTAGGCCAATTTTGGGTACTGACATCTACAGTACTTACAATGAGAGGAAATGAGAGAACAAATCCAATGAAAAGGGCACTCAAAGAGCTACAACGACTTAATAACATTATTTTTCTAATTTTCAGATGGGGATGTGAACATGAACAAAAAGCCAGAGAGACGTATGAGGCTTACGCTGCAAAACAGCATCAGGACCTAAGTGTTCGTGATGCCGGTCTCCACATTGATACCTCCCGCCCCTACCTTGGAGCATCTCCCGATGCCTTGCTGTCCTCCTCCTGCTGTGGTGATGGTATTTTGGAAACCAAGTGCCCACACTGTGCCAAAGACACCGGAGTCCTCAGTGCCACTGAAAAGAAACATTTCTGCATTGAGAACACAGATGGTACACATGCACTTAACAGAGATCATCAATACCACTACCAGGGACAAGCCCAGTTGTTTGTGACGAGGCGGAAGTTTTGTGACTTCATGGTGTGGTCTACATCCAATTTTTTCATACAGAGAATTTTGCCTGATGCTGACTTTTTTACAGAAGCAGTGCAGACTCACAAGAATTGGAGGAGTAGTGGGGCGTTACAAAACATGAAGTGAATTACAAGAATTGTTGGGTCTTTGTAAATTATAGAGTGTGGTCTAGACCTATTCTATTTGTAAAGTGTCTCGAGATAACTCTTGTTATGATTTGATACTATAAATAAAATTGAATTATTTAGTAAGATTTGCAAGTGCGTAATTCTACATACATTTAATATTCTTTTATAAAGGACAACAGCATGGTCAAAAGTTTGAGGGCTGGTTTACAAAAACATCTTTCAACATGTTTATAAAAGTCAACCTAAATTACATAATGTACACTCATATACAACTTCATTTATAACGTTTGTCCTGCATGTTTTAATTAAAGTGTGAATGTGCTGGGGAACTGACACATGAAAATTTTAAGAGAACCATGGTCCCAGCCTATTACTATCCTGACACATCATCCATTTTCTATTTGTAAAGTAAATTCCTGTTAAATGACAAAAACAACCTCTGGATGGGAAAATGGTAATTTACAATCACTTTGAATGCAGCACGAGGTCTGCTCTGTCACTCTGTTGTTTTTCCGACAATGGCAGAAAAATCCTCTACATTAAAACACAAACTTGTACAGTTTACCTGTCAGCATTTTAGCCGTTTTTATGTCGTTTTTATTCAAGTGTATTGCCTCACATGCGGCAATGTTTACGTTGCCTCTAACGTAAGTTTATGTACGGTGGCCGAGAGAGCTCAACGCGCTGCAAATGAAGAAAACACATGCAAACAGAAAAAAACGCATGCAAACAGAAAAAAACACATGCAAATAGAAAAAAACCCACCAGCGAATAAGAAAACATCTTCATCAGTTTTACAACTCACGTGCGTTCCAATACTCACAACACAACAAAATACGGAAACGCGCTGCAATTACAGAAACGCGCTGCAAAAGTTCACAACAAAACCAAATACAGAAACGCGCTGCAAATAGGACAGAACACAACGGAAATGTTTCCGGGGAACCCAATAAGTGACGGACGGACGGCTCGCGAGCTTTACCAGAGAGACGCGGGCTCTGCCTTTACCTATGCCCTAACGTTACTCTCTTAAAAGGGCAGACGGCAGAGCCCTTGAATTGGGCACTTTGGAGTGAGCGGGGCACTTGTGTGCCATTATGTTGATGAAGGGAGCAACGAAAGACAACGTAATTTCCTCATTATTTTCACCTGGGATGTTCCCATGACAACGCAGCGCGTGTCCATCAGCTGAATATCTGTTCTTACCAGAAATATAGTATTAATGCTGTTAACATAACTGTTGCAAATAAATATACATTTTATACAACAAAGTTTTTAAAATATGTGTTATCTTTGTGTGAGTGTCTCAACTTTAAAACTTGCCGTCTCATATTTGGACCTATAGCTGCATTCTAACATTTCTTATGAAACTTATTTTAACATAACATGACAAAATGTGTTCAATGTAACTGATGTATAGATTAATGTCTTTTCCTCGTTCTTTTTCTCTATCTTTTTATTTATTTATTTATTTTAGTCTTCAGCTCATTGTTCTTTTTAGTATTCTTATGACATTGAACATATCGCAAACATTTTGTATATTGTATACAAAGTTGTATGTCATAAACGTGTCATCTTTGTATGTTTTGCAAAAAAAAAAAAAAAAAAAAAAAGTAGACAGCTGTAAGCATGGCTGTAGCCTAAGCATAGATATCATATAAAGGCTAGATGTCTCGTCCGCGCTGCTGGCCAATAGAGAGCCTAAGTCCCGCCCCTCCGCTTCCGGCTCATGGGACCTTATTTCGGAAAAAATATGTATGGAAGTCAATGGCGAGAGATAACTTATCTTTTTATTCCGTCTGAACTGTGCCCTGAACTACACATATGATGTTTGTCAATTTAAAAGGTAATTATGAAAGGCAAGAAAGTCGTAGTTTGTCATAAAACAGAAGAGTAACGTTTAGTTTTATGTGAAAATCGCTCAATGAACTACATCTCTCGTCTCGCACTATGTACGTCACAAGATCCGTTGCTTGTTTGTGTGTATTCTGGCTCAAAACACTCAGGCATGACGGCGTAACGTTACGATTATAATGTAAGACTATAGAAAACATGACAGACGTTAGCTTCAGTAAAGTTAGCTTCATTCATTGAGAGAAAAGGTATGACGTCGCATGTGCGCCTTCTGGGTTTGTAGTCTTTGTAATTACGTATTTTCACAGTCTTATACCTCAGCAGTTTTACATCAAGCTGCGACTTTCTTGACTTTAAAATGTATCTTTTAAATTGACAAACATCATATGTGTAAATCAGGGCACAATTCAAACGAGATCAAAATATTTGTTGTCTCTCGCCATTGACTCCCATACAATATTTTTCCGAAATAAGGTCCCATGGTGGTCGACCGGAAGGGGAGGGACTTAGGCTCTCTATGGAGCTCGACATCCGCACACGGCGGCCATCTTACGACAGGGTGCTCGCTCACTCATAACATGGTGCATGTACTTTTAAATAACCATAACTTGCTCAATTTTCTACCGATTTTCAAACGGTTTGGTTTGTTAAACGTCAGAGATGTAGCTATTATACTGCATACATATGAATAATTATGTTCAAAATGTTTAAGCATTCAGAATTATAGCCACGTTAATAACGTTTGTAAGAAACCAAACCGTTTGTAAATCTGTCCAGATTTCAGCGAGATAAGAGGATTTGTGTGCGTGCTGCTCACTCACCTTAATTCACAGAGCCCTGTCCTAAGATGGCCGCCGGTGATGCCGGAAGTGACTCCGCCTTAAGACATCTAGCCTTTATATGATATCTATGGCTGTAAGCACGTCCTAGCCGTCCGTCCGTCACTTATTGGGTTCCCCGGAAACATTTCCGTTGTGTTCTGTCCTATTTGCAGCGCGTTTCTGTATGTGGTTGTGTTGTGAACTTTTGCAGCGCGTTTCTGTAATTGCAGCGCGTTTCCGTATTTGGTTGTGTTGTGAGTATTGGGACGCACGTGAGTTGTAAAACTGATGAAGATGTTTTCTTATTCGCTGGTGGGTTTTTTTCTATTTGCATGTGTTTTTTTCTATTTGCATGTGTTTTTTTCTGTTTGCATGCGTTTTTTTCTGTTTGCATGTGTTTTCTTCATTTGCAGCGCGTTGAGCTCTCTCGGCCACCGTATTTATGAGCATCAGAGAGAAGCATAGACATTTAAGTGGCAACAAAATCTTTGTTGTTATGTGTGTCAGATACAGATGACATACACTGTGTTTCAGTTCATTTTTGACACGTGCTCCAGTTCACGCCACGGAGACCATGAAAGCGCGCCCTGTTTGTTTTCTTTTATTTTACAAAAGCACAACGTTTTCTTGTTATTGTGAGTTTACAAAAATAAAAGTAGCTACTTGCGACTGATGCATTATTCTTTTCTGTATATGACCAGAAAAGATTGAGTACCTATTTCAAGTTGTTTCCACTGTTGATAGGAAAATGCAAGTGTTAGCGCCGACGCCTACCATGCAGTGCGCGCTGCACACTCCGCACAAACACTTTGGATATGCATTTATCTAGGTTAAAGTTAGAGCGAGCTGCCATGCCAGACGGATAAGTCCTTTTCATGTTTAACAAATCAAATCATGCATTTTCCTACCGCGAGTAAGCGCTGCACCAGTTTGAAAAAGGTAAAAACATAACGAGCGTAACGAGAGAGGGGCCCCACTAAGGGGGATGCAGAGATGTTGCTGCTTCTTTATATTAACATTTCTGATTGTTTAAATGATCAGTCCTCGGGGGCCCCCTTAAAATGCCTGGCTTGCCTGCCCTATTGCGGCGCCTCCAAAAAATTGGTGAAGGGGGCCTTTGAGACATACGTGCCCAGGGCACATCATCGCCATAATCCGTCCCTGATTCAATATGATGCATACATTATGTCGGGATGATGGTTCTACCGCTTAATGTCTATATTTTTGTGTTTCATAGATGAAATTAGGGTAAGTAAATGACAAACACTTACATTAAAAAAGAACAAAAAACTTTTGGGCGAATTATTCATTTAATGTGTAACGACCGAGACAATCAGACATTTGTTACATTTAACAAATAAGCTTCAAAGCCCACTCTTAGGAATGAAAAATCCTTAGCCAAACAAAAAGAACTGTCTACTTTTTTTTATGTTGCAATTCTGCTAAACTCTCTAAAAGTTCAACAATGGAATGACATCATTTCCAGACAATAAAATAGAACATTCAGTCATTTTCCTTTTGCAAAGCCAAGAAAACAAAACCACTATATCCTACACACACACACTGAACATAGTTAAAATAATTGAAGTGAATCAAGTAATTAGAAAGTGAAACAAGAACTGATTTTATCATGATGTTATGTTCTGTAATGTTTCTGAGGTCGTTTACTTATGCACCCAAGGCTCTTAATGAAAATGAAAATGTGATCAGCAGTTATTATTTGAAAGAAAAGTAATAATAATAATAATAATAATAATTCATTACATTTATATAGCGCTTTTCTCGGCACTCAAAGCGCTTAACATAGAAGGGGGAATCTCCTCAACCACCACCAATGTGCAGCATCCACCTGGATGATGCGACGGCAGCCATATTGCGCCAGAACGCCCACCACACACCAGCTTACTGGTGGAGAGGAGACAGTGATGAAGCCAATCAGTATGGGGATGATTAGGAGGCCATGATGGACAGAGGCCACTGGGCAAATTTGGCCAGGATCCCGGGGTTACACCCCTACTCTTTCGAAAGACATCCTGGGATTTTTAATGACCACAGAGAGTCAAGGGAAAGTAAAGGGAAAGCTCTTTATATTGGTGAAAAAGCAAGGACAGTCATCCTATTGCGATTAATGAGATACAAGTGCTTACTAATGCTTTTGGACAACCAATCACTGGTTATCGTTCTTCCATCCAATCAATCAGAAGTAGACAACTGTTCATACATATAAAATAAAACACTACAGAAAGTTTTGTTTTAAACCCTGTTGTCCTATTGGAAGGTGAACATTAAGCCCAGTCTGAGGATATATAAGCACTCTGGAGAGTTATATCTGTATAGATTATCTCTGTATTTTGTTGCATTCATCTTTTCTTCCGACTCTGACCTGCATGATGCTGCCACCACCATCCTTCACTGTTCACAATTAGAAGAAAAGGTTCTATATAGAACCTTAAAGTTTTCTGTCTGACTGCTGGTGCTCCATAGAACCTTAGGGGTTCCCAACATGAGATCTTTTTATCTTTTTATCTTTTTATTTTTTATTATTTAATTTTAAGTCATTTTTGATTAAATTCTATGAATTAAACAGCTTGTTAACACTTTATCAGTCTTTATCAGTCTAACATCCATCCAGTTAGAAGTACACAACTGAATACATAAATAACAAAGAAAACACAAAGGGGAACTTTGTTTCAAACCCTATTTCAGCTGCTACACACTTACAGAGAGTAGACAGTGTTTTTTACTGTGTGAGACTATGTTTACACAAAATGTTCTTGTGTACAAAGATATCTAGACCGAGTGGATCAGAACACACAGGTCTTTCACAAACAAGGCACTCATGGCAGGACAAGTAAACATCCTGTGTGAACTGCACTGTACAGATAATAAACTTGATTGTGAAATGGGTTGCTGTGGATGTAAACCAATGACAGACTTATGGTCAATGATATGTAAATTAAATTAACAACTAATTGACTTCTGATACCACTTTTTTGTTAATCGGGGCTTTTGATTGTCACAATAAATTGGCCTGTCCTAAAAGGGATACTTCACCTCTGGAAAGATGAATGTGTATTTAAAATGGGTCATTTATGTAGAAGAAATGTGAAATTATTTTTGAATTTGGAGCCGCCTAGACTGAGAAAAGCCAGAAAATGTATTTTTGGCTTATGTGGATGAAAGACAACAACTCCCAGAATGCACAAGCCACGCCTACCGGTAAGAGCACGCAGTTAAACAACAAGACTAGGCTACTAGTTAGTCTCCGTGACGAGTCTGCCCGGGATTTCGAGATCACCCAAAATGTCCGGGATTCGGCCTTTGAGGGCCGCGGGAGAACGGCCTGAGGCCGGTGGCGTGATTACTGATGAGCGACGGTGGAGCGGGAATTTTCTTAGCAATGTTAAAAAGCACATCAACCGATCACTTGTTTAGCGTTCATGTAAACTTTACATTCAGATTCACCAATCGGAATGAATTCAGTTAGATTGAAACAAAAGATGTGCATGTAAACAATGAATGGCGACTGGAGAAAGCAAAAGCTGAATCCCGGACATTTTGGACGATCTCGATGGCCGGACATGTCTGGGAAAATGGTAGTAAATGGTGTTTTCTTCAAACCAGAAAAAGATGCAGTAAATGAAAGCTTTAGCATAAGTTCTGCCAGGAAGATTCAATTACTATGTCACTTATTACCTTCACATCTATCCAATCATGTCCTAATACTTGCTGTATAAAAGATCGGTACTTACATATGTTTGAGTTCGCAGATGCTGACGCAAATAATTACCTCCATCCTCCCCACCACCACCAGGATGGCCCTGTCCATACCTCCCGGGGGGTCGGCTGCGCCCCTGCCTTCGTCTTCAGGCAAGAAATGCAGATCCGCTACCCTCGGATTATGCACTACGGATGGGGTCTACGCCAAAGAACTTTATAAATAATTGCTTGCTGGGCTGTCAATAAATTAATGCTTTGTTACATCATTCTATCTCCCAAGTCTTTCTGGTAGAACTGTAATAAATTACAGTTACAATCACTTTGTTACTATTTTCAGAACCTTGATGTCATTTTTCACAACTCTAGACACAAAACTCACAACCAATGATCAAAATGCACATTTTTCAAAACTCTAACCCTTTTCTCAATTGGATACAATACACATAAAACTTAGATCATTTGTTCATTCCACAAAAATTCTGCCAACTCGTTACTGATGATTGAGTGCACATTGTGGAATGAATATATAAATTATTTTCTATTTCATAGCTAATTATTTTTGCTTTGATTCAAATAAACCTATGTTGTGATTGTACTGTAGTGTTTTGCATCAATATATTACAAACTTTGTTCAATGATTCCACTGTGTCTGTAGTATTCTCTCTACTACTGCAGTACTTATACAGAGATGTATGTACATGTAGTACCATAATGAAACCTGGTTCTACAATATTTAATAATTGTATGAACAATGACACAGTGAAACTATCGGTTGCTTGTGTGTGGGTGATCTATAGTTACTGTATGTTAAACCTACTTAACTTTAAATCTCAGATATGCTTTTCTGAGCATCATGTTTTGGAGATCTGTAAGTTTGGATGTCACTGCATGTATGGATGGGGCTTTATGCACAGGCTTCCAACAACAACAATGAAAATGACAGGAAGAAGTCATTATTTTGAGTGAAGAAGAAAAGAAGGCTATCAACAGTATTGTTGCAAAGGGCAGAATATGTTATTCCTTATTGGAAAATCACATCAGAACTCAGAACAATACTTTCAACCTTTCGACCAACCAACCAATCACTGGCAATCATTTTGCCATCCAACCAATCAGAAGCAGACAACGTTACACAAATATTCACTGAGAGGTTTGTTTAAAACAATCACAGGAAGTCCTGTACTTCCTCCCAGGGACTTCCTTTACACAGGAAGTCATGTTCTTGCGTTCAAGATATCTAGATGGAGTGCTGCAGAAAGGATGGATCTTATCTTGACTCACAAGCTCCTCCAAATAAAAACATTTCACCAGTTTTTTCTCCTCGGCATCATGACATGCAGCTTAGTCTCTCATCTTTTGTCACCAGAATCATCAGAATCAAAGAAAGAAAGAAAGAAAGAAAGAAAGACTATTTTAAAGCTTTTGTCACAGTGACTATGCACAAATGTTGCATACGTATTTCCTCAGCCAGAGGATTTCATTTTTCTATTCTTATCCACCTTATTCTGCAATGTGGAAATAAGTTATCTTCTGTGAATGTGCTTCTGATTAATTAGTCACTATAGGCAAATACGAAGAACAACTAAGTGCTGTAAACTGTAAAACTATTTGCACTACAAAAGCAGTGTTTTTAGAATTAAAATGCATTAAAATAATTTGGTAAGAAATTTGCAATATCAAGAAGCATATATCGCTTTGTAATCGGGATTACCGGAATGGGATCACACCAGAAGTCAAACACATTCAATTTACAGATGGCCACACATGCTTACATTAAAAAGTGTATAGAAAAGTGTACAGCAGTTGAGCTGTGTGGTGTCGAAGCTTCGAAGATTTGAACAAGCTTATTCCCTATGTGGAAACACAACCTAAAGGGAAACGGGGAACAGTCTGGAACTGTTACATCTGTCAGCTGCCATGTACCAACAGATGGCAGCCTAGTCCCTCATTGTTTCTAGACTCTGTTATTCCCGGACTTCATTTCCCAGAACCCTCTCATTATTAGTTTATCTGTTTCAGCTGTGTCTTGTTTCATTTGATCATCACCCTGTTTATTTAAATTCCTTTTGCCTTCATTCATCTGACAATTATTCAACCTACAGTCTTGTTCGGTCGGTTCAGTCTCTCTGTCAGCATTTTGAGCAGTTCCTGTTTTTTTTTTTTGATATTTATTTGTTCCTGAAGTGGGGGGGTGGAGGTAACCAAGCACAGGCAAGCAGCCATCTGGTCCTGCAGCCATTTTCGGCGCTGGTCACAGACCCGCCTGTCAGACTGGTGGTACAAAGCGTTGAAGGCGTGGGATGTGGGGTGGGTGATTGCATATCTGTATATATGTAAGAGTTTGTGTATGTGTAGGCCTGGAGAGTCGCTACGCCTGGCATCCTAATCTAGGTGCCTCAGTCCGCAGGATGTCATAGCGATACACAGCAGTTGCCATGGAGTCAACCTTGATCAGGTCCCAGACAGAGTCAACAATCAGCAGGTGTCAGTGGGGAGTGGGGGAAGGAACGCAAGAGCGTCTCGCTGCAGTGCTCATCCGGAGGAGTTGTTGTTGCAGCAGCAGCCTCGGCCAAGGCCAGTGCTGGTAGAGGGGGGCCGAAAGCAGATAAGATTAGGGTTGTTTGGTCTTGGGACGAGTAGCCGCATTCCAATTTATACAGCTCCTGGTCCATTTGGGTCTCCGAAACGATCCATTTGCCTTTGCAAAGCTGTGAGCTTCTCCATGATGTTATCCATATTGTGGTTCATAGACACAGTCTGAGTGCTGACAGCTCTGCCCACTGCTTCAATCATAACGGGCAGCCTTGTGGGGTTTTGGACAGCTGTCACCGTCTTCTTAATTCCTCGATAAACCAGGGCAATGCCTAATCCAAACAGCAGAAAACCTGTTATCATGGTTCCGAATAGGTAGATATCTAAAATGTACGGAAAGAGCCGCCAGACACACGACCCGCCACCTCTCACACGCGTCCATCGTGTAGCCAGCTGCGAACGTTCCGGCAGGGCAGTCAGGTTCCCCCGAACCCAAGCTTCTCGTCGAGAAGATGGTGTCAATTGCATTGAGAGACCAGTTGATCAAATCCATAATTTCTTAGTTTGGAGAGCAGTGCGGAGAGAGTCTCTCAAAGTACAAGACAGTAGATTAGACTTGTGCTCGGGCTGATTACATGTGCTTGACCCTCTGCCTGGTATGGACTATGACCTAAACTGCGTTTGGAATCTCACTCTCTGCTGAATGCTGTCTTGCCACCACAACCAAATCATTACAGGAACACACCGGCTCTATAAAAACCCTGTTTTCCCAATAAATTTGTAGCACAATCAACCATAAATCACTTAGTATATTCAAATTACTGATTCAACAGAACAGAATATATGCTTTAAACCACATGTGTCAAGCGCAAGGCCCGTAGGCCAAAACCGGTCCGCCAACTTATTCAGTATAGCCCACAGGGTCATTTCTGAAACATGAAATCCCTCACCACTATCCTAGTGAATATTAACCCGTCGCATCAGTGTGTTCGGGATATTCAGTGCATGACTGTGTCCCGGGGCAGTGTAGTTTTGATCCAAAAGACGATTCGTGAAGCAGAACAAACCAGGAATACATAGACTTTAATGAACACAGAGAGTAACTACACATAGGAAACATTGCTCAATACTTATCACATTTTCAAAACTCTTCACACAATGATCATGACAACAGTCTATCTGGCCTAGACTGTGGATAATTTATCATTGCTTTGGCACAAATTCATGACTCTTCCAAATTGCATGAATACATTTCTCACTTAAAGGGTACCTTCCCAGTGAGAGCATTTTTACCTTTTTTTTTTTTCTGAGAGTATAGATAGAGCGTGAGCTATATATATTCTCTGCAGAGGAGCAAGAGATAATCATTCAGAAGTACGATGAATTTAAACATGTATTTCAAGCTCGAAGTAATACTGTCTCTGCTGCCAAAGCAAGAGAACACTGTTGGAGAAAGATTGCTGATTGTGTTAATGCGCAAGTTAAACAAATATGTTCTATGTTAATGAAAAATTATGTATAAATGTATGTGTATATATATATATGTGTGTGTGTGATATAATATATATTTATAAAATATATTTTTATAGTATATAATTTTTTTTAATGTATATTACATCCTAAGAAAGATTAATATCCATTGATTTTTAGATGCAACCCCAACTCCAAACATTCTTGGCAGCAGATATAGACAAATCTAAAAATATAATTCAAAATGGTGAGTATTTAACACAACCTTTTATTATTTTTGTGAACATTTTATCACAAACTCTTGTTTTCAGCAAACAGAATAAAGTGTGAAATTCGGAAAACTGGTGGAGGGCCACTTCCGCCATAATACACTGTGGCGGAGGAGTTGGCTCTGAGTAGCAATAAGTGACAGCCGATTATGGATTACAGGTGCTGTACAATCTGACCCTGGTGCTGGCTCCTCTAAGCAAGTAACACTGGGTACGTGTGCAATACATTACTACTTTTTTAAGGTTTAAATATGGCTGACTGTATGTTCTGTACACTGTAAAAAATTTCTAACCCTCCCAAATCAAAAATTTCAAGTGACCGATAACATCTAAATTTTTCAATTGGCCCAAGTGAAAATCTGTGAATTTAATTTGATAATTTACAGAATTTCACTTGGGCCAAGTGAAAAAATTAGATGTTATCGGTCACTTGAAATTTTTGATTTGGGAGGGTTAGAAATTTTTTACAGTGTAGTAGAGGGAAATACAGTGTCCCTGTTGAAGCCAGCACACATGCACACAGTCTCCCACACAGAGGTCAGTATGCAGAAGACAGAACACCATAAACATAACCTGCTTTACAGCATTTATGCTTTATTTTGGCCTACTTTTATTTATTAGGGTGAAGCAAATGATGAAGACACTCTGTCTGTGTGTTCTGAGACAGTTGCTGAGGTGAATGCACTGGGCTTTTTTATTAGGGCACACATTTGAATGTGTGGCATAAAAAAGTGACTGGCCCTTACACATCTCTTTTATTGTAGGATTTTTCACAACCTGCCCCAGAAACTGAGGGCTCTTCCTCAATGGGCTTCATAAGAAATGTGAACAAGGTAAAGATTTAAAACCCTTTACATAAATTCCAGTCAGTCCTGTGTTTGTAGGAAGTCAAGGAACGTTTTGTAATTTGATTAGCCTCCAGAAAACTTGTAATGATCATGCTTGTGGTGGAATTATGTTTCAGGTGGAAACAGACTCAGTCAGGGCCAAAAGGAGCCTAGAACTGCACACTAAAGGAGCTGGCTTGTGACCTGAGAAGGCTCCAAATTAAAAATAAATAAATTGGAGATCAAACAGCTGGAAAAAAACAGATCTCAGTATGTGAACTTATTTAACCAAGTAACACTTTATTATGAATACTATGAATATTTATTAATGCAACTTTCTCTTGCTCTCTTTCTCCCTCCCATCCATCCCACAAAACCAATAAAACATATGTATTCATCATATTGAATAATCATTTGCTATAACACACTTTATCTGTTATTTTGTATTTTTGTGAGCACATCTACATTTTATGAACTGCAGGAAGTTGTAATGCCATGTCCGATTTAGGATTTACTTCCAAATCACTTCCAGTTTCTATTTACGGGAAATGCTGCCTGATCCTGTAAGTTTGTTATGAACAGTTTCTGTTTCTGTTTCTTAAATAATGCAGCCTGATCTTATCTACAACTCAATTTCCAGAAAAGTTGGGACATTTTGCAACAATCTGTGATTTGTTAAAGGAGCACATAGGTTTTATTCATCGTCTTTCCTACATTTAGATAGGTGGGAATATCCAAGAAAATTTCAGTTCTTGATTCCAATTTTAATTCCACAGCAGAATACATGCTATCAAAAGTAAAAAGTCCTCAAAAATTATTTAAAATAAGTATACAGTCATGCCAATCATGCTCACATTAGCTGAATCTCAGCTGATCCATGTCTATCTATTCACCTTATTTTCCACGACAACAAGGGCTGACGCCATTACGCTCATTTATAAGGTGGTGTTTCTCAGTCCATTGTAAGCAAGGTGATTTCACGTTGGCTTGACATCATGAAGGAGAAGTGTTTCAGAGAGCAGTTTCCAAACACAACATGTAGAGCACAATATATCAAAGTATCGCAAATGTATATATCGCAATATGCATTTTTTTTTAGCTTTAATAAGCTTTAATCAGTATATATAATTCATACAGTGAAAAACTAAGCAGTGTTTTACTTTTACATTTGATTATTCAGTTTCTGTTGTTTAATAACCCTAATGTAGGATAACCTGAACCCCGTGGTTTAAACTGATGTTAAAATAACAGTTCTTATATAAAACACTGATGTTCACTTTCACAAGTTTAAGGGATGTTTTCTTGTTACAAAAATAATGTGAAACACATATGTAGGTTATATAATTTTAAATCTAATTTAAGTTAATTTTATATACTTTAAGCATTTTATGAGACCGAAGGCAAATTTCCACATTGTGGACAATAAAATGAAAATGAAATGAATGAAATGAAATTATCGTATAGCATATCGAATATCGCATTGTAAGGGATAGTTCACCCAAAAATGAAAATTCTGTCATTTACTCACCCTCAGGTTGTTTCAAACCTGTAAGAATTTCTTTTTTCTGCTGAACACAAAAGAAGATATTTTGAAAAATGTCTGTAACCAAACAGTTGATGGACCCCATTTACTTCCACAGTAGGAAAAAAAAAAATACTACGGAAGTCAATGGGGTCCATCAACTGTTTGGTTACTGACATTTTTCAAAATATCTTTTTTGGGTGAACTATCCCTTTAATGAGTTATCGCATATCACATTTTTCTTCAATATCGTGCACTTAATAACTTCGTCTAGGCAATGAAGTAATGGCAGACAGAGGCTTCGACATTACCGATCTCCTCTATGAAAGGAAGGTGAAACTTGTCCTTCTTGTGAATCTTGTAAAACAGATTTAACCTGTTGTGAATAGTTATTTTTATAAACCTTTACAATGTGACCAGATGTTACCTGTCAGTCATTTATTATAAAACAATATAATGTGAGCTCTTTAGATTCCCCTTAAAACTTAAAGGAATGAAGTCTTCTAGTTAGAAGGAATAAGTCACGTCAAGTTTGCAAATGAATACCATCTTGGTTTATTACTTATGAAATTTAAATGGTGAAATGTATTTACACGGAGGTCAGTAGAAGGTGTCTCTAGCTTCCTGAAAACATCAAACACTTCTTACAACTGATTGTATACAACTTATTTAATTATTATATTTAACCAATTACCTAATCTCCTATCCTTAACCCTAAATATTCTCATTCCTTCTTATTTACAAATCATTTTTCATTGCTGATCCATCAACTCTTTCTGACAGGACGTAGTTAAAGGAGAACTTGGTAACTTTTTTAACTTAATAAAACTGTCTAGAATTCATTTGGATGGTTAAACAACCTGTTCTGGTGATATTGGAGACTTTCCCCGCTCCCCCCAGCGTTCCCAGGCGGAAAACCAACCTTGCAACTTGGGGACTACCGTCCCGGCAAGATAGAAATGGGAAGTCTCGTGACAAGCGAGAACGAGAACGAGAACGAGCGCGAAACACGAATTGCTTTACGGCAATTCGACATAAACACACACGCATTTATGATGTATTACCAGATACCCGCCTCGGTAGACATAGCTCCACACGATACAGTTGGCTTGCTCCGATCATAACAAGCGCACATGAGCAGCGGTAGAGAGGGGGAGGAGGCCGCCGCAAGTGAGTATTTTACGACCGTGTTGTGAAATATACGCCCCCCCACAGCTGTAGGGGGAGCTCGTGGGGAAAACATGCGACAACAAAAGGAAAAATCAGCGAAGAAGTGACTAGAGTTCGCTAGAGTTGCCGAGTTCTCCTTTAAATATCCCCATAGGTTAACGTTACCTCTGGCCACGTTAACAATGACGATGGATGAGACAATAGGCTTGTTCGACTTCATGCAGCTCTGCGCAGACCGATCGGTGGCTGACTTGAAGCAGTGCATGCCGGTTAGAAATTTTGTCCGACTTGATGCAGCGCCGACGCCACGTGACTGTGACGTGTGCCATCAAAGTACCGCGAGAGCGATTTGAGAGTAGCCGGAGAACTCAGCCAGCGCAGCTTCTCAAGAGCGGCTACACCAGGGCTGATGACGACACAGCTGTTCTACTACAACTGGCCGGATTCACCGCATGACAACGATCACGTGTGTTTTGTGTTTATTCGAACACCTTTAGTTCCTCTAAAGCTCTCAAATCAGTTTTTTATAAAATTAAACACTCTTTTCATGTCGTTGCGATGTTATATTGTGTCATGTTTATCAAATTAAAACTGATTAAAAAACGTGGACTCCACTTCATTGATAGTAGCTTGTTGAACTTTATTCTTGTTCAAACAGACGCTGTATACATAAAGTATTGAATGAAAATGTCTCTGAAACATCTGTGCATTCTTAGGCATATATTGCATTTATTTCACTTCAGCTGTGGTAAAGTATGCAAACATCACGTGAGCGGTCACTACGGGAACCAGAAAGTGTCCGACTTCACGTCTCCGTTTGCAGCTCCTCCCCGCCTGCACGCGGCTACTCTCGCCGATCGGGTGCATCCAGCCGCAGCCGATGTCGAACACACCTAATGTGAGACCAACTGATCGTCGTACGAAGTTTTCTCCGTGCTCCCAAATTAAAACATTTACGGTATTAACGTTATTTGTCATTTTGATAAAGTTTTGGCTAACTATAAACAATCTTCTAACTACTGAAATAGCTACTGGATGTGCCGTGTCAGTTTAGCGGAAGTCGGATGACAAAATGCGGAAGCGCGAAGTATTAAAAGTGGGCGGGGCGGAATAAGGTGAATAGGAATACGATGCCTATCACAGCATCCAAGGTGCATTCAGTATTATCAGCAGCTTTGCATTGCTTAGGAGCTAATTACCCTAAGATTAATTACTAATTTCCCTGAGATGTGTGGTCTCTAATGTTTGAAATAATATGCATGTCAATATGTGGTCAACAGCATAGACAAAAACAAAATGGGTGTGGGCATTTTTTATTATGCATGCAAGCTTGCAAAAATGAAAGTGAAATTAGAATATACAGTATATAACTGTTCTGGTTTCACTTGCTTAATACAAGTCAAATGTAGGCTACTCCAGGAGAGAGCTAATATAAATATATTGAAGGGGGTGAAAACGAAAAAACAAAATGGGATCAGGTGAGAGGGTCTTTCATCCATATATATATAATATACATATTACGCATATGTGTTCTATACAGAACACATATGCACACAACATATCTTTCTCAGAGAGATACTTCCAACTTATTGTTAAACTTAATTGCTATATGTTTTTCCATAGTACTGGATAAAATGTTTCAAGGACCACGGAATCCACAATCACCACCACCAAATCCAGGTGAGAGGATCTTTCATATATATATATATATATATATATATATATATATATATATATATATATATATATATATATGCATATGTGTTCTATACAGAACACATATGCACACACCATATCATTCTCAGAGAGATACTACCAAATTATTGTTAAACTTAATTGCTATATGTTTTTCCATAGAACTGGATACACCATGGAGGAAATTTAACTGGGGGTAAGCCATTCATGTAAGCTATTCTGTATGTAAACCAGTACTTTATTTTGTTTTTATGTGCAGGCTATGTCTTTGTGCAAAGCAGTCAAAACACTGATCTGTTTAGATAAAACTGCAAATACTGTGTAAGGTAAGAATTTATTTACCTGTAAAATATTATTGGTATCTCTACCCAAACATTTTACCAACTAGAATTATGTGTTGTCTTAAAGGAGAACTCCGGTCAATTTTAACATTGAGCTCATTTTTTTGTACATTTGGAGTGCTGTCAGTACAGAGAACAACGACAAAAATCGGTGTTGCCTACACCGTGAGGCATCACTCAAAATGTGAGTGATTCCTTCAGAGTGAACATGAGTGAATCTGACTGCAGTAGATGTGAAAGAAATGTATAAAAATGATGTTATTTAAGCCAGCGCAAATACCTGTGTTTACATCCTGTTTTCGGGTGAAGTCCAAAGTAGTCGATTGCCGAGTTCACGCGCATTGGTTTAGTACCTATGATCACGCGCGTGAACTCGGCAATCGACTACTTTGGACTTCACCCGAAAACAGGATGTAAACACAGGTATTTGCGCTGGCTTAAATAACATCATTTTTATACATTTCTTTCACATCTACTGCAGTCAGATTCACTCATGTTCACTCTGAAGGAATCACTCACATTTTCTGTGCACTTGTAATGACACATCAAGGATGTTAAGAGGCTAAAAGCAGGTTTAGTACTTGCCCCATTGAAGTCAACAGGGTGCAAATTTTAAAAATAGAATAACTCGGTGTAGGCAACACCGATTTTTGTCGTTGTTCTCTGTATTGACAGCACTCCAAATGTACAAAAAAATGAGCTCAATGTTAAAATTGACCGGAGTTCTCCTTTAAGAAGGAACACAATCTTGTGCATAACATATCTGAAACTAGATGCGAAAGTTTGTCGAGACAAACTTTAAGTTGGCTTGAGAAAGTTTGGACCAGAACGTTTTTTGCTAGGCGGTTGTTAGGGTGTTCTGGGTAATTGCTATGGTGTTGCTAGGTGGTTGCTAAGGTATTTTGGGTGGTTGCTAGGCGGTTGCTAGTAGGGCTGGGCGATTTAAATCGTGATATTGTTATGCGCATCTCGTCAGTAAAGCCGGTTCCTTAATTGGTAGTAAATCGCCATCACCTGCTTTCAGATTGAGCGGCATTTACTACAAAGAGCCGTAGTTAACTGACAAGTTGAGCCATATCGCATTAAAATCGCGGACTTATCGCCAGCGATAATTAATGCGATATGGCTCAGCTTGTCAGTTAACTACGTTTCTTTGTAGTAAATGCCGCTCCATCTGAAAGCAGGTGATGGCGATTTACTACTAATCAAGGAACCGGCTTTACTGACGAGATGCGCATAACAATCTCACGATTTAAATCGCCCAGCCCTAGTTGCTAGGGTGTTCTGGGTGGTTGCTAGGGTGTTGCTAGGGTGTTGCTAGGCGGTTGCTAGGCGGTTGCTAGGGTGTTCTGGGTGGTTGCTATGGTGTTGCTAGGGTATTCTGGTTGGTTGCTAGGGTGTTCTGGGTGGTTGCTATGCTGTTGCTAGGTGGTTGCTATGCTGTTGCTAGGTGGTTGCTAGGGTATTCTGGTTGGTTGCTAGGGTGTTCTAGGTGGTTGCTAGGGTGTTTTGGGTGGTTGCTAGGCGGTTGCTTGGGTATTTTGGATGGTTGTAACAGATTTCTGGGTGGTTGCTAGGGTGTTTTGGGTGGTTGCTAGGGTATTCTTGGTGGTTGCTATGGTGTTGCTAGGTGGTTGCTAGGGTATTATGGGCGGTTGCTACCTTCAAAATCATGTCTGACCCACTCCATGTCTCATATTGTGCATCCTATCTTACTTGTGCTGTTCACTTTTCATAAATCAACATAAATGGAAAAAAATAACATTATAATATTTTAACGAATATGAAACTAAATGCGCTTATTTAATGTCTACAACAGCATAGTAGGCCTACAGACTCTCTATTTGTATCATTTTGTATATTTGTACCCCCCCCGATCTTGTGCATAACATATCTGAAACTTGATGCGAAAGTTTGTCGAGAGACAAACTTTAAGTTGGCTTGAGAAAGTTTGGACCAGAACGTTTTTTGCTAGGCGGTTGCTAGGGTGTTCTGGGTAATTGCTATGGTGTTGCTAGGCGGTTGCTAAGGTATTTTGGGTGGTTGCTAGGCGGTTGCTAGGGTGTTCTGGATGGTTGCTAGGGTGTTGCTAGGGTGTTGCTAGGTGGTTGCTAGGCGGTTGCTAGGGTGTTCTGGGTGGTTGCTAGGCAGTTGCTAGGGTGTTTTGGGTGGTTGCTATGCTGTTGCTAGGTGGTTGCTAGGGTATTCTGGTCGGTTGCTAGGGTGTTTTGGGTGGTTGCTAGGCAGTTGCTAGGGTCTTCTAGGTGGTTGCTATGGTGTTGCTAGGTGGTTGCTAGGGTATTCTGGGTGGTTGCTAGGGTGTTCTGGATGGTTGCTATGCTGTTGCTAGGTGGTTGCTATGCTGTTGCTAGGTGGTTGCTAGGGTATTCTGGTTGGTTGCTAGGGTGTTCTAGGTGGTTGCTAGGGTGTTTTGGGTGGTTGCTAGGCGGTTGCTTGGGTATTCTGGGTGGTTGCTATGGTGTTGCTAGGCGGTTGCCATGGTATTTTGGATGGTTGTAACGGATTTCTGGGTGGTTGCTAGGGTGTTTTGGGTGGTTGCTAGGTGGTTGCTAGGGTATTCTTGGTGGTTGCTATGGTGTTGCTAGGTGGTTGCTAGGGTATTATGGGCGGTTGCTACCTTCAAAATCATGTCTGACCCACTCCATGTCTCATATTGTGCATCCTATCTTACTTGTGCTGTTCACTTTTCATAAATCAACATAAATGGAAAAAAATAACATTATAATATTTTAACGAATATGAAACTAAATGCGCTTATTTAATGTCTACAACAGCATAGTAGGCCTACAGACTCTCTATTTGTATCATTTTGTATATTTGTACCCACCCCCCCCGCTCAGAAGTGGAGGGTGTTCTCTGGCTGGTGTGCCACTAAGAGCCTGAACCCCTGCTCTTGCGAGATACTGAGTGTACTTGCCTTTTTACAAGAGCTTTTGGATGCTGGTCACACCCCCTCCATGCTCAAAGTATATGTAGCGGTCATAACAGCATCACACGCGCCTGTGGCCGGACAATCATTAGGAAGGAACAACCTTTTTGTCCGCTTCCTCAAGGGGGCGAGGTGGCTGTTTTACACTAACCATAGTTCATATATATTCATATATATTTACATATATGCATTACATATCATTATTAAGGTTTGGCCCTCATTAGGCCCACTCCTCATTTTTCCCTTATAGAGCCCGTCACTGACCGGCTTATTGGGTTCATACTTTACTCTTAAGCTTCAGGTATCTTGACTCAGGCTTTTATTAGAGCGAAGTTAAGCACACACAGTGTTTTGAATGGGGTTCCCATAGCGTAAGCTACGTACGCAATAGGAGAGACCTCTCGAAAGGGAACGTCTCAGTTACTAACGTAACCTCGGTTCCCTGAGATGAGGGAACGAGTATTGCGTAACTTGCCGTGCTTGTGCTTTGGTCAAGGATCGCTTCAGTCGATTTAACCTAAAGAAACTTGACGTACGATGGGCTCAATTTATGGCCTCTGGCCACGGCCATCTTGGCGGGCTCTGACGTGTCAGGGCGTGAGTTGCCCTGATTGGACTACGCATCTGAGCCGCCCCGTCATAGGTTCGTGCAGTTGCCACAGCACAGCCAATGACCGTGCTCGCCGCTCATCTGTGTGTGCTGTGCAGCTACACTGCGTTTTTTAAAAAATGGCTTCAATATTCTCGAGAAAAGGAGTTTTCCCAATAGCGTAAACTACTTACGCAATACTCGTTCCCTCATCTCAGGGAACTGAGGTTACGTTAGTAACCGAGACGTTTTGGGCCCCTCTCCCACGACAATCGCTACTTTTAAAGGGAAAACAACAACAACTTTAAAATAAAAATAATAATTAAACACTGTGATGTTAAATTTGATATTGTGGCTTTGTGATGATATACTTGCATGTGCCATTATATTATTAACACTACCAAAATCAAGCTCAAATTAAGTAGTTTTTGTCCAGTGATCCTACGATCAGCTTAGCTCCCGATGCTTTTAGGAAACGCAGCGGAGACCTGAATCAGCCTTTCGTGACATTTGAATTATCCGGTGTAATGCGATCTCATGCAGAATGCAGAGCAGTGATTGGAGTAAACAAGTTTCTTCTTGTTAATAATGCGCACAGAACCGCTTAATGAACCGTGCCGCTCTGAGACGCTGAAATTGTTAACACAACATGTCGCAAGCATGCGCTTCATGAAACAAATCGCACTGATTTCTCTGATTTCACACTGTTACAGAGCTGGGTGCAGTTAAAATTATACACTTAAAAAGAAAATAGAAATCACAATCTTCTCAACCTTATAGGAGTCAAATATTACAACATCCTGGTGTTGAACACCTTTTTAAAAATAAAAACAACACTAAAGGAGCTGCCAGTTTTTCTTATTAGGGTTCTGCATTACCTACTTTAAAGAACTGTAAAATAAACTGACTAATAATTGAATCTGAAAAGAATAACTTCAATTTAAAATAAACACATCACTCTATATTACTCTTTCAAAACTTTATTTCAAAACAATCCCGAATGTTAAATTGTAACCTTAGTCTGGGATCATAGTAGAATTCTGTTCATTGTAAAGTTAAAAATAAAGGCAGAATGCAAACAGTTGTTTTAACAAAATAGTTTTGTATTAGCTAACAAACCCCTTTACATCATAGGTTCACTTTTAAAATAAATTATGAAGACGCAGACGCACGTCGGTAAATTAGGGAATGAACTTGCGCTCCCGGGGGCGGTTCAGTGAAAAGAGGAGGCGTGTTCCAGCGCAAACGTTCCCTGGTGCTATTTTGCAGTTTCAGAAAACAATTCCGCCACAGACCAGGAGAAACCTAGTCTAAAGTCAGTGGCACGTTCAGATGCTATTTTAAGGGTGCATGCTTGGCCATAATATAGCGTGTGCACAACGCTCATACACTTTGGTTCTCTCATCTACACAGACGCACCAGTTGCCATTTTTGCAAACCATACATAATTACAAGGAAAAATATTCCACTTGAGGGAAATCATTGTGGTGTCCATGAAGATAGAAAAATAGGCATAAATCTAGCTTACACATTTACCCAAATTATTATATGCCTGTTTAACCTAAGCTAATTTGGGTGTGTTTCTCCATCCTCATTGTCACTTCTCTGTGTGACGTTAACGTTAACGGCGTCTTGTGGTGCCATCTCAAAGAGGCACAAAATCTCTTTCTCGGACCTTTACCATGACTGTTCCCTGCTGGTGGAATGATCTGGCTAACTCAACCAGAGCGGCTGAGTCCATAGCCACTTTTAAGAAACGGCTGAAGACGCTTCTTTTTCGACAGCACTTGATCCAGTAATACTAACACTTTCTCTACTACTCTATTCTATTCTGTTCTGTTCTATAACTATAAAAAAAAAAATTCCATTTTGTTATCCTACTGTTAGTTTAACTGCTTCTATTGTTCTCATTTGTAAGTCGCTTTGGATAAAAGCATCTGCTAAATGAATAAATGTAAATGTAAATTAAACTGCAATAATAATTTTCACTCGCGGCTGTTATTTAAAGTTATAACGTGTCTAGATAAAATACAGATTTGTGAGAAGGTAAAAATGAAAAATAAGCAGAGAATCGAAGATAGGCTTACCTTGAGTCAAATAGAACACTGAATAACAGCATAACTGGTGTATTTAGGAAAACCACTTGCGCACTCTCGCCGCGTCCACTAACTGACCGCTTGTCCTGTTTGTAATAGTTAGTAAATTGTGCTCGTTTACACTATTTACAACCTCAAGGCTTATTTATGTCCTGATAATTGTGTGAGATATTGACAACTGTTCTCATGATAATCGCAGGAATCAACGTCAACAACGTTTACAAATAAGAGATTTACTTACTAGTCCATCAACAAGATCGCCAGGTCAGCATCGCTGTTACATCCAGTGCTGCTTTTTAGCTCGTACCAACGACTGAAAGCCTGACCGATTGGGACTATGGGACTCTTGTCCGGTTCCTCACGCGGTCAGATTCTCTTTTCCTTTTCCTACACTCTTCCGACTGCGCTTTCTTTGTTTTTTTCCATCGTCGAGTCTTCCAAGAATCACGTCTGAAATGCGCTTAAGTGTCTTCTTCGTGCTTCATGTTGTTGTTGATGTGTGTGACCTCGTTGCCGTAAAGCAAGTCGTGTTCTCGCGAGATTTGTCGGGGGTGTTAGGGGTTAACAGTTTAGGACCCAAGGACCAGATGTTTGAAAGAAGACCCGGAGTCAGAATTATAAAAAATTGAAGAAAAGTTTTACTGAAGATAGTTTGCAGTTTCATCAGCAGAAGTCAGCTTCAAGACTCACACAGGAGTTCGTAGGCCGCCCCGCTTACAGTTACTGTCATGATTCCTGTCCTGTGTTTCCCTTGTCTTGTGTGCCCTTTTGTTATTCCCTGTTCTGTGCCATGTTTTGTAGTCCTTTGTAGTTTTTCATGTTGATTAGTCTCCCCAGGTTTTTCTAATTAGCCACACCCCCTTGTTATCTTGTTTAGCTTGTTTATCCCTGTGTATTTATAGCCCCTGTGTTTCACGTGTTACTTTGTCAGTTGTTGTACATGTATGGGTGCTTCTAGTTCGGTCCTGCTCGTGGTTTTGTTTCATTGTCCTTCGTGTTCTTTATTATATGTACTACGTGTTTCTCTATTAAAATCCTGCAAATAGATCCTCGCTTCCGCCTGCTTTCTCCAGCATCATTACAGAACAACTGACCAACATTATGGATCTAGCAGGTAGTAACCGGTACCCACTGAGCAAACTTAGTTCAATTTATCAACAGGATCACAACATTGAGAATTACGTGAAAGAGTTCCTGTTTTACAGTCACCTCGTTCCTGGTGACGATGCGATGCTTAAGGACTGTTTCTGGAGTGGACTGGAACTGGACATTAGCCTGAATCTACCGGAGGAAGACCCCAACTGGACCCTGGCACAGTATATTGATTTTGTCCTGCTGTTTTGTGGATCCTCCTTCACTGTAGGAGAGGTGGAGAAGGAGGTTATCGCTTCTGCTGATCCAGAGACCGTTCACGTCGCTTCTGCTGATCCAGAGACCGTTCACGACGCTTCTGCTGATCCAGAGACCGTTCACGTCGCTTCTGCTGATCCAGAGACTGTTCACGTCGCTTCTGCTGATCCAGAGACTGTTCACGTCGCTTCTGCTGATCCAGAGACTGTTCACGTCGCTTCTGCTGATCCAGAGACTGTTCACGTCGCTTCTGCCGATCCAGAGCTTCACCCCAGTCCAGCCGAGCCTGCACTTCCCGCCAGCCCAGAGTCTCCTTCGCCACTGGTCCCATCCAGTCCAGAGTCTTCTTCACCGCTGGTCCCGTCCAGCCCAGAGCCTTCACCGCTGGTCCCGTCCAGTCCAGAGCCTTCTTCACCGCTGGTTCCGTCCAGCACAGAGCCTTCACCGCTGGTTCCGTCCAGCACAGAGCCTTCACCGCTGGTTCCGTCCAGCACAGAGCCCTCATCGCTGGATCCGCCCAGCACAAAGCCCTCATCGCTGGATCCGCCCAGCACAAAGCCCTCATCGCTGGATCTGCCCAGCACAAAGCCCTCATCGCTGGTCCTGCCCAGCACCGAGCCCTCTTCACTGGATCTGCCCAGTACCGAGCCCTCTTCGCTGGATCTGACCAGCACCGAGACCTCATCGCTGCCCAGCATCGAACCCTCATCGCTGCCCAGCACCGAGCCATCTCTGAGACCCGGGACTTTCCCCAAGTATTTTTTTGGGGGGGGGGGCTACAGGCCTCCATCCTGGTCATTTGAGAGGCCACGGCCGCCCGAAGGGTCTTCTCCGCCGTGGCCGCCCGAAGGGTCTTCTCCGCCGTGGACGCCCGAGGGGTCTTCTCCGCCGTGGCCGCCCGAGGGGTCGTCTCCGCCCTGGCCGCCCGAGGGGTCGTCTCCGCCTGAAGGGTCGTCACCGCCTGAAGGGTCGTCTCCACCTAAAGGGTCGTCTCCGCCTGAAGGGTCATCTCCACCTGAGGGGTCGTCTCTGCCCTGGCCACCTGAAGGGTCGTCTCCGCCCTGGCCGCCTGCACTGCCTGCTCCGCCCTGGTCGCCTGCACTGCCTGCTCCGCCCTGGTCGCCTGCACTGCCTGCTCCGCCCTGGCCTCCTGCACTGCCTGCTCCGCCCTGGCCTCCTGCACTGCCTGCTCCGCCCTGGCCTCCCATACTACTGCAGTCTCCAGGCCCTCTTCCACTCCACGGGCCTGGCCCTCCATCCCGCCCCTCAGTTCCACCTCCGCTCCACCACCCTCCTGAAATATTTCCTGAGGAGCGTCTGGAATCCGCTCCTTAAGTGGGGGGCTATGTCATGATTCCTGTCCTGTGTTTCCCTTGTCTTGTGTGCCCTTTTGTTATTTCCTGTTCTGTGCCATGTTTTGTAGTCCTTTGTAGTTTTTCATGTTGATTACATGGTTACACACCCCCTTGTTATCTTGTTTAGCTTGTTTATCTCTGTGTATTTATAGCCCCTGTGTTTCACGTGTTACTTTGTCAGTTGTTGTACATGTATGGGTGCTTCTAGTTCGGTCCTGCTCGTGGTTTTGTTTCTTTGTCCTTCGTGTTCTTTATTATATGTACTACGTGTTTCTCTATTAAAATCCTGCAAATAGATCCTTGCTTCCGCCTGCTTTCTCCAGCATCATTACAGTTACAAAGATCACAGCAGTTATACCATTTCCAAGGTCTAAGCTACGTCATTGCTTACAGGTTGAATGATTCTGATTGGCTAAGAAATTGATAAACATAGTAATTTTCCACACATATACAGATAGACAGAAGCATATCTCCATCGATTATGCAGCTGACACTCAGACCCTGAAGTTAGGCACGTCATGACCTTCCAGGTCACAGATTTGGGTTGCTGGGCGCCAGCATGTCCCGAACAACAACTCAATCAATCTCCAATAATGCCAGTGGTTCCTTAACCTGTAAGCAAGAAGACTAACACACACACCAACACACAGCTTTTCCAATGTTGGATTTGGCCAGGCTCTAACTATAAACAGGAGAGTCGTACCAAGACATCAAGATAATGCGTTATTTCTCAAGAAGAGCTACATTTTAGTCTAACTGGAAAGTAAGGCTTTAACTGAGAAATGGTCCCTTAAACCAGTGATTCCCAACCCCCGGTCCCCGGACCGGTGCCGGTCCGTGGACCCGTTAGTACCGGGCCTTGAAATATTCCCAGAATAATGTTTCTTTTTTTTCTTTTTTCTTTTTTTATAATAATAATAATTGTCTTTTTTAAATGTTTTTTAAGTGCTATGACGTCATGTTATTTAATCCAAAACCTAAACAATAAATAGATTAAAATGTGTTTCTTTGAGCGCCTTGCGATTGCTTAGCAACGCGTCATATCTGAACGGACTGCAAAAAAGCGCGCTGCACCTGAAGTGACAGGGAAGTAGAGAGATGAGCGGGCCGCCATATATTTTTTTCAATGGCTAATTTCATTGCGGACAGTTCTGTTAAAAGGAAAGGCGATTACCAACTCGAAAATAGAGAGAGAGAGAGAGAGAAAAGTCAAGCTTCATAAATACAATACCTCATACATTAGGTATGGATTTACGACAACAGGCGATTCCGTGGCGCCAAATCCGTTGTGTGTTATTTGTGGTGAAAAACTGTAAGCTGGTTTTCGTTCATATTTGTGAAGCAGACCTTTTTAAATTTTGTTTTATTGTATCCTGGAATTTGTGTGCATTGTTTTGGATGCATATGTTTTTTATGGATGCTCAGGAAGAAAAGCTTGTCTCGTGCACAGCTACAAATATAGTAATATCAATAAGCAGTTCATGCTCACATTAAAATAGTTTTGTTCTCATTGGTCTGATCTGGTATTTTTTGTTAAAGGTTAAAGCTTAATCTCTAATTTTATACTTTTAAATATGATTGGCTGAAATCACTAAGTTATGTGTTTGCTATTGTATTCTGAAACTGTCTGACTGTTGAAACTGGCTCTTATTTTCATACAATTAGCCTTTGTTGTCACCTGTTGGTGTGTGAAAACACTAAGTTGCTGTAGAAGTGATTGTCTTTAGTAGTTCTGGAGAGATTTGACAGGTGAAATGGACTGGTATTTTCATACAATTAGCCTTTGTTGTCACCTGTTGGTGTGTGAAAACACTAAGTTGCTGTTGAAGTGATTGTCTTTAGTGGTTCTGGAGAGATTTGTCAGGTGAAATGGACTGGTATTTTCATACAATTTGCCATTACTGCCACCTGCTAGTGAGTGAGTGCTGTGTGAGTTGCTTTTGAAGTAGACCTAATTGTATGGCAGAAAAGGGAAACATTTTGTGAACTGGTCTGAAAGTTTAAAAAGATTGGTATATTCATACAAGTAGCCTTTGTTGCCACCTAGTTCATTATATGCAAATAAATGATAGGCTGTTACTGTTTTACACAGTGATATGTTCCAAACGATGCATCTTAAAATTGACAACTGGTCCCTGGAATTTGTTTTATGAATATGCTGGTCCCTGGCACAAAAAAGGTTGGGAACCCCTGCCTTAAACTATTGGCTTCAACGACCCCTATGTGTTTTAACATGTTGAAGACCTTTCTCAAACACGAAACATTATTAAATTAAATTTGTATATTAAATATTTATATATTAAATATTTGATTTCTGGAAGCTGGGATAAATAGGCAAGCAATGTTACCGCATTCAGATATCAAATACAGACATTAAAGAATACATGAAAAGAACATTTCAGTAATCACACTGGTAAATTCTATAACAAAGTAAAATCTCCAGAGAAGTCATTCAACTCATTTGATATTTAGAAGGAAAAATATTGATTAATACCTTGATTATAATTACTCATTACATATACATTGAAGCAGCAGTGGATTCCAATCCACCCCCTTCAGGGGTGCCTCTCTCAAACTTGCATTGCTGGTTTTTCCAGCGGCGTCCCCCCCAAGCTTTACTACCAGGATTATTCGCCCTACTATGAGTTTGTTTACCACCGAAATGACTTTGAAGGTGTTATATTAAAGCTAGGGTAGGTAATCCTGTTCAGAAAAAAAAACATTCCAAATTTGTTTAAACTGTCTTTATATACCAATACATAATTAAAATGTAAGTACTCTGAAAAAGAAAGTATAAAAATCGAGTGTCTGTAGACCTCTCACGACTGTTGTAAACACAGGTCATTATTTCCATTCACTCCACCCCCTCCCTTCTGGGCTCCTTCCAAAGCCACGCCCCCAAAACACATGAACGCGCGACTCCAAACGCTCAGGCTCAGCTGAAGACGCATTTATTATTTATTTACCTGAGACGAGCGGAGAGGAGCGCAGTACATGCAGTGACATCATGTCAGAATCACATGTAATAAAATACCTAACTTTATCACTATGAATATAAACAAATATGATGGCTTTTAGTACTCACTATCAAGCTAGCATATCGATACTGGTAAAGTTTAAAATATATTTTGTTTGATTCGGTAACGAGCTATATTTATAAGGCAAAGCTAGATTGCATTGATACACGTTTTTCCATTACCATCAGTTAAACTGTGATGAAGGTGAATTTCGTGTAAGATTCATAACATATACGGTGTTTTGCATGTAAGAGTTTCCATGATGAAAACATTGTTGACTCTGATGAGGACTAACGTTACACTCCGGTGACAAGTACCGCATCGTCGGTTCGAGGACAGGTCCACTCCGGGGTCGGGGACGAAGCAGAGGAGGTCGTTCAAGAGTGCGGGCAGGGTCCGAGGAAGTAGTTTAGCAAAGTAGCAAAGCTGGCATTGGTACTTTTTGCTGCATTTTCTCAGCCATTGTGCCGCAAACTCCTGCTTACTCGGTGTAGTGAGCTGAATATTTCCGGGAACGGTGACATGTGATGATGAGTGCACGCAGGGCTGTGCACGCAGTGGTGCTCGGGCACGAGACATGAAGGCATCTGATTGGTTCTTTACATTCGCACCGAATGGCAGTGATTGGTCAGAGTTTTTACTGTCCTACAGCTGCTACAGAGGTCAGATTTTTTCCATTCCTTTTTCTGAACACATAATGTATTGACTACTATCAGAATGGAAGGACCATTTCACCCAGTATAAAAAAAAATGTTTCTGAACAGGATTACCTACCCTACCTTTATATTAAGGTACAATTCTTGCATAGTGTGCCTTTAAGTCCTGTACATGTCGGTGAATGTAAGTCCTGTGTCAGTGAAGTTGATTCAGTACCTTCGACTTTGCAACAGTACACCAGTGCTTGAGTCAACATTCAGCAGATGAAAAACAGTTGCAGAATATGAGTGGAACAGTTGTGCCCAGATGCTAACAGTAAAGTTCAGTGCATAGTTGTTTCACAGAGAAGGAAAGGCTGTGCAGATCCAACTTTCTCGAAAAATCCTGGAGCGCTGGTTCCCTAGACAACACAAAACCAGACCAATTACAATCAATACAATTTGTGTTTTTATAAATACAGCAAGTTTATGGTGGAAAAATTTCAACCTTCTAAGACTTTCGCGACTCAAACAAGAAGCTATTTTGGTTAGATTAAGACTTGAATTTACTGAATTCTAAGTAAATTAAAGACTTAATTCATCCAAAAATTTTTATTCTGTCATTAATTATTCACCCTCATGTTGTTCCAAACCAGTAAGAGTTTTGCTCATCTTCGGAAAACTTAATGAAGATATTTTTTAATGAATGAGATTTCTGTCCCTTGATCGACAGCCTATTTAACTACCACTTCCAAAGCCACGGAAAGGTATAAAGGAAATCATAAGTAATCCATGTGACTCCAGTGGTTTGACCTCAATTTTACAACTTTTTTTACGACAATTTTAACTCAACTTTATTTACAAAATATTAATCTTCAATGCACGTTCACGCAGCAACATCTGCTCTCGCATCAACAACATGCAGGAGTTGTAATGTTCTCATGAACGCATGCTGGAAATTAATATTTTATAAATTAAGTGGTAAATGTTTCTTTTTTGTTGCTGCAAACACAGCACTTGTGTAGTTTAATAAAATTGATGTTTAACCACTGGAGTCGCATGGAGTACTTTAATGATGTACCTTTCTACCTTTCTGGGGCTTGAAAGAGGTAGTTGCGTGGACTGTCAATGGAGGGACAGGAACCTCTCAGATTTCATAAAAAATATATTCATTTGTGTTGTGAAGATGAAAGAAAGTCTTACATGTTTGGAACGACATGTGGGTGAGTAATTAATGACAGAATTTCCGTTTGTGGGTGAACTAACCCTTTAAGAATAAATTAAGACCCACACCTGAAGAAATCTCACTAAATAGTCAGCTGCAGGAAGAATCTTTGTTCCCTTCTTGTGGCTTTGTGATGTTGGGGGCAATTGTTTTGAAAACTCATTTTAAAGGTACAATATGTAAGAATGTTATATATTACCTGCTATAGTGTACTTACAATATCCCAAAAGTCCCCAAAGATTTTTAATTTCAGAGAAATTCCAATTTTAAATAATTGTCCGTCCCGGAAAAAAAATTCACTTGTTGCCTATCACTGACGTAATATCCGCGTTCTCCCTGGTTTCCGCTCGTACTGCCATAGTAACCATGGCGACAGATGTGGACAACTGCATAGTTCGTAATGTCTATCTGCACGCTGTTGTTGTTTCATGCAAACATTATGGACCTTGGCAAGCAGACTTTGGAGAAAAAGAGGAGAACTAAAACAAGGATCAATATCAACGTGGCGTTTTCAAGATGCCGAGAGCACGTCCTTGACAAACTTCGACTCGACGCCACTCCTACATGTACTTTATTAGACAGGTGAGCAAATGTACATAAAACAAATCAATGTTATATAGTTCAACATGATGAAATGTTAGAATTTGATCTGTATGTTATTCTAATGTTGAGCTTACTGCTAGTCTCATATAGCCAACAAACAAACAGAATAACATTATAACTTTCAACACTCAAATGCAGTTTAGTGTGATAGTGTAGACCAAGTGAAACAGCGCTGCATTACCTCACAAGTAATTCTGCACTTGCGTGTAGTTCGGTAGAATGAAATGTCCTTATTCCTTTAGTCCAGTCATTTAATGAAAAAAGGTTGAACAAATTGCAACAGAAGCGAACTCAACTGATTTTGTATCCTCAATTTGTCCTGAGTAAAGAAAAAAAAAGCCCTGAAGAATCCCATTTGGGGAAAGTTTCGAAAAAGACCCAAATATAGCCTATTCATACGCCTATTCCTTCTTTTTCTTACGTGAATAGGGTAAAAATTTTAACCTTTAGATATCACCATGAAAATTTCTGAGTTGATTACTTACATCAAGACAAACAAAAAATGTATTACAAGTTTTTTGAAATTGTTTGTTAACATGGACAAACAGTGCATAATCTTATTACGTATGTGCTAATTTGTATAAATACCACAACAGATCTAAACATTGGGTATAGCCAAGTGAAAATGTCTTGTTGAATCTTATTGACAAATAACAGTAAATACTTAATGTTAAGGTCTGAATGGAACCCATTTAGGCTACCCATGAGCATTAATACATAGAGGCAGGAAGATGTACTTTAGAAACCAGCCTTTATTCATTTTTAAGAGATGGGGTTTGGGGCTGGGTCCGTGGGACTGTTTCTGGGGGACGAGTCTGAGGGAAGAACAGAAGACAATGGTAAGGAGAATGCAGAAGACAAAAGGTAGGTAAAATAAAAAGTGAACCCCCAGAAACAGTCCCACGAAGCATTGTGAAGCATTGTGACCACTGGTTTTGCCAACTGCTTATGATCCTCCCGTGTCGGGAATGCTTGTCGTCGCCAGAATCTTACAGAGAAGAATACTTTTTGTGTGCAAAAAACAAAACAAAAATAACAACTTAATTCAACTATTCATTTTCTTTGGTGTGGGCCTCTGACATGAGTTCACGATAGTGCCACAACGCATGCGCGAGAACTGAGAAGATGACGCAGACGGGTTCGTAGATTGAGCCACTGTAGTCACTTGGACTATTTTAACGATGTCTTTACTAACTTTTCAGGGCCGGCAGATGAAATTACCTAGCAGCCTATGAAGGACTGAGACAGCTCTCAGGTTTCATCAAAAATATCTTAATTTGTGTTCTGAAGATGAACGAAAGTCTTACGGGGTTGGAACAACATTAACCCTCTGGGGTCTGAGGTGTTTTCTGGGCCCTGGAGGTGTTCTGACATGCTCTGACATTTGTGCTTATTTCTGTTACTTGTGACATTTTCATGGCTAAAATCTGATTACACTGTATAACACAAACTCTGCTACAATAATATGTCAGCAGCATGTATGTAAAAGTTTGTAGTTTTGAGATAATGACATTTATGCATGGTTTGTGAAAAATAAAATAAAAAATTGTCACTGAAATAAGGTCATGAAACCCATACTGATTATTTCTTCAGAAGACTTTTGAAAAATTGTATCACCTAGCCTAGAATATTTGCTCCAAAACCCTGACTACTCATGCAGATAAGACAATATATTGATTTAAAATTTGTAAGACATGTTTTGTGTGAGAAAGCTTTATGTGAGTAGGCGTGTGCACATCATGAATATTGATGTTTCACACCTGAGAAAGACAAAGACCCTCCCCTAATGACCCTACCAGGTGCTATCAGGCCCTATTATTCTGAGGAACCTTGCACAAAGAATGAGGAGATTTAAAAAATAATGGCTTTTAGATTGTTTGGATTTATTTACAACACATAATCCAAAGATACACAACAAATGACAAAAAAAGCACATTAGTAAACACACTGATCTAAAGACAGAGACTTGAACAGTCACACACATTTGTGCCATTCCTGAAACATAGCTACCTGTCATTTCCAAGGTGCTTGATTTTTCATTTTACCATGTTCATGTACAGAGACTCATGTGAATGTTGAAGTCAGCAGGACTCATCAGTGGGGCATCTGGTCCCTGTAAAAAATAAATAAATAAATATATATATATATATATATATATATATATATATATATACATATGAGCCATTCCATCGAAAGGGTGACATTTGCCTGTTGTAACTTTTAAAAAATAAACTAATTTATTATATTTTTTCAACACTGAATCTAATAACACACACATTCCACTATTCAAAATGTATATTGGTCAATCTCAGGTAACTTTATTTTTCATTTTTTACAAGGTTTCAAAGTGGGAGATGGATGCTTTTTTCTCAGTCCTGTTACCAAAAATCAGGTGTCTTTTAAAAAGTATATATTATTTATATATAAACACCTGTGAACATGCTGATATCAAGAGAAACTATAGGGCTGCATGATTTTGGGAATACATTTAAGATTTTTCTGGTTAAAATTAGTAAATTTACAATATATATTCATAATAGGCAGCCTATAAACACTTCAGTACACTACACTAGAGAACAATATATGGATTATCATACAGTATGTTACTTCAAACATTTCCATTCGTTATGAAATGAGATTGGAGTAAAAACATGAAGCCTAATGTTTGGTGTGTTTTGCTTTTCAAATGCACAGCGCGACTGACTCAAACTCACAGCACGTGCAGAGACCATTTACTGAAGCGATCGAGCCGATCCAAACTATTAAACATTATTGTTACCATATTATAAATATCTTTGAGCAGATATCCACAGACACAGTATTTAACAGTAAACATGGGTCTAAACATTATTACTCACACTTATACTAGACTACTTTTATATCATGCTGTGTTTTATTATCGAACATAAAAACATTCTCGTGTCATACATACATTTAGCATTAGGCTTCATGTTTTTACTCCAATCTCATTTCATAACGTACATTTTAGTCTGGCACCAGTTTAACTAGTTGCTACAATGTAAAGTTTATGCACTAATAACATGCTACTATTATGAGTGTCTTACCTTAAAAATCGTTCTCATCTTCAAATCGCGTTCTTCTAATTGAAACAGCCAAGTGAAACAGCACAGCACAGCACAAACACAGTCTTCCAAACTCGATGAAACGCAGAGAGGAGTAAGTTAATTAAGTTTCTGATTCTTTGTTTTGAGATAATGAGGGGTTTACAGGCCTGCGTTCCTCCTCGTGGATCATTTGCATGTCAATCACTCGTGCGCGCATGGGTGTGATCACAGTAGAGTTAATTAGCTCGGACTAGAGAAACTGTTCATGTCATTGTTTTCATACGGATAACTTAAACAGAATATTTGTTTTTGATATGATTAACATCATTTAAAAATGGAGACTTACAGCTTTGTAAAGACATATGTTTCATGTCACAGTGACAAGCATTCACTGAGTTACAGATCATTTTCTGTTGCGTTTCAGAATTAACTTCACATTGAGAGAGACGGGAGAATGCGCATCATGTTTATTTTTTTTATTTGATGAAAGACAACATTTTGTTTTTATTATTAGTGTACACAAATAAAATAAGACATTTAACAGTTTTGAATGATGTATAACACTTGCCTGTATGACAAAAATCGACAAGTTATTTGAGTCTCTTTTGCACTGATAAGAAAAAAAGCTAGACTATCGCGCCGGCGGGATAGCCGACCCCAGGGGGTTAAGGGTGAGTAATTAATGATAGAATTTTCAACTAATCCTTTAAGAGTTCTCCAATATGTGGATCAGGCTCCTGACCTAAACGCATATCTCCCAAGGACGGATCTGGGAACACAATTATCTGGCTCACCTGGGCCACCTGTCCCCCCTGGGCTACTTGAGCTATCCTTTCTGGGACAGCCAGTCCCGGAACAAGGCTGTGAACGTCCTCCCTTGTAGGTGGATTCTGTCTAGACAAGGCATCCGCGTTCATATTGCTGCGACCTGACCTATACCTGATCTCAAAATCAAAAGCAGCCAACTGGGCAGCCCAATGTTGTTCCATGGTGCCCAGCTTGGCTGTAAAGATATGGCTGAGAGGGTTGTTGTCGGTGAATACCACACATTTATGGCCCAACAGCTACTCTCTAAATTTTTCCATCATGGCCCACTTGAGCGCCGCAAACTCTAGTTTCATAGAGCTATAATTGTCCATATGGTGCTCAGTGGGCCGAAGACCATGATTAGCATATGCTATAGGTCATACCTTACCTCCATGCTCCATGGACAGGACCGCTCCCAATCCCCCATAGCTGGCGGACACCTCCAGGATGAAAGGTAAGAAAAAATCTGCATAGGCAAGCACAGGGTCCACAGAAAGTCACCACTTCAACTTCTCAAAGCTTTGTTGGCATTACATAGACCAGGCCTCAGCAAAGTCATGTTCCGAACACCTCCAACGCTTTGGGTTTGTAAGCCCCGCCACCAGCATGTGCAGAGGAGCAGCTAATTTAGCAAACCCCTCAACGAACCGGCAGTAGTAGCTGGCAAATCCAAGGAAGGAACGCACTTCACCCACAGTAGTGGGACAATGCCATTGAGTCACTGCCTCAATCTTTCTTGGGTCAGTAGCAACCCCTTCAGGTGAGGCCACATGACCCAAATATCTTACCTCCCTCTGAAAAAAATGAACATTTCCCCAACTTAGCTTTTAACCCATCGCTGTGCAGCCGTCTCAGGACCACCTCCATCCGAGCCAGATGCTGATCAACTGAAGTTGAAAAGACAATGATATCATCAAGTTACAAAAATAAGAGACTGTCTCTGTTGGTCACCAAACAGCCTTTGCATCAACTGCTGGAACACAGCCCTGTTCCACTCATATAAGCCAAAGGGAGAACAGAAAGCTGTTTTGTATATGTCCCCCTCTGTAACAAGTGATTGTACCCACTGGCAAGATCCAAGGTCGAAAACCATTGGGCATCCATCAGTGAGTCTAGGGTCTCCTCGATGCGAGGCAATGGAAAAGCATCCTTCCTTGTGCTTGCATTCAGACGGCGGTATTCTACGCAGACTCCCGTCCTTCTTCCTCACAAGCACAACTGGTGATGTAAAAGGACTACTGCTCTCCCTAATTATTTGCGCCTCGAGTAGCTGGTTTATGTGTGCTTGCACATCCTTGTACTCGGACGGAGGTATCAGCCGATGCCGCTGCCTAATGGGAGTGTCGTCTACAAGGGGTATGTCGTGAGCGATAAAGCCTCTGCACCCAAGGTCACCCTCATACATAGAAATCACAGACTCGTACCTCAGCAGCAAGGCCCGAACTTTATCTTGGTCGGCCATTGGCAGTACAGACAGATCCAGAGAGTCAATCTGGTCCTGCACTGGAGTAACCTGAGCGACCTGAACACTCGCTGACACTGCCACCGGCTGAACCGTGTTTTTGGACCTGTGTAGACCTTTACTTTAAGGTACCCCCGGAAATATGGTTCACCTGACGACCAAGAACCCTAACTTGACCCCCGACAGTTAAAACAGGCTTAGTGCCTACCTGATGACAGTGTTGCAGTGCTTGCGTAACAAATGAGGGAGCCTGTGTTACAGCCGGTAGCTTAAAGAGAGCTGGGCCATGCTGGCCAAAGAGCTCCAGGTAGCAGTGGCCCAAAACATTCATCCCCAGGACCCCAGAGACCCGGCCCACCAAACCACCAGGAGGATCCCGGATCACCAACACCTGCAATCTGAGACCAACCGACCGCAGAGTTCGATATCTAACTCTAGGTACCCAATATATACGGGATTGATAGGCAGTTCACCACTCGCAGTTGCAACCACTGGCATAAAGAAGACGCTCTGATCCCCAGGGCTTAAAATAAGTTTTCTGTGACAGTTGTCACCATAGAGCCAGTGTCCACTAAACAAGACACAGGAACACCCCCCATGTGAACAACAAGCTGCAGACACGGCGACACAAGGCGAGGAAGTGAGTCTGGGCTAATCAAGTTACTTGAGCCAATCCCTTCCCCAACTGGTGGGGATCAGTTTTTCCGGCGGCTGGCGTTATGGAGCCGAGCCCTCTCCTTGGGGAGGACCTGCCGACGTAGTAGACTGGAACTGAGTAGCTCTGTGCTCCCCCTCACACTCTCTTGCGAAATGTCCCGGTTGTTTACACCGCCTACAAATAAATTGAATAAATCGCTGTACTCCTGCCCCCATTTGGGTTCTCTGAATATGGGCTAAACTCTTTGTTGATTTAGTTGTTGTTGTTGCATTTTCATTATCTCTTTTATTTCGGGCAACTCAGATGAACCTCCTGGAGTGTTAACACCAGGCTGCGAAAGTCCATGCACCCCATAATGTATACAGTGTTCAGTTGGAACGGAATGGCTATGTCCCCTTGCACCCCTAGGGGTCCCATCCTGCTCCCAACGAATTGCCTCAAGGTGTACTTCTGGCAATGTACTATCAGGCCCACGCCTAACTGTTTTAATTCGCGCCGAAGTGTATTGTCGCTCACATTTTCAACTAACTGTTTGGAACCTGCATTGGGCATTCCTTCCTGCTGCCGCCTAGAGAAGAACAGTTCTTGTAAGGTTACATATGATCGTGTACAACCGTATAATTCGCGTTTGGTCCGCGGTAGACATTAAAGTGCGGATCGGGCCGAATTTTTCTGTCCGAGCCTGGCCCGCGTCCGATAGAGCAGTAACCGAACCCGACCCGAGCCCGACAAGCATAAAGATATTTATGTCCGAGGCCAACCCGAGACCGACAGTTAAAATCCCATTCTTTTCACATACTAATGACACATGTACATTTGTTTGTGTGGAAAGCCCGCTTTTATTAAGCAACTGTAGGAAGGCATTCGGAAATGTCAACAGGATGAGTGCATCAGCGCGCACGGAGCAACAAGTGCACTTAACACAGGCGCGCATGCACGTGTTTCGTTGTCACGGCTACATAAACAAATTTCCGCACACAGGAAGACAGATGTTATGGTAATATTTTACATGCATTTTAATCACAAAAAATGAATGTTTGCATCAAGTGAAAGCATCAGGCATATTGGCTACCAACATAATAAGCTGTTTTAAATTTAAAATGTTCAATGCCTTAAGGCGGGCGTACACGGTGTGATTTTTGCTGTTTTTACGAGCTCGCAGATGATTTTTTTCACTCGGGAGAAATCGAGTGGAATCGGTGATGCTCGCATGGTCGCGGCTCGCAGCGTGTGAGAGGAATTACGAGCCGAGCCGAACATGTTATGAGCACCTCCCCGACCTCCCGATCATTTTTAAACATGTTTAAAAAATTCGGGGAGTCGGCCCGATTTTCACCAGCTGTCCCCTATTGCTAATCATACACAACCACGTGGGGCTATACCTCAGTGGCAGCAACCATACAGCGTGCGCATACACTGTCACACACACACACACACCTCTCTCTCTCTCTCTCTCTCTCTCTCTCTAGTTTTTATGTTGAAAGGAATGGCTACTGTTCTCTGCTTTACAACAAATCATTTGCACACACATTTCTGTCATTTTTTCTATCTGAAGCTTTGCCTGCATGCAACATTGACGGTCTCTGTGTTTAGCGCGAAAGCTCACGTGATTGCTGCCGGCTTGGGATAAAATTTGTGCAGGACAGTCGTGCCGTGTACCAGCTGCTTTGACGCGATTCTCAGTTAAACTGACTCGCAATATGTGCAATATCTCACGACCTCCCGAGTGTCCGATCCTGGTCCGAACTCGCACCGTGTACGCCCGCCTTTATCGCGCTGATGTGACCGAACCCGACCCAAACCCGAACATAATTTCTAAATATCTGTCCGAACCCGGCCCGGCAGGGCATATCCATCGTATCCATGGATAGACGTATCCATCCTCTAGTAGACATATGGCGTACTCGCATACAAGCACATGCCTCATCTACCCATTAATTAATATCAATGCCAGTCCTGCCATTAAATTTTGCCCACTTACGATCCTTCGGAATAAACACAAGTCGATCAGGAGATCATGCTAACATGTACTCTCTTCCCCTCTGTTGCAAAGATTTAAGGAAATACGAAGTTGTTCAGAATATTGTATGCCAGGACAACTAGGACAAGTGACTTGCAGCTTTACTAAAAAAAAACAATTAAATAAACAGATTTTTACATGAATGACTCAAAGGCAGCACAAATTAGATACCTGAAATTGACACGTTGCTAACATTTTTCTAACTGTCAATCACCTTTCAATGGCCCTGATTTTTTAAAAATCTCTATAACAGAGGTGATATGAGATTAAGCCATATTTACTACTCTCTTCTTTCGCTTGTCTCTGCACTCAGATTTCAGTTTTTCTTATATAGCTGCTGGTCTGAAAAAACAACAAGTGGCCTCGAGTTTTTTCACGTAGTATAACTGCGCAGCGCTTCTGTGTTGTACGTCACACGCATCACACACATGACCAGCGTCGGCCAATAGTGAGCCTACGTGTGACGTACAACACAGATGCGCTGCGCTGTTACACTACGTGAAAAGACTCGAGGCCCAGAGAGAAGGAAATGAATAGTGGAATAAAGTCGTTATTTTTTATTTATTTTTTTGCGCACAAAAAGTATTCTTGTCGCTTTATAAACTTAAGATTGAGCCACTGTAGTCACTTGGACTATATTAACAATGTCTTTAATACATTTTCTGGGCCAGCAAGTTATAATGCTTTAGAAGCCGATGGAGGAGTGATCCAGCTCTCAGATTTAATCAAAAAATCTTAATTTGTGTTCCGAAGATGAACGAAGGTCTTACGGGGTTGGAACAACATGAGGGTGAGTAATTACTGACAGAATTTTTGGGTGAACTAACCCTTTAACATAAAAAAGAGAGATTATATATACAGTGCTTAGCATAAGTGAACACACCCAAAAAAATTTGGAAAACTCCAACCTCTAAGGACACCAATTTTCTTTGTGAATGAATAATGTAAATGTTCTTCCTTAAAATACAGGTTGCAATAGTCAGGACACCTCCATGTTAAATTCCCATAGAGGCAGGCAGATTTTTATTTTTAAAGGCCAGTTATTTCATGGATCCAGTATACTATGCATCCTGATAAAGTTCCCTTGGCCTTTGGAATTAAAAATATCCCCACATCATCACATACCCTTCACTATACCTAGAGATTAGCATGGGGTACTGTCCATAAGATCATCTCTCAATGCAAATCAAACCAGCAATTGGGCTAACTGAAATAAAACCATGACAGTATGCTGTACATGTACAATGTACTTGGTGGGTAATCCCTTCACAGACTCAGCAGTTTCAAATGTATGCTTTCTTATAAGCATCCCTTTTAACAATGTAATAGTTATACTTATTTGTAATTAGAAATATATATTAGAAAGTAATCAAAAAGGCAATAAGGTTGTCAAGCTTGAACAAATATTTAAACACCAATCCACACACACTACCATAATTGTCTGGTCAGCTCAAGACAAAATAACTTTGTTCATAAAATATTTTTTTCAAACTTTTCAACGATCATTTACATCATAACAATCAAGCCAAATTGTTCAGGAAATCAGAAATAAATAGTTTCATTTTACAGACATAATATGTGTGAGGGAGAGAGAGCAAGACAGCGTCTAGTTTGGAGACGGTGTCTTGTTTACACTTTCGTATGAGGCGCCACGTAGGATTTAAATCAAACTTCCTTATCAATACATACATAACACACGTGCATATACACCTATAAATTACTCGCATATACATGTATACTATTGGATGTTCAAAATACATATATGAAATACACGTGCACACTAATATGAAATCCATACCAATACATATTATGTTAGTCATGAATGCATATACACTTGTGAATAACTTGCATATACATATAAACTTGACGCACGCATACACCTATAAACACTCGCATATACATATAAACTTCCATGCATATAAACCTAAACACTCGCATATACATATAAACTTCCATGCATATACACCTATAAACACTCGCACATGTAAACTTCCATGCATATACACCTATAAACACTCGCACATACATATAAACTTCCATGCATATACACCTATAAACACTCGCACATACATATACACTCGCTGCACGCAGACACACCTATAAACACTCGCACATATATAAACTTCCATGCATATACACCTATAAACACTCACACATACATATAAACTCGATGCGCGCATACACATCCATAAAACACTCGCGCATACATAAGGTGGATGTGTGCTTTGTGTATATATGTATATGTGAGTGATTTCATATGTGTATGTGCGTGAACTTTTCAGTGCAAACGGAAGGCATTTCAGTGTAACCGGAAGGCATTTCAGTGTAAAAGGAAGGCATTTCAGTGTAACCGGAAGGCATTTCAGTGTAAAAGTCATTTGTGTCATTTTGATAGTTTGTTTTCCAATTTGAAATGAAATAAGCAATAAAATAAGCATTTTTCGTTAAAAAAAAAAAAAAAAAACCCCGAAAAAGTTCACAGGCAAAAAACGAATAAATTACTTCAAAATTCGTTTTACACATGTGGGCGGCCTGACACGCCTTGGTTCATACCCCTTCCGCCGATTGGTCAAGCAAGTCTGAGCATGTGACGTCATCAGTTGTCGCTCGGGTCTGTTCTACAAAATAATAGTCCTCTACTATGGCTACAGATTCTTAAACTGTACAGGGCAGGTCCTATTGGGCTTTCTTCTGTGCAACTTTACGCGTTTCACAGAAATCTTTACATCAGAGATATTAATTATTAGTATGCCACCAGCCTGTTTTATTTAGCTGTGCAGAGTTAAATCTGTGTGGTGAAGCTGCGCTTGACAGCGCCGAGCGGGAGAGGCTCACTGACCAACAGTCAGCAGTCAGAACTTTTCTTTTAGACGCTCCGTTTTGCCACGGGATGGTGATTGCAAATACTGTAATGCCAATCGGCTGAGGGTGGTATACCGATGATGGTGAAATACAGTTTTACTGAAACTGTAATCATATCCGCGACCCGCGAGAATGAGACAGATGATTGACAGGACGATAGCGAAGGCATTTAAAGGTGCAAGATAACTTCTGTTAACAAAAACATAAATAAAAAAGTGTTTAATATAAGTGACTTTGTCTTTGTTTTATTGTTTTTGTTGTTTTTAATCAAATAATTGTGAACCACAAACTGAGCCTTCGTTTTAAAGGGCAATTTCCAAATATATTTATTTGTTATAATATGGGTATTTTATAATACTGCATAAATAAAAACAAACACACGTAATATGTATGCCTATAGGCTAAACACCACAGTTTTTTGGTTTTGTTTGTGTGAACTTTTATCCCCAACCATATTTCTTCATGGGCTCCACTCCAGGGGTCACATCAGCACCCCTACTTCCCATGGTACTAACTGTAATTAACAGTATGCTGACCCAGTTTATATGTAAAATCTTTGGTATATGTAATATATATGTAGGCTAATATCTAAAAACACTTTACAGTGTGATGGAATAAACTTTTCTTAAAGCGTGTTGTAGCCTATATCACCACAGATTTATTGGCACCAGGGGCGATTCTAGGATTTTCATTTTAGGGGGGCTCAGCCCCCAATGAGGGTATGATGTAAAAAAAAAAAAAAAAAAAAAAAAAAAAGTTTATGGTCTAATGCTCATTATTAACTAGTTTCATTCATTCATCCAGTAACATGCATATGGAAGGGTTTTATAATCACCGAGGTCCCGAATGTGAGGTATTTAGGGGGGTTCAGGGGCTCCCCCGAGAAAATTTTGATTTCTCTGATCTACATATGTGCATTTTAAGATGTTTTGAAGGCCAAAAAAATTGGATAACAATAGCTTTAAAACCATGTGCGGGCAGCTGTTTATTTTTCTCACCTCATCAGCATCACACTCTTTTTATCTTTGTTTTTCTCTTGCTCTGTCTTTTCCCCTCCTAAAGCTGAGCTTTGACTGATATAGGCTTTTTAGTTTTGTCTGTCAGTGAAGAAAGTAAACATAGGGTCAACTGATAGGTTGATTCATGAATCATTTTCTCAGACAAAGCTACCAGGAAAGCTAGGTAACTAAGTCCATCTACAATGAAATATAAATTATTTTCTTTTTTAAGCTTTTTAGCCTTTATAATCAACAATACGGTTGGTTATTCATCAAGTTACCCCGTGAAAATCTATTTAATTTCAAATCATTTAACTAACCAGCTAAACGTGTATTAATGTAATTGTCTATTGGCAATATGATTAATCTGTTCTATATTTATTTCTATTTATTAAAAATGACAACATGAATTATCAATTTGCCACTTCTATAAATCAAGTACTTAAAAGAAAATCACAAATCCCTTTACTCTACTCTTACTCTAATATATGTATCACGTTACACTCCTCCTGATTCATTATTACTTAATACAAAACTATATTTATTAATACAAAACAAAATAACTCCACATGATGTTTCTCTCTCTGGGCCATCTGCTTTCAGACAATCATGTGTGTCTTTAATCAGTTCTGTGCATGGCTGCATAATGTAATGCCGAAATACAAAATAATATGTTTTAAAGTTTAAAAAGTAAATTTAAATAAATCATGATCGTTTTCTAAAGTATGTTTTCATGGGTGTTAATCGCTTCATTTTTGTAGGAATAAAAAACAACTATCACACTGATAAGGGCTGAAGGTGAACGCAGCGAAACGTATTGGTATTGGGTGAGAAAGCCTGACGCCCCTGATTGGCACCCTTCTATCTGTGTTGTATACTGTAATAGACAATTGTCCAGCAAAATGATGAGGTTTTTTGTAAGAAAAACATTGCGAGCAAATGTCGAATTCTTGTTTGAAATATAAATCAACAACGTAAGAGGCTTTAGGCTTTTTTTTTTTTTTTTTTTACGAAAAAAACGAATAAAGGGGCCGTTTTCTCGTTTATGCTTATTTCATTTCAAATTGGAAAACAAACTATCAAAAAGGCAGGTTAATTCCGTGTACGCACAAATGCCTTCCTTTTACACTGAAAAGTTCACACACATCCACATATGAAATCACTCGCATATACATATACACAAAGCATGCATCCACGTTTTATTTTATATGTATGCGCGAGTGTTTTATGGATGTATGTGTCATAACATGATGAGGAAGCATGCCGAGTTTCATGCAGATCGGACCCTAGGTGACGCTATAAATGGCAAAAAGCTTCCATTCTTATTAGGGGTTCAAGCATGAAATGCTGAAACCCTATTGTAATTGTAAGGATTCGTAAAACGCATCGTGAAGGCCAAACCGTAAGGCCTAGAGTCTTGAAACCTGGCCAGATGGTAGGCCTCAATTTGGGGACAACCTATCAGAGTATGACCCCGATTGGCCCATAGGTGGCGCTACAGCAACCAAAAGTTCAAAATTGCTCATAACTCTTAGACCCTTTGTCCCAGGCTCAAGTGTCTTACATCGTTGGAATCCTTGGCTCAAGGCGGACAAAATGGCTATCTCCGATTTGGATGTAGGCAGGGGAAATTTTCTGCTATGTCGAATTTTGTCCAAAACCTACTTTTGCGAACTAGTCCCTGGTTTTTCGCCCGATCGGAACCAAACCAGTCTAGGACAATTCTCTGGACTCTCTAGATCAATAATTATCGAAAAAAAGTTGAACTTTGGCATTTGGGTGGCTGTAACAGGGTCATTTAGAAAAGGGGCGGGGCAAAATACACTAAAAAGCCTATAAATCCCAAATGAAAACTCAGAACTTCACAAAAATTGATGAGCATATATGCGCGCATCGAGTTTATATGTATATGCGAGTGTTTATAGGTGTATATGCATGGAAGTTTATATGTATGTGCGAGTGTTTATACTGTAGGTGTATATGCATGGAAGTATATATGTATGTGCGAGTGTTTATAGGTGTATATGCATGGAAGTTTATGTAGGCTATGTGCGAGTGTTTATATGTGTATATGCATGTAAGTTTATATGTATATGCGAGTGTTTATAGGTGTATATGCATGGAAGTTTATATGTATGTGCGAGTGTTTATAGGTGTATATGCATGGAAGTTTATATGTATATGCGAGTGTTTATAGGTTTATATGCATGGAAGTTTATATGTATATGCGAGTGTTTATAGGTGTATGCGTGCGTCAAGTTTATATGTATATGCAAGTTATTCACAAGTGTATATGCATTCATGACTAACATAATATGTATTGGTATGGATTTCATATTAGTGTGCACGTGTATTTCATATATGTATTTTGAACATCCAATAGTATACATGTATATGCGAGTAATTTATAGGTGTATATGCACGTGTGTTATGTATGTATTGATAAGCGAAGTTTGATTTAAATCCTACGTGGCGCCTCATACTTTCGCCTGGCTCCGAAGAGAGAGAGAGTGCGTGCGCGCGACCGGGTCTCTCTCTCTGCTCGTTCTTTCAGTTAAACATGCGCGGCAGTTCATCTACATTAGACGGTGTAATGAAGCGTGTGGGTTACTACATCCAACAACCGAACATTTTAACTTACCCTCTCGTAACTTCTGCATCTTTTAGCTTGGACTACAAAATTGCAGCGAGAAATAAAAATGGCGGATTGCTCGAAGTGTTGGGCTGGAAGTCAATGTCTTTATTTGGCAGTTCCGCTGCAAATACTGTGTAGTTTTACAAATACTATTACAAATACGTAATAGTTCACAAAACGTCATAGATAACAGAAAAATCGGAACAGGTTGAAAAATAAGGCCAAAACAGAATATAAAGATATCAACGAAGCACCTGAAGAGAATAATTTCAACTTTTCTGTACTTCTAAACACTCTAAATATACAACAAAATGCATTTAAGGGCTAAAAAAGTGGATTTAGCATGATATGTCCCCTTTAAATAGAAATATTAACACAAAATATTAAAATGATAAATACATAAATATTTAAAATAAATTGCAGTAGGCCTAAGTGTTTATATATATATATTTTAAACACTCTAAAAAGCTAATCATTTTGCTATGTTCCTACACAAAGTACTCATAAAATGTACTTTAAGTAAGAGCAACATAAGTATGTTTTCTTTAAATACACCTAAAACTTCACTAAAAAATATGCTTGTGGTAATATTTCTTAAAAATGTAACTAAGCATGTATTTATTACCAAAGTACTTATAATGCACTTTCTAGAAATATGTTAAACGTATGCTTGTTTTATTTCTTAAAAGTATAATTAAGCATATATTTATTACCAATGTACTTCTAGTGCGCTTCAAATAAGCATGTTGGGAATAAAAATGTATTATAAACATACTACTTGAATTTCAAGTATGTTTTTAATACATTTAATACCACGTATTTTTGGGCATGCTTGATTAGTGATATTAAAGTGTACTTTATTTGTGTTACAAGTACATTGCAAATTCATTATGAGTGTCTTCGAAACAAAAGCAATATACCATCGTCCCCTTGGAATTATAAAGTTCTATCTGCGTTCTGAGCAGTTTTGGGATATTGAGCTTTAAAGTTTTTGCATTCCATTCGACTGTGTAGAAAGAACCTTTTTATTTTCTGAATAAAAAGTTCCAAAATGTACTCAACTTAAAAACAACATATAATGTAAAGAAGTGGTCACAGAATAAGAATATGTGAATAACTAAATTTTGACAAAAATGTCAGATAGAACCTTATAATTCCAAGGGGACGCCATAAGTGTATTTATATATTTTTATTTTTATTTAAAAAAAAATTTTTTTTTGCCGTTTTGCCTTTTATTAGGATATAGTAGCTAGACAGGAAGTGAGGTGGGAGAGAGATAGGGGAGGAAGGGATCGGGAAAGGACCAAGTATATTATTATTGAGTAAAAATATGTTCAGTAATACCTTTGGTTTATTCCAAATACTACAAATTGCACACTTTTTCTTCAATAACAAATGCACATTAATAAACAAATAATACTTAGCTATAGTTTGTACGAAACACTATTGTATACTATAGCCTATTTTGAAAGTATACTTTCAACGCAATGTTACAATGATCATTTCCAGCACACAGTTAAAATATACCCAAAATATATTTTTAATTAAGTGCAAATAAATAAACTTTTAAAAAATAAACGGAATTTTTACTTCAAGTATTTTTTTCTAAAATATATTTTTAGAAAATATACTAAAGTACAATTATTATAAAGTGCGTTAAAAGTTGTATTGTGAAAATAGGTAAAAGTATGATGCTAACTTTTAATATATTTAAAGATAGATATATTTTCAATGAACACAATAACGTACACTTCTTTTTTTTTTTTTTTTTTTTTTTACTAAGGAAGACTAAACTGAGTTATTTAGAACTGCAATAGCTCCACTGGGAATGGCGTCCATAACTATGGCAAAATCACGTGGGGTGACAGAAGCTTTATGTGAAGTTCTGTACATTTTTTGTTTTGATTTGACAGACAAAATGAAGCCCTAAAAAAAAAGCTGAACAACTTCTCTCTGAGTTCTCCAGATGTAAAGGACATCAAGATTCTGGTAGCTGGACAAGTTGGAGCAGGAAAGTCCAGCTTTATTAACTCCGTCGATAGTGTCTTTCAAGGACGGATCTCCTCTAGAGCGCTTGCTGGTTCAGCTGCTGGTGGCAGTCACAGTTTCACAAGAAACGTAGGTATTTGTCACCTATACCGTTTTCTAAAAGATCTAGAAATGTCATTTGACCTACTCTTGAGCATTGAACATTTTAGTTAATCAAATGAGGATTTCTTGGAAATTGTTTACAAATGTTTATGCCTCTATATTTTTGGTCTTCTCTAGCTCAAAGGATTCACCATAAGAAGTGGGAGAAAATCTTTGCCCTTAGTCTTCAAGGACATAATGGGCTTAGAAGCTGAAAAAATGGCTGGGTCACAAATAGATGACATCATCAATGCTGTATTTGGCCACGTGAAGGATGGCTATAAAGTAATAAACCACTAAAATGAACATTTTAACAAAGTTTGTGTGTGTGCAATAGGTTTGACGTTGAACATGGAACTTGGCCAGCAGCCATATCACCCTGTAGCCCAAGACTGGTTGCTCACTGAAGCTAGGCAGGGTTGAGCCTGGTTAGTACCTGGATGGGAGACCTCCTGAGAAAACCAGGTTGCTGCTGGAAGAGGTGTTAGTGAGGCCAGCAGGGGTTGCTCTCCCTGTGGTCTGTGTGGGTCCTAACACCCCAGTGTATGGGGACACTATACTGTCAAAGAGCACCGTCCTTCGGATGAGACGTTAAACCGAGGTCCTGACTCTCTGTGGTCATTAAAAATCCCAGGATGTCCTTCGAAAAAGAGTAGGGGTGTAACCCCGGCATCCTGGCCAAATTTGCCCCTTGGCCTCTGTCCATCATGGCCTCCTAATCATCCCCATATACTGATTGGCTTCATCACTGTCTCCTCTCCACCAGTAAGCTGGTGTGTGGTGGGTGTTCTGGCACAATATGGCTGCCATCACATCATCCAGGTGGATGCTGCACATTGGTGGTGGTTGAGGAGATTCCCCCTTCTATGTAAAGCGCTTTGAGTACCTAGAAAAGCACTATATAAATGTAACAAATTATTATTATTATTTTATTATTAACATATTTTGCTGAATTTCCAATCTTAGTTCAGTGAGGAGGAGGCACTCACTTATAAGGATCGACATTACATCAGTGACCCTACCCTCTCTGATAAGGCTTTCTGCCTGGTGTACGTCGTAGCTGCAGATACAGTCCAATTCACAGATGATAAACTTATTAACAAGCTGAAGATCATCCGCCAGAGAATCAGTGATGAGGGTAAATCTGACTGAGTTCACATACATTATATTACAAGAGAGAGAAGCGGGCATAAAGTGGGTTGGGTTTGTGTGAGTTTTTTTCAATGCGTAGATAGACAAAATCCAGACACAAGCTGCATTTTAATGCCAAGACCAAACAGGGCATGTTACAAGACTAAAATTTGCTACTTAATTATTGATATGACCCAGACAATGTATGTGGGTCAGTTATGTATGTACAACAAACTGCCACATTGTGCTCAATTTTTTGAGGAAAAAACTTTTTTAGAACCTTTACATTGCCTCTGCATTTGCTGTAGGGATTCCTCAAGTGATTGTCATGACCAAAGTGGATGAAGCATGTCCGCTGGTCAACAAGGATCTAAGGAAGATCTACACTAGCAAGAAGATCAAAGAGAAGGTATGTGATATCATCCAAAGACAAACACATTTCAATTTTACATATTGCAACTATATTTTGCCCATGTTGATCTGATTCTGTCTAATAGCCACATCTAATTTTCTGACCTAACGTTGTGTTCCTATCCAGATTCAGATGTGCAGTGCCAAAATTGGTGTGCCAATGTCAAACATCTTCCCAGTGAAGAACTACCATGATGAGATTGACACAGAGGATGACATTGATGCTCTAATACTAAAGGCACTTGAACAGATTGTTCAGATTGCTGATGATAGATTGATGGATATTCAAGGCTGATAAATCTCACATATATTGCATTTGAAATGTGGGTCATTCTTTGATCGTGATACATTTTATAATCAGAGGAACATAATTTTGTGGATTCAAATTAATATTGAGAGGATTATGTTTTGTGTTTAGTTTTACAAATATAAGTACAATCTGACTCCAAATCTAATGCAAACCTGAAAATGAATAGAACTATTCAGAAATTGATTTTTTTTTAAGAAAAGAAAAGTTATGATATAAAATCTTTCTACGTTTAACAGCATTAAATAAGTAATGTGGGAATAATGCTGTGACACACTTGTATTTTAGATTCTTCAAAACATTTATGAACAAAATAACTTTTGCCTATTGAGATCTGTTAAATAAATCATTTTAATCTTGAATTGTTCATTTTTATGGTGGCCAAGAGAGCTCAACCCGCAGCAACTGAAGAAAACACATGCAAATAGAAAAAACACCTGCAAATTTAGAAAACATCTTCATCAGTTTTACAGCACATATGCACTCCTAATACTCACAACACAGCCAAATACAGAAACGCGCTGCAAATAGCACAGACCACAACGGAAATGTTTCCAGGGGAACCCCATTAAGTGACAAAACTGGCTGGGACATGCTTATAGCTCGTGAGCATACCTATGCCTTACTCCCTTCGAAGGGCAGAGCCCTTGAAGTGGACACTTTGGAGTGAGCAGGGCTCTCTGCATGAAATCACACTGAGCCCCCGCAATTCAACACCGAAAACGTACGATTTGCATTTTATTATAAATTTGTTTGCGTTATTTGTTGTAATTGGAGACGATCCGAGATTGATGGTACATCACAATTATTATTTTTATTATTTTTTACACATTTTAGCTATTTTAAGTTTTTACACAGCACCCCGGTTGGGAAACGCTGCCCAACAGATAAAATGAAAGGGGGTAGATGACCCAAAAAGTAAATGTGGGTGAGGAAGAGTAAATTTTAATTTCTGTGTGAACTATTCCTTTAAGCTAGCCATTCCCGCATAACTTTAAATAAATACCCATTTGATAACTAATTTTAATGTATTATTCTTTGGTATTTTGAGAGCTAATCTCATGAACTGCAGGAAAGTGCAAAATCAAGTTAGATTTAGAGGAACAACAGTATAATTTTTTTTTTTTTTTATTGTTAGAAAATTATTTTGTTTTGCCAAGGTATTTTGGTTGCATTTTGCGATTCCATTGACCGTGTACTTCTATTACAGTTTTTCTTGATTGCTTAAACACTATAACCAGGCTTTTGAACTAAAATTTCAAAATCATAACGCCATTTATCAAAAAGCACACCCATTTCCCTAAACTATAAACACTATTCCCTGTTTTGACACATGAGTCAGATTTGTTGAACTGTCACTGCAAAACTCTACACTCAAATCCCTTCATTTCTCATTGCCTACACCATGTTGTCATTTAGAAAGCACTAGCATTCAAAATTGTTCACTCAAGTCAGCACAGCTTCAGCTCAGTTAGCACACAATTACCCAGGTGGAAACCCTAAGAGTCAAAATTTAACACACATCAATCAGAACTTCAATAGATATATAAAAGGGCCCAGATCAGTTTATTGCGTTTTGGAACAATGGATCCAGAAAGACATGAAGGAAGAGGGATAAGAAGGAGGAGGAGGAAGGGCAAGGACAAGAAGACAAGCAGTCTCAGATGAAATTCGAGCCACTCTAGTTGCCCATGTCTTTACAGCTGGGCTACGAGTAAGGCCAAATTTGAGTTGCTTTACCGTCGCCTCGAGAACCTTCAGGGAGGTGTCGTGGCAAACAAAATTCTATCACTGAATAAGAGACAAACATTTCCAATAGTCTTTGATGAGGTTTATTTTCTTGCAAGAAAAGGCCAGCAGTCATACAGTCACACAGAGTGGCTGCAGAGTGTGACAGTGAAGGGAGGGCATCCTTTCTCCTTTATAGTCTTGACTCCCAGAATGTTATCTTTCTAGGCAAATGATGGTATTTCAACCATATGTGGAACATTCTTAGACGTGTCCATCATATTGTATCCTTGAGTGGAGGCCCTCCTGTTACATCCCAACACTCTTTACCATTCCAATACAATTCGAATTCCATATTAGAATATGGTTTGTGTGTGCTCATTTACTGTCATATGTTGGTCACACACATCTTACTGTAAGTACATTTAAAAAAAAATTAGAGGAGAGAGTAAAAAAAAAAGAGTAAAACAGGAAAAAAAAATATTTGTGTGTGTGTGTGTGTGTGTGTTTTCTGTGTATGAATAAAAATGTGCCAATGTATCCACTGGTTGTGTCTTTTGTGTTCATCATGTGAAAAGGTTTGTGAGGGGGGGAACCACAAGCAACATAACTTACCAGTTTTTGAAATGTTGTTTTGAATTTATTGCACCAGTGTCTTAGACTATGTTGTAGTGTGTGTGATTTTGAGGGCTTGTGTGTCCTGTCTGAGGGCAGAGTTTGGTTTTTCAGCAAGAGTGAATGGCTTTGAGTGTAGAGCTTCATTTTGACCTGAAAATAAGATGTTTGGGGAAATGGGTGAGACGTTATGGATTTGTGTTTACTGTTTTGAGAATACGAGGCATAGTTTCAAGAAATGTGTTTAAGCAATCGAGAAAAACTGTAATAGAGGTTTTCTCCAGGAGTATATAATGGGTTTGGAAATTTTAGAAAAATTCTAAATTAATGCATTACAATTGAACTAAACCCATTCGATTTTAGATTTAGTCGACTAAAATCTTATTATATTTCGTCGACTAAAACTAGAGTAAAACTAAAACAATTCAGATGACTAAAATATGACTAAAACTAAAATGGCATTTTAGTCAAAAGACTATGACTAAAACTAAATCAAAATTTGCTGTCAAAATTAATATGCTGTAACCAACAGAAAGGTCAATCAGCTGAAAGCTCAATGTGACTTTCTGGGGAGAAATCCTTTGTAGCACACACAATGTCGTGCAAAGTACACACATCGTAAAACTGTTGACCAGAAGAGGAAAAAAGTTGAAAAGCCAGAAGGCCATTTGAAGCAGAACTTAATCCGGAGCCAGACAGCAGCAGGCCTACTAAAAAAACATGGATGTCAATGCCACAGCCCATCAAACACAAGGAAGAGTGCTTCATTTGTGGAAGAGCATGCACAACCAGGGAATAGATCCCCCATTTTGATCACCACTTATGACAGACAGAATGCAGTATGGGAAAAAGCAAACAAACTTGAAGATGAAGAGATACTACACAAGATTCATGGTCCTGATGGAAACAGGTATACTGATATGATTGTTGAGGACTTCCAATACCACAAGGAATGCATGACCAACTACCTGACAAAGCGTCTTCGTTCACAGGAAAAGACTAGTACTGCCAACACTCCATATGATGCTGCACTGAACCAACTCATATCTCGGACAGATGAGCTCCTTTTCAAAGTGAATGCCATATTCTTCGTTACAGCTTTGAGGGATGAATTCCATAAATACTTGGAAAGCCATGGAGTTCACAATGTTACCTCATATAGATGTTAGTCCTTGATTGCCCACCTTAGAAGGCACTATGAAGTAGGTGGCAATTGTAAAATAATGGTTGTGCCACAGAAAGGATGTTCTAGGCTGATTTGCCCAGGAGAAATTGAAGGAACTTAAGGAGAAAACTGAAGAGGCAGAGTATTAAGAAGAAAGTGATGATGAGTTGACACCAGATGACACCATAGTCTCTTCCTACAACACTGCAAAGAGAATACGGAAGGAGCTCCAGGACCAACGTAAGCAGACCCTGAAGGAAGCAAGATAAGCCAGAACAGCTCAAGCCAGTGGAAGTCACCAGATGCCTAGAAGTATGACTGAAGACCCGTCACTGCAACTAGAGATATCATACCTGGAGGCATCCCGAAGAGTGAGCTCTAACCTGTATAACCACCTGGCATGGATGATAACAGATGCATCTCCAGAGTTAGGTGAGGACGGCCGGGTGAAAACGCCGTAAAATAACGCGCGCTCTGTGCAACCAGAGCCCGTCTACGGAGAGCCTGGCCACCCCCTATTAAGTCCTATTGTACCGAATTTTGGTTGTAGTTCCACTGGGGGCGATCGCCCATGAGTGCAAAATGAATGGGAGTCTATGGAGCTAGACGGCTAAATGTGTCTCTTTCACCCGATTGCCGTTGAGAAATCTCAGATTTGATTGTAGGTTTTGCAAGTTCAACATAGGTTATAGGTCGAAAGTTGAATGAACGAGTACTTATGTCCTTTCGATTTCTTACAGGTTGAGTTGTTGTTGCCCATAACACGCTAGCATTCTGCTAATGAACGCTGATTGGTCAGTGAAGGACTGATTACGACCAGAGATACCGCTTGATGGCATCGTGTGTGAGTGTGTGTGTGTATTTTCGGCGTGGTCTTTTAAAACAAAAAAACAAAAACTCTTCTAGCACATGTATGTACCTGTGTCAGCTGTGTTGTCGATGCCTCGAGAGAAAAGAAAGTGCAGAGCGCAAAAGCACCAATGTGACTGAAGGATTGCCGTAAAGCAGTATCTCTGGTCATACGATGTGCATGACGTCATTGACATTTTAAAAGACTTTTTAAAGCAAATAAGTGACTCTAAAAAATCTAACACCCAGCAATGTGTCATTTCTTTCCATCTCCTTTCGAATACAACATTCAAATTACTAGACAAAAAATTATATCCAGGATTTCTCAGGATTTCTTATATCCTGGATTTTGAGGGGTATAGCTCCATAGACCTCCATTCATTCATTTTACGGCGTCATATGGCGAGATGAACGGCGTAAAAAGTGGAGCTTTCCATGCACACTAAAACGCCGTCAAATACGGCATCATTGACGTATTTCGCATGTTTTTACGCTGTTTGTAATTACAACAGCATATTTTGCGCCGTCAAATGCGGTTTAAAACGCCATATTTGACGGTGTTTGGCTGTAAACGCGATTAATCTATAGCGTAATTCTGAACCACTTGGCTTGCCATAGTATATATGTATACAAACATCAGCCGTCATGTTTATTCATGAAGGATGTCGTAATGGTATACTGGTATACACGTATGCAAACATCAGACGGTATATTTGTTCATGAGTGATAATGAATTGGTACGTTGTGAGTGATGTCAGTCTTATGTCATGATTTGTCATGCCCTTTTAAGCTGTTCGTTTAACATTCTTTCTCAAGGTAGAAAAGTCAACAGCTTAAACGATGGCTCTTAGAATGTCTCTTTTATTTTAGCAAACTGCCAAAAAACCTTTTCAGGCTGTGTACAGGTGAACCAAGAAAAGCTTAAGATTGCATGGAGCTGATAAGTATGAATGGCAGAAGAAAAAGGCTGCAATTAAAAAACAAAACAAGAGAGAATTATTTTAATGCAAGCAATAAAAAACGTACTCGGTTACCTAATGTAACCTCGGTTCTCTCTAGAAGAGGGAACAAGTATTGCGTAAGTTGCTTACGCTACGGGTAAAATAATCTTTTCTCGAGATATGAAGCCAAAAAATTATCCTTAATTTTTGTATTTATTGTCAACACAGTGCAGCAGCCAGCAGAGCTATAGCAGGTTATCTAGCGTGCTCATTGGCTGCCCTGCGGCAACTGCAGCAGCCTACCACTGAGCCCCGCGTGACATCACGCCCTCACGCGTCAAAGCCCGCCAGAATGGGAGTGGCTTAGCGTATATAAGGAAGGGCTCGGAGGCTGCTTCCCTGGTTTTCATCGACTGAAGTGAAATCAGCTCGTGGCGCGAGCACGGCAGGTTACGCAATACTTGTTCCTTCTTCTAGAGAGAACCGAGGTAACATTAGGTAACCGAGTACGTTCTCTTACGAGAGGTTCTCTCGTATTGCGTAAGTTGCTTACGCTACGGGAACCCCTTGTCAACGCCGTGTGCGCCAAGCATCCACTACATGAGTCCCAGGGGAAGCCCGGGGAACACAGATAAGTAGGAATCAGGCGGCCAGCAATGCGGGCCGGCGCATGTACATAATCACACCGTAGGGGAATACAGAGCGGCGCTGCCGGTCTATATTAAGAATATCAACCCTTATAGCAATAGGGATGCAATAGCATCCCAATATAGGGATATCCCCATTATAGCAATAGCAATAAGAGATGCTTAAATGAGAAAGAGATGCTTAAATGAGAACACTAGTGTACTATTTATGAAGGCTATATCCTTAATACCAAGCATATCTGCAGACTCTGTTGATTTTCTCCTTGATTCTTTTAACTCAAAAGTTAAAGGTGTAATTGATGATATTGCTCCTGTTAAAGTCAGGAAGAAGAGTGGCAGACAAAAAGCACCTTGGAGAAACTCAACAGCAGTGCTAAATATGAAAAGACAATGCAGAAAAGCAGAGCGCATGTGGCGGAAGACAAAACTTGTAGTCCATTATAACATCTACAAAGACAGCCTTCATGCTTTCAATATGGAACTAGGCAAAGCTAGACAGACTTTCTTCTCAAATATTATAAACAGCAATTTAAACAACACACGCACTCTTTTTGCTACTGTAGAGAGACTGACAAACCCTCCAAGCCAGATTCCCAGTGAAATGCTCTCAGAGAACAAGTGCACTGAGTTTGCTTCTTTCTTCTCTGAGAAAATCAATAATATCAGAAAGGTGATCAGCACATCCTTGAGTTGCACTGAGGTCAGACAGATCAAACCACCTGAGAAAGTAGTTACTATGTCTGATTTCAAAGAAATTGATGCGTTCTTTGACCGATCTCAAATCTTCCTTTCATAGGCAAGATCATTGAAAAAGTTGTCTTCAATCAGCTGAACAAATTCTTGAGCTTGAATGGATCCTTTGACAATTTTCAATCTGATTTCCGACCGCACCACAGCACAGAGACAGCGCTCATAAAGATAATAAACGATATTCGCTTAAATACTGATTCAGGTAAATTATCAGTGCTGGTACTACTTGACCTCAGTGCTGCATTTGACACTGTCGATCATAACATACTTCTTGACAGGCTGGAAAACTGGGTGGGGCTTTCTGGGATAGTCCTAAAATGGTTCAGGTCATACTTAGATGGGAGAGGTTATTATGTGAGTATAGGAGACCATAAGTCTGAGTGGACATCCATGACATGCGGAGTCCCTCAAGGCTCAATTCTTGCACCACTCCTGTTCAACCTGTATATGCTCCCAATGAGCCAAATAATGAGAAAGAACCAAATTGCTTACCACAGCTATGCAGACGACACACAGATTTACTTAGCCCTATCGCCAAACGACTACAGCCCAATTGACTCCCTGTGCCAATGCATTGACGAAGTCAACAGTTGGATGTGTCAAAACTTTCTTCAGTTAAACAAAGACAAAACTGAAGTCATTGCGTTTGGAAACAAAGATGAAGTTCTCAAGGTGAACGCATACCTTCACTCTAGGGGTCAAACAACTAAACATCAAGTCAGGAATCTTGGTGTGACACTAGAGTCAGACCTTAGTTTCAGTAGTCATGTCAAAGCAATAACTAAATCAGCATACTATCATCTGAAAAATATTGCAAGAATTAGATTCTTTGTTTCCAGACAAGACTTAGAGAAACTTGTGCATGCTTTCATCACCAGCAGGGTGGATTATTGTAATGGACTCCTCTCTGGCCTTCCCCAAAAGACCATAAGACAGTTGCAGCTCATACAGAACGCTGCCGCCAGGATTCTGAGCAGAACCAGAAAATATGAACACATCACACCAGTCCTCAGGTCTTTACACTGGCTCCCAGTTAAATTTAGGATTGATTTTAAAGTATTATTACTGGTATATAAATCATTCAATGGCCTAGGACCTCAATATATTGCAGATATGCTCACTGAATATAAACCCAACAGATCACTCAGATCATTAGGATCATATTAGCTAGAAATACCAAGGGTTCACTCTAAGCATGGTGAGTCCGCTTTTAGCTATTATGCCAGCCGCAGCTGGAACCAGCTTCCAGAAGAGATCAGATGCGCTCCTACAGTAGTCACATTCAAATCCAGACTCAAAACACTTCTGTTTAGCTATGCATTTACTGAATGAGCACTGTGCCACTGTTCGTCCGACTGTTTGTACTGTATTTTATTTTATTTTTCTAAACTGTTTTAATTATTCTTATTTCTTTTATTATTTTAATTTATTCTATGTAAAGCACTTTGAATTGCCATTGTGTATGAAATGTGCTATATAAATAAACTTGCCTTGCCTTGCCTTGCCTTATAGTGCAGCTCAACCAGGAGAGCTAAAGTCACATGAGAGTAGCCTGCACACGAACAATCTGGGCACAACATACACACCGCTTTGACTGACAAAAGTTTAGCCTGCAAGGTGGGAACTTCCAGGTTATAAAACCTAACAAATGTAGAGGGGGAGGCCCAGCCCGCCGCCATACAAATGTCATGAATAGAAATCCCGCTGGACCAAGCCCACGATGAGGCCATGCCTCTAGTGGAATGAGCCCTGTGGCCCAGAGGGCACTGCAGGTGTTTAAACGCATAAGCTGCTGCGATAGCGTCCACTATCCATCTGGACAGGCTATGTTTCGAGGCGGCGAGACCCTTGGTGCGTCCACCAAACGAAACAAAGAGCTGCTCCGAGCGCCTGAAGGCGGCGGAGCACGTAATGTAAACTCTCAGCGCCCTGACAGGGCAGAGGAGGTTATTATCGCCCTCGCTACCGGATGCTGGCAGAGCCGATAGAGAGATGACCTGTGCTCTGAAGGGAGTGCCAATCACCTTGGGGACATAACCATGTCTCGGTTTGAGGATGACTTTAGAGTCATTTGGCCAAAACTCGAGACACGTGGCGCTAACAGACAGCGCGTGTAGATCTCCCACACGTTTGACTGATGACAGGGCTATCAGAAAAACGGTTTTGAGCGAAAGGTATTTTAGATCCACAGAATCTAATGGTTCGAAGGGATGTGTTTTCAGGGCCTCTAGGACCAAAGAAAGATCCCAAATAGGAACCGACGGGGGCCGCGGGGGATTCATCCTCCTGGCTCCTCTAAGGAAGCGGATGATGAGCTCGTTCCTTCCTATTGACTGGCCGTGCGTCGACTCTGCGAACGCTGCAATAGCCGCAACATACACTTTGAGAGTGGAGGGGGACCTGCCCTCGTCCAACAGCTCTTGAAGGAAGCAAGGCACCCACGAGACCCCACAAGTTTGTGGGTCTAGAATTTTGTCGGCGCACCATGAGGAGAACACAGACCATTTAGACGCGTATAGCCTTCTCGTAGAAGGAGCTCTAGACTGCGTGATCGTGTTCACAACCCCTTCTGGCAAGGCAACGGGTATCCGTTGATTATCCATGCATGCAGAGACCAGCGCTCTGGATGGGGATGCCAAATTGAGCCGCCGGCTTGAGAGAGAAGATCTCTCCTCACCAGAATCGGCCATGGGGCCACGTGTGACAGCCGCATCAGCTCTGGGAACCAGGTTTGGTTCTCCCATCGCGGGGCTACGAGGAGCACCGAGTGGCTCGCTTCCCTGATTGCTCTTGATTACCTGTGGTAACAGCGAGATCGGAGGGAAAGCATACAGTGGGCGGCTGGGCCAGGTTTGGGCCAGCGCGTCCTCGTTCACTGAAAAGAACCTTGGGCAATGAGCATTGTCTTTTGACGCAAAAAGGTCGACTTCTGCTTTGCCGAAAAGGCGCCATAGTAACTGGACTGTCTGAGGATGCAGGGACCATTCTCCCAGGGGAATCTGGGCCGTCGTTCAGGTGGCCCGGCACGTGCGCAGCTCTCTGGGAGCGTAGCGAGTGCTGAGCCCAAACGAGGAGGCGTTCTGCTAGATCGCAGAGATTCCTGGATCTGACACCGCGCTGGCAGTTCACATAGGACTCCGTACGGACTAGAACTTGGTGGCCCCGTATGTATGGGAGGAAACGCTTCAGCGCGTTCTCGACCGCTATCATCTCCAGACAGCTTATATGAAGGTGTTTCTCTCGGTCTGACCACAGGCCAAAGACCGGTCTGCCCTCAAAGAGAGCGCCCCAACCTAAGTTGGAGGCGTCCGTCGAGATGACCTGTCGGTACGAGACAGCTCCCATCGTCACTCCTCGCTGGTACCAGTCGGCCGCTAACCAGGGCTCCAGGGCTGAAACGCAGCTCTGGGTCACTCTGATTCGTATGCCGCTGGTGAGGCACTCGAGTGTTCAGTCAGCGTTGCAGCGGGCGCATACGCAGTAAGCCCAGCTGAAGCACAGCTGCCGCTGATGCCATACAGCCCAGCATTCTCTGAAATGTTTTCAGAGGAGCAATGCTGCCCTTCTGGAAAGACGCGCACGCGCTGTGCCGACAAGCGGGCCGTCATAGCCACAGAGTCCAGCTCTATTCCCAGAAAAGAGACTGACTGACTGGGCAGTAATGAGCTCTTGGTCCAGTTGACCGTAAGACCCAGGCTTTCCAGATGGCTGAGAAGCACTGTTCTGTGAGATATAAGTTCTATATCTGACTGTGCTAGAATCAGCCAATCGTCCAGATAGTTCAGAATCCGCATACCCCGATTTCTCAGGGGAGCGAGAGCCGCGTCCATGCACTTCAAATGCATGTAAATGTACGGGGAGATAAAGACAGGCCGAACGGAAGGACGGTGTATTGATATACCTGACCGTCGAAGGCGAATCTCAAGAATGGCCTGTGACGGGGTATTATCTGAATCTGAAAGTACACGTCTTTCAGATCGAGAGAAATAAATCAGTCCCTCTGGCGAATTTGCGCGAGTATCTGTCTGGTTGTGAGCATTTTGAATGGCCTTCTCATGAGAGTTTTGTTCAAATATCTCAGATCTAAGATAGGTCTTAGAGCTCCGTCCTTCTTGGGCACGAGGAAGTAACGGGTGTAAAAGCCTGACTCGCTCAGAGAAGGAGGTACCGGTTCTATGGCCCCTTTGCACAGCAGTTTCGCTATTTCTGCGCGGAGTAGGTGTGCTACTTCCATATTCAGTCTCGTCTCGGTCCGTGCTTGAAAGCTAGGGGGACGGTGAGCGAACTGCAGCGAATAGCCCTGTTTTACTGTGCTCAGCACCCATTCTGACACACCTGGAATAGCTTCCCATGCTTCTGCATGTACAGCTAAGGGCAGAATGGCTTCCGGGTTTCAATCGCCGCACTTCGTGGGGTCGAGAACCTGAACCAGAGGTATGGGCACGAAGCGTGCGCTCTCGGTGCTTGAATATGGCGGCTCGCTGACAGCGATGGCTGTTCGTTTTACACATGATGTCCCGGTTGCTTTGGACGGGGAGCATTTTGTGGGAAAACCGTGACGCACGAGCAGTGCCGGGGGTAAAGTGTTTGTCAGTAAGTGTGAGCGCTCGTGAGCGGGCACAGGACTTACATTCATAACATGACCGGTTAGAGGTAACATTGGCCGTGTAACAGAGCGGGCAGTGAGTAGGTGTGGGCACGGGTTCGTGGGCACATTTCCTACATTTAACACTCGAGCGGCATTTGCCAGCTTTATGAGAGTGGGCTCTGTGAGGGCGAGAGACATGGGGGGTTATCGTGCTTGTGTGTAGGGGTGAACACAGAGACATGGGCACATCTTCTACACTTAAAACACCAACGGCGTGAGCCGGATAACCAGACATTACACTCTTTTGAGATTTCTCTGGGTTGCCGTGAAAACGGCGGTTGCGTGCAGGCGAGTGGGTTGTATTACCGGCTCGTTGGCTGCAAAATACACTTCTGCAGTAGCCCTACTAAGGGGACTGACAGAGTAATGCTTTGAAGGGTTATATGTTTAGACGCTCAAATACTCGCGGGAGGGTGCGAGAGGCAGGTTTGCTTTCTGTATGTAAGAAATCTTGCCGTGAACATTTTTATCTGCTGCCAGAGCCAGGATTCGAACACGGGTCTCTGGCGTGAAAGCCTAAGGTTTCGCCACTGAGCCACAGGGGGAGAACACATAAGCTTTCGGTCAGCATGAGCATATAAGAGAGAGCGTCATCATGTTCTGTGTTGGCGTTTGTTTGCAGGCGTGCATGTATTATAACAGGCTCATATACTGCAATATTAATATTTCCAGCCGCCAGAACTTAAGAGGGGACTGAGAAATGTGTGAGAATTGGAGGTTGGTCCGGCCTCGGCGGGACTAACAACACTCTCTCTCCTCCTTTCGCCGGTGAGTGAGGCGCGCGGGGTGCTGAACATTGCTTGTGACCGTCCGCTCTGACCTCCCTTCTGAACGGCGCAGTTTGCGCGGCTCAAACAAAGGGAGAGAGAGCGGGAAGAGGGGTCGTAATAGGCGAATAGCCAGAGAGCGTCAACATGTCTTACAGTATGTTGGCGTTTGTTTGCAGGCGTGCATGTATTATAACAGGCTCACTTACTGCAATATTGATGTTTCCATCCGCCTGAACTTAAGAGGGGACTGAGAAATGTGTGAGAATTGGAGGTCGGTCCCGCCTCGGCGGGACTAAAACACTCTCTTTCCTCCTTTCGCCGGTGAGTGATGCACGCGAACGGGGCGCAAGGGGGGGATAGCTTCCTTGTAACGTAAAGAAAGCTAGCCCTGTGACCGTCCGCTTCTGACATCCCTTGTGAACGGCGCAGTTTGGACAAAGCAATAAGAGAGAGAGCGCAAAGCACAACAATGGGAGAGAGAGCGGGAAGAGGGGTCGTAATAGGAGAGTAGCCAGAGAGCGTCATCATATTTTGCGTCGGCGTTAATGAGTGATTCATTCAAACGGCTGATTCATTCAGGGATGAGGCGGTTGTAAATGAATAGGAATTCATTGAATCTTTGACTCAACTGATTCGTTCAAAATATTGAATCATTCGGTAATGAAACAAGGTTGAGTTTTCCTTAGAGATGCGCAGTGGAACTATTTTCGCTGCTGAAATAGAACAAAAAATGCCAAAATTGTGTCTAAAATTCAACTGACTTAATATTAATTACTTGTTTATTGAACTGTAATATGACATCAGTGTCACATTTTCAATCGTGATGGTATTCAGCGCTCTTGGTCGTGTGATGTTGCTTAACTTTATCATATGTGTTATAAAAACTCCACATTTTGAATGTTTCATTTGTTTCCAAGTTAGGCTCCCACAACCTTGTTCATCAGTAGCCTACATTATATAGGCTATTAGGCTATTGTATTCACTATCAGTCGCCACATAGGCCTACACTAAATGAATGCAGAATAGTATTTTTTGTTATTGACGTTTTAATCAGGCTCTTTGTCCGGTCGAGCATGTAAAATTCTCTTTCACTTGCCCCTTCAAAAAATCCACTTGGCCTGGACAAGCGTAAATGTCGAGCCTTTAATACATATCAAAACATATTTTAAATATGATGTACTAATTTCATTATAGCACTCATCAGCCTGCAGCATCCAAGACAATGTTTACTGTAAACAACACAGAGACAGAACAGCACAAACAAACTATAGGGTCATAAGTTATAACTCATGTCTCCATTTGTGTTTTACAGTTAGTTACAGCTTTTAGACTTTAAAAACATTTATCACCACTTGTGATTCACAAAGTGAAAATGAATTTTAAGAAGTTTTTTTCTATCCAGTTGTCTAATGGCTTTTACTGATAAAACAGACACTTTACTCTTGTTCTGAGGACATAGTTTAACCTGTCTTATTTGACTTTTATTTTAATTTGTTTACATGACAGCTCTGACAAAAAACAATATGATAATAAAAGATTTTGGGTTGAACACCAAATTACAAAAACATTATTATGTGAAAGTGAATAAAGTTATATGTGTGTGTGTGTGTGTGTGTGTGTGTGTGTGTGTGTGTGTGTGTGTGTGTTCAGTTATAAATATAGCCTATGCTGTGTAAGTTATATAGCCTACGTTTGAAAATGATAGGCCAATAACTTTAAATAAACATTTAATAACCCATAAATAAATTATAATTTATAATATGGACTATAGCATTTACTTAATTTACAATGTAACATTTATTAATTTACTCTAGCACTTAAGATATCAGTAAAAAATGCCACAATAAACTAAAGGATTAAAATGTGGGTAAATCTAAAAGTAAGATAAAAAAAATATTAGGCTACAAGTTCGAACATGGCCGGAATGTGCACGTTGAGAAACACGTTCAAATTGGTCGTCTTAACGTGGTAAAACTGTGCGTCTTTACACGTACTAAAGTAACGCGACGACAACTGACGCCTTAACATGACCAGAATGTGCGTGTCTACACATACAAAAGAAACACGTAAAAAATTGCCACGTTAACGCGACAAAATTCACGCGTTTCGTTTAAAGTCTTTGACCCCGTTCGCCTTCCATAGTAGAAAGCTGTGTGCGTCTCATATTGACGCCTGAGCCGAAGCTAAAGTTGCCATGTGCGTTGGAGGTAGATGCCGACGGACGTGACAAAAGCGTAAGTATATGACGCCCTGGGAATGAGTATATCTGTTCTGATTTCACTTGCTTAATACAAGTCAACTGTACTCCAGGAGAGAGCTGATATAAATATATTGAAGGGGGTGAAAACCAAAAAAAACAAAATGGGATCAAGAGGCTCAAAACCAGCGCCAACACCAAGACCACCAAATCCAGGTGAGAGGTATATATATATATATATATATATATATACACACACACACACACACACACACACACACACACACACACATTCTCAGAGAGATACTACCAAATTATTGTTAAACTTAATTGCTATATGTTTTTCCATAGAACTGGATAAACCATGGAGGAAATTTGACTGGGGGTAAGCCGTACATGTAAGCTATTCTGTATGCAGACCAGTACTTTATTTCGTTTTTATGTGCAGGCTATGTCTTTGTGCAAAGCAGTCAAAACACTGATCTGTTTAGATAAAACTGCAAATACTGTGTAAGGTAAGAATTTATTTCCCTGTAAAATATTATTGCTCTCCCCGAACATTTCACCAACTAGAATTATTTGTTGTCTTAAGAATGACCACGATCTTGTGCATAATATATCTGAAATGATTCTGCTCAAGTTCTTTTTTTAATTTTTTTATATGGGACTATTGATTATTGGAAAATTATGATTGGCCATGATGTGTGATGTAAATTTTAAACATGATATTATAATATTACAAATTTTATTAATTATTTTAGAATGGAAATGTATCCAACATTTTACTTGGTAAAATGACAAAAAGTAGAAAAATTACCCATTTTATCCTCATAAGTTGATATCACATGGCAATATTGGCATTGAAACTGTTAGATAAGTGATTTGGTATAACAATACCTGATATGAGTTGGGACGATCGAGAGGGTTTGGCTACACCTTTCAGGATTTGTGCGGCACGGGCAAATGCGAGTTTTGGGGCCCCCTCCCACGACCAAAATCACTACTTTTAAAGGGAAAACAACAACATCTTTTAAATAAAAATAATAATTAAACACTGTGATGTTAAATTTGATATTGTGGCTTTTTATGTGATCATATACTTGCATGTACCATTATATTATTAACACTACCAAAATCAAGCTCAAATGAAGTAGTTTTTGTCCAGTGAATGTCGTGTTTTTTCGTCATTAGAACGGCTGCATCTGAGGCAGTCAGTCCATCACATCATGTTTTCATCAGCTTAAAGGTTATGAAAATGATTGTAGCTGTAGCCATGTTGGCACTCGTTTTTTCTGTTTTCTTTTCCTTTTTTTCTGTCATTTGTCCAAAATCTCACATTATAATGAAGTGCTAACAAATACAAGTACAACTTGTAACAAATACAAGACGCTCTTTTCCATTCCTCAAATACATAAAAGATTACTACCCTTTATAAATATATAAATATATATATATATATAACAATTATTTATATATATTTATATTATATATATTTTATTATATATATATATATATATATATAGATATATAAATTATTATTATTAGTTTTTATTATTTATTATTTTTTTACAAACTGCTGTACTTATTAAAAGAACCAGTTCTTTAATTACCCTTGCATTGTAAATAGAGATGCTCCAAACTGCTTGTGGCACTTCATTCATGATAGAGATGGGTGGAGTTATTATAGTGAAAGTGCTAGGCACCTTTTGAAATTGTTTGCGTTCTTATTATTCTTCCTCTTCCGTATGGAAGTCTATGGCAGCCCATAGAACTGCTTGTGAGAAAGTAAAGACATTTGGCACACTGATAGAGGACAGTCGGACCTGTCACCATAGCAAATTTGAAGTCTCTAACACAATCCCTCTGGGTCCACCAACTGTCCAAAGTTTTACTCATGTTTATGCTAATAACTTTTGAACCATACAGGCTCGAAACGAAATACCTTTTCCCACTGATTCCTTGGCTCAATGCGATTCGATTCGCATCACTGATGACGTAATTTTTCTTTATGTAAATCTTTCCGCCATTTTGAATATTTTAAAAACCTACTGTTTCAACTCATCCTAGACGTTTGCTCCGATCTTCACGAAAATTTCACCAGATCATCTTCAGAACATGCTGACAAAAATTCATAATAAAATAAAAAGTTGATTCGTCAAACCATTCTTGAATACCGCGCAAACTAATTTTACGTAGCACTTGGCTATTTTTGCGTATAACTTCTGAACAAATCATAAAAGTGGTCTCATTAGATTCAGGGCGTCATGCCGAGTCGACTAATATCTAATTATGAATTTTGTGCTAAAATTATGTATTTTATGAATGCATGAACGTATCTTTACGAAACTCGGTATGGGTCATCAATACGATGCCCTAAAGCAGTGGTTCCCAACCCTGCTCCAGTGCTGCGTTCCAGTCCACTTTTAGACACGCACTTGCGAACTTCCCTAAGCACTTCCCCTCGGGGGAATCCCTGCCGCCATTTTGAAGTGCGTTCCACTTCGTGAAGTGGACGAGGGAAGTTTATATGGACAGACCCTCGTTCCCTCGATTTTGACCGAGGGAGCGAGTCTGCTTCAAATGTACACTTCAGGCATCTATATGTCCCACAATGCAGTACGATTGTGACGTCACCACATATCTCGTCTAATCACCACCACACAGACAACTCTATGATATATTAATTATAATTTTTTTTTTTTCATTTAAAACAACCCAAACACACCTATAAACATTTGGATGCTGCATTAAACAAATTATTAAAGGGAAAAAAATGTAAATAATAAATCAACTCCACAGCTGATTCCAAGTGATCAAGGGCTTAGGACGTTCCAGTTCAGACCATTGCAGTTTCCGCCAGTAGTGGGCACTCGCAATGACGTGCATCCGAGTGAACGAGACGGAGGGAAGTTAGCGAGTGAAGGGCATGACAATTTTGGACTGGAACGCAGCACTGGAGTACCCCCAACACTGCAAGTTTTCTTTGTCTCCCTAATCAAACACACCTGATTCAACTCTCATCAGCTCATTAACCCATGTGATAATGAGCTGATGAGTTGAATCAGGTGTGTTTGATTAGGGTGACAAAGAAAACGTGCAGTGTTGGGGGTACTCCAGGAGCAGGGTTGGGAACCACTGCCCTAAAGGAGCCTGAGAAGTTTCGAACCAGCGCCACCTAGTGGTAACATTTATTTTTCAAATGCATATAACTCTAGGTGTGGTTAACTTATTTTCACACAAGTCATCTCCTTATGTTCCTGAATTCTTGCCGAGTCTAACGATACCAAACATGCTAGGTTTTGCCTTACTGTTTGTGTAGCGTTGTGATTTAGTGCTTTAAAAACATTTGCCAATATCTTCAAAACCGTTAGACCGATCAAGACGAAACCACCGTAGGAAGTTTGGAAACATAGGTCGTTGGCTAAGTGCACTTGCTCAAATGTAAAAATTTTGATAGTAAGTGGCAAAAAAAATCCAATCAAAGTCGCCCATAGTTCATTTTTTATGCTCTCATACATAAATGTCTATAACTCTAAAACAATATCAGATATTTTCACCAAATTTGACACACACATGTATGTGCTCAGTCTGAGAACACATACAAAGAGGTGGAACTGCACCACTTGGTGGTGCTATAATAGAACAAAACAATGCTACACTTAAATGCTACACTTTACGAATGCATTGTGGCTCTTCAGCTATCAGGTTAACCATAAGCCACATTAGCATTAAGATAGCTTAGCATGCTAATCTGGTTAACATGCTTTTCTGTGCTAATTCTGAAGCCTCTCCTCGGCAGTTTGGTATGTCAGCGAGTGGTGCAAGCTGCTAAACCACGTGCCCCGAACCATTCAGGTTGTGGGTTCGAATCCTCGCAGTAAATTTGAAATCCGGAAATCAACATCAATAGTTAATTTCAACACTTGTTTAAAAGTGTATATATGGGAACCACCCACAAAGTGTTAGTTCAACACTTTCAAAAGTGTTGCCTCTCACAACACCAACACTGTGTTACAATATGAACACTAAGAGAGTTAAATATTAACACCAATGCATATAACAACAACACTGTTACAGGGCTGGGTGCAGTTAAAATTCTACACTGTTCTGGTGTTGACCTAACACTTAAAAAAAAAAATACAAATCACGATGTTCTCAACTTTATAGGAGTCAAATATTACAAAATCCTGGTGTTGATAGAACACCTTTTTACAAATACAAACAACACTAAGGCTATGTTTACACGGAAACGATCTGAAGAGAAAACGCAAAAGTGGCGTTGCGTTATCACTTTTTTTATTCTGCGTTTAGACGAGCGTTTTGGGGGGGAAATCTGCGTGCATATGGTGACGCAAAATTGTGTGAAATTCGATGTAGTATGCACTCCAGGCGGCTAGGTGGCAATGGACCGGTGATCGGTGCCTTCACTGTCTAACATACTTTTAGACTAACATACTTTTATACACAACCACGTCCAAGTGATCTGAGGGCGCGAGCGCATCCTGGTGTGTGACGTGTGCGCAGACTGGTGCATAGATATATACACTAGATGTCGCCTTGTCTACGGCAGTTCATTGGAACGAATGTCATTCGTTCCAATGAACTGCCGTAGACAAGGCGACATCTAGTGTATATCTCTATGCACCAGTCTGCGTACACGTCACACACCAGGATGCGCGCGCACCCTCAGATCACTTGGACGTGGCTGTGTATAAGAGCTAAAAACGATATAAATACTGTTCGTTTTCTCACACAAAGCGCTCGTTTCGTGTCTTAGGCCATCAATGTGTACTTACGATGGGGAATTGTTTAATTTGGACGATGGGGAATTGTTTTAATTTGGACTCTGTGCATGCTCTTTGAGACAGTGACCATAGACCTGCATTATATGACTGACAGACAAAAACGGTTTGACCTAAAAATATCAAAATTTAAACTACTGCGGAAAAAAAGACACCTACATCTTGGATGCCCTTGAGGTAAGCTAAAACATAACCAAAATTTAATTTCAAAGTGAACTATCCCTTTAAGAAATCTCACTAAATAGTCAGCTGCTGGAAAAATCTTTGTTCCCATCTTGTGGCTTTGTGATGTTGGGGGCAGGTGACAGGCAGAGGTTTCCCAATCAGTTGAGTCTAAAATTAAACAGCAAGAAAACATCTACCTGTCAAATCATGAAAACAATTGGTTTGAAAACTCATTTTAAAGGTACAATACTTAAGAATTTTGTAATAAAATATCCCCAAATCACTTGAACAGTGTTATATATTTCCTGCAGTTGTGTACTTACAATATCCCAAAAGTCCCCAAAGATTTTTAATTTTAGAGAAATTCCAATTTTAAATAATTGTCCGTCCTGGAAAAAATGTTCACTTGTCGCCTGTCACTGACGTAATATCCGCGTTCTCCCTGGTTTCCGCTCTACTGCCATAGTAACCATGGCGACAGACGTGGACAACTGCGTAGTTCGTAATGTCTATCTGCACGCTGTTGTTGTTTCGTGCAAACATTATGGACCATGGCAAGCAGACTTTGGAGAAAAAAAGGAGAACTAAAACGAGGATCAGCGTGACGTTTTGAAATGTTTGATCTGTATGTTATTCTAATGTTGATCTAGCTTACTGCTAGTCTCATATAGCCAACAAATGAACAGAATAACATTCTAACTTTCAACACACTCAAATGCAGTTTAGTGTGATAGTGTAGACCAAGTGAAACAGTGCTGCATTACCTCACAAGTAGTTCGTGTAGTTCGGTAGAATGAAATGTCCTTATTCCTTTATATCCGCGAGGCTCGCAGGACGCGCGTGTGGCCCTGATACCTGTCTCTTATTAGCAATCGCGCCCTGCTTCATACCACAGTCATGATAAAAACATCAATGTATTCACTGTGGTAGACTTTTCCCTAAACCTGACTATCTAGCGTATGCAAAGCGACACTTAATAAATAAATCTGGCGTCTTAAAGTCAACACCCATAACGTCTTTCAATCGACACTTAATAACCTTTTTACTCTAGCTCTCTGCGTCTTAATACCACAACTGGCCGAGTCTCTTACTCTAACTTACTTGCTTCCCTAAACTGACCTCCCTAAACTAGCTTCCTGCGCAGGAATAAATCGACAAACAGACTCAAGCAAATGTCCTTTTAAATGCTTTAATCACGGCCAGGAGATCTTCCCAAGCAGTTCTCAGGGAATCTCGAAAAGCAAGGCCGGAGGATCTCAGACAAATTCCATTGAGAAAATCCCACAGTACACAAGAATACAACAGTTTTTATAGTATAGAGGTATAAATGGCATAAATTAAATTAAATGGCATAAATGTCACGCTGCATTACATAATTTCCCCACTATTTGATTGGTTCTTCATATGCAAACCCCTCTGTTACTAGGTAAAGCAAACTTTGTTTTAATGATGACTTTATTTGTTAATCCCAAGATTCTAACAGACTGTCTAGTTTCATTTCCCAAACTATGTTATTTATACACACACACGCACACACTCAAAGTCACAAGTTTTCCATTGGTTTCGTACAGTACATCCTGTTCAAATGTTAGATGTTAAATAAGGTTAGATGTTAGAAACATGGTTAGTTTAATATACAGTTTAAATTTTCACGACATCACTCATCCATAAACATTATTAGATCCATTGGCTTGACGACAAGTTCCATAATTCAGCAGAAAGTTTTGCATCATCAACCTACGCCTTTGTTATTGTAAGAGGTTAGCGACCCCTAGTGGCGAACAAAATAATACATATTGTATCTTTTAATGCATGTATAAATGCGATTAAAACACTTAATATATGCGTTTTCCCTCCTCGTATGCCTTGCATCGCGAGTAAAAAAAAAAAAAGGTGTCTGTTAAAAAAAGTTTCAGCTCGTTTCGTCGCACCCAGCGCATAAATGTCCCTGATATAACGAATTACACTCTCTCTGTGTTGTTTAGATTTACCTCTACATATTTTCACCAGCCAGAGGGTGTGGTTTACACTAGCAATGTTAATCCATTGAAATTCAACACCAGAAAATTTAATCTTTACTCTAAGAGTCCTTAACACCAGGATTTCAACACTGGAGATGTTACTATGCGGTGTGGCACATGCCCAGACCGCAATAGGTACTGTGGCCAGAAGTGGTGCAAAGATGCTTGAGTTCCAGACACAGTGTCTAACTAAGAAGGAACTTAATAAATAAGACATGTGGTGCATATAAAAATAATTAATTTTGAGTTGATTCTCACTTGAATTATCAAACATCGGCATGTTGGTGAATATACATCTCCCCAGTGGCGCAATGAGTTAAGTGACAGCATCTGATCCAGAGATAGTGGGTTTGAGTCCTGCGTGGGATGTCTTTAGGAATATTGTGTTGTACTGTCTTTCTCTTGGATTAGAAAGAAGTATGTGTTTGTTCATTCTGTGTTCATTCTCATCTGAACTTCTGTTCATTTTGAGTTAATTTTTACCTGTACTTCTGAACCAGCTGTTTATTCATGTATGTTCAATTTCTGCTGTTTTTGCTCTTCTAGAAATATAGCTGCTCTGCAATGCTGTTGCAGCTGCTTCAGGGGCTTGGTCCCGTATCGCTGCTTGCAGCTATATTTCTTCTTCTACTTTTGTTATTTGCAGCAGACTAGACGCAGCGAGCTTGCAGGAGAGCCACGCCCCCAAAGTCTGACATAAAATGTTATTTCACACAAAAAAAGAAAATCACAATTAATCAACAAGAATAAATCAACAAAAAACAACAACAACACAATGAAATAAACACTCTAAATACAAAAGGTAAGGCTGAGGGCTAAAGGGCAGGGAAAACAACCACTCACTTCTGAAAGAAACCACAAAAGAAAGTTCTGATCACTCACACAAAATCAGTGTGCAACCCACCACGAGCACACGGAGGAAACAAGGATGGATCCCGCCATGAAGCCCTCAGCACCTAACAAAAGATAAACTTCACAAATACACACGCACGCACGCACACACATACACAGAACACTAAAGATCAGGGATCACGATTAACAAAAATTAGTCTAATCAAAACCACATATTACCAATCATAAGAAAAATCCTAATAAATAAAAGAACGAAAACAAGGCCCAACCGTGCTCTGAGCAATGCTTCAACACCAGAAAATTAACTCTTTACTCTTTATTTATTTTTTTATTTATTTTTTTTATTTCACACACGTCATACTTTTAAAGAAATACAAAATTACAGTAGTTATATAGTTATAGGATGATTATTGTGTGAAAAGGGGGGAAACCCCAAAGAAGCTATTAAAAGCTTTTAATAGGGGGCCCAATAACAACATGCAACAAATAATATACAAAAACAAAAAACTCAATCCATAGACACAAATAAACAAATATATAAATACAACAAGACACAAACAAACAGACGATCCCAGCACAAGTATAACACTGAAGTGTTCAAAAGGTGTATGTTAAAAGCATTTTTTCCTTAAGATGTTTCTTAAAAGCGGAGACAGAAAGCAACAATTTAAGATTTTCCTCAAGCTCGTTCCAAATCTGCGGACCTCTACAGACTACACTCAGGCTCGTACATTTCAATCGTCTTATTTTACCAGTAATTAAATGTTTTTCCCTTGTGTGATATGTATGCTGGGGTCGACTGATTGGGACAAGTTCACACAATCGGTAATTTAGCTTATGGACAACCTGAAATATCATACAGGCATTATGAAAAGCATTATATTCAGTAAGTCTTAATAAACCAGGGCGATGAAACAAAGGACGCGAAGGGGTATTTAGCTCAGACCACGTTAATACCCGTATAATTTTTTTCTGTAAAGACTGTATTTTTTTCAAGTAGCTAGTAAAAGTGTTACACCATATGACATTACAATAATTTAAATGGGACTCAAACAAGGTTTTATATAAGATGACAAGTGCTGACTGTGGGAGAAAATTTCTTACTTTGAAAAATAGTCCAACGTATTTTGATAATTTTTTTATTAACTGATCAATATGATATTTAAATTGTAGACATTCATCAATAAAGACTCCAAGAAATTTAGTGGTGTTTACTCTTTCAATAATTTGTTCATTTATTTTAAGACAAACATGCTTATTTGCCAATTGATTCTTTTTGGAATGAAACACAATGTAGTTTGTCTTGTTTATGTTAAGAGATAATTTATTACACCGAAACCAGATAGCAACATTTCTTAGCTCTCTATTTATTGTTTCTTCCATTACATCTGGACTCTTATGAGACATAAATAAGTTTGTGTCATCAGCAAATAAAACCTTGTGTAAAGCCATTGTGGAATTTTCAAAATCATTTATATATATTAAAAAAAGAAGAGGGCCCAAAATGGATCCCTGAGGGACTCCACATTTAATGGGTTTACTTATTGAAATTTGTTCATTGATACTTAGATACTGCTGTCTACCAAATAGGTAACTTGTGAACCAGCTAAGGCCTAATCATCTGACACCATAATGGTGTAATTTATTCAAGAGGATGTCAAAATCAATAGTATCAAACGCCTTAGATAAATCTAAAAAAATACCAGTACCGCTGTCACCTTTATCGATGGCATCATTGATCTTTTCAGTCAGATCGAGTACTGCCATACATGTGCTTCTTTTTTTCCTAAAACCATATTGAGAAGCAATAATATTAAATTTATCAAGGTAGCCATATAGCCTATTGTACATTACTCTCTCTAAAACTTTTGAAATTGTGGGCAAGATTGATATCGGACGATAATTGCACATATTTTTATCTCCAGATTTAAACACTGGTATAATTCTGGCAATTTTTGTCCTTTTTGGTACAATTCCAGAGAGCAGAGAGAGATTAATACAATAAGTCAATGGCTCCATGATATTATATGCTATGGCTTTCAGAACTTTACTACAAATTTCATCCTCACCAGCAGTGTACGAGCTACGTAAATTTGTAATTATTTTATAGACTTCATCGCAATTAGTTGGTTTCATAAAAAAAGAATTTACATAGGAGCCCCGCAAGTAGTGGTCAAAAGTGATACCCTGAGGTTGAACTATTTTGTTAGAGAGTTTTTCCCCAATAAAGTTAAAGTAGTTATTAAAATTATTTGCTAAATCAATGTCATGCGTATATTTATTACCCAAATTTGAGTGTATGCCCACAGAATTTGGAAACACAGCATTGTTTTTGCTCTTGTTAAGGACTTCATTTAGCACTTTCCAAGACCTCTTAGAGTCACCCTGTGACGCTTTTAGGAGGTATGTATAGTGGTTACTTTTACTTTTCCTTATTATATTAGTAAGTTTATTCCTGTAAGTAGTATATGTGTCCTTGTTCATAGCACTTGGACATTTTAAGAACCGTTTATAAAGCTTATTTTTATGGGTGATAGATTTTAAGATACCCTTTGTGAGCCAGGGGTTGAGACCAGTTGCGCAGTGTCCGGCGTTCTTTTCAGGAATAGCTTTCCATGTTTTAGCCTGTAAGTTTTCACTCAGTAGTTTCAGGGTTCTCTCATTTAGTACTTTAATTTTTGTTTTTTGCCGTGGTAATTCATTCTTATTTGCAAGATCTAGAAACAATACAATCGGAAAATGGTCAGTAATGTCAGATAACACAACTCCAGATTCTAGTCTAGTATTTCGAATGTTTGTGATGATATTGTCAATAACTGTCCTAGTGGAGGGCGTTACTCTGGTAAATTGATTTATGGTACAAAAAAAAAAGAAAATGAGTGCAAGGTATTAACAAAGTCTCTTTTTACAACGTCATCTTTGGAGACATCAATATTGAAGTCCCCAAGTATGACACAATCTTTGTTTTTCTTGTTTATGGAAAATAAAATGTCCTCCAGTTTATCCTCGAAAGCGTCAAGGTCAGAGTCTGGAGGCGAATAAATCACTCCTACTATCTTTTTTTTTTGCATTAGAGAGGTTTATTTCAATAAAAAGTGAATCAGAATGATTGTCATCTAAGACAACATCATTACAAACATTAATATGATATCTAGAGTGAACATACACTGCTCAAAAAAATAAAGGGAACACTTTTTAATCAGATAATAGCATCAAGTCAGTTAAACTCCTGGGATATTGATCTGGTCAGTTAAGTAACAGAGGGGGTTGGTAATCAGTTTCAGCTGCTTTAGTGTTAATGACATTAACAGCAGGTGCACTAGATGGGCAACAGTGAGACAACCCCCAAAACAGGAATGGTTTTACAGGTGGAGGCCACTGACATTTTTTCCCTACTAATCTTTTTGGACTGTTTTTCACCAGTTTTGCATTTGGCTAGGGTCAGTGTCACTACTGGTAACATGAGGCGATACCTGGACCCTACAGAGGTTTGCAGGCAGTCCAGCTCCTTCAGGATGGCTCATCAATACGTGCCATTGCCAGAAGGTTTGCTGTGTCTCCCAGCACAGTCTCAAGAGCATGGAGGAGATTCCAGGAAGACAGACAGCTACTCTAGGAGAGCTGGACAGGGCCGTAGAAGGTCCTTAACCCATCAGCAGGACCGGTATCTGCTCCTTTGTGCGAGGAGGAACATGATGAGCACTGCCAGAGCCCTACAAAATGACCTCCAGCAGGCCACTGGTGTGAATGTCTCTGACCAAACAATCAGAAATAGACTTCATGAGGGTGGCCTGAGGGCCCGACGTCCTCTAGTGGGCCCTGTGCTCACTGCCCAGCACCAGGGAGCTCGATTGGCATTTCCCATTGAACACCAGAATTGGCAGGTCCGCCACTGGTGCCCTGTGGTTTTCACAAATGAGAGCAGGTTCACCCTGAGCACGTGACAGACAGGAAAGGGTCTGGAGAAGCCGTGGAGAATGTTATGCTGCCTGTAACATCGTTCAGCATGACCGGTTTGGTGGTGGGTCAGTGATGGTCTGGGGAGGCATATCCATGGAGGGACGCACAGACCTCTGCAGGCTAGACAATGGCACCCTGACTGCCATTAGGTATCGGGATGAAATCCTTGGATCCATTGTCAGACCCTATGCTGGTGCAGTGTGTCCTGGGTTCCTCCTGGTGCACAACAATGCCCGGCCTCATGTGGCGAGAGCATGCAGGCAGTTCCTGGAGGATGAAGGAATGATACCATTGAAGGGCCACCACGCTCACCTGACCTACATCCAATAGAACACCTCTGGGACATTGTGTTTCGGTCCATCTGACATCACCTGGTTGCAGACTGTCCAGGAGCTCAGTGATGCGCTGGTCCAGATCTGGGAGGAAATACCCCAGGACACCATCCGTCGTCTCATTAGGAGCATGCCCCGATGTTGTCAGGCATGCATACAAGCACGTGGGGGCCATACAAACTACTGAGTACCATTTTGAGTTGCTGCAATGAAATTTCAGCAAAATTGACAAGCCTGCTGCATCATTTTTTCACTTAGATTTCCGGGGTGTCTTTGAATTCAATCCTCTGTAGGTTGATCATTTTCATTTCCATCAAACGATGTGGCATCCTTTCGTTCATAACACATTACCCAGTCCATATTAGTATAGATATCCAGCATGATATTTTTCCCCATTGAGATCTGATGTGTTTTCAAAGTGTTCCTTTAATTTTTTTGAGCAGTGTATAAACAAACACCACCACCAGTACGGCCAAGCCTATTTTTGGTAATGAGCTTATATCCATCTAGGTTAAGAATATCAGTAAAGGTCCTATCATTAAGCCAGGTTTCACTGCAACCAATAACATCAAAGCTACAGTCAGAGTTAGAAAGTAAAGTAGCTAATTCTTCATGGTGTTTACCCAAGCTTCTAATGTTAAGGTGCAGAAATGAGCAACTGTTTGTATTATTTAAGCTTTTTAATTGTTCAGGAGTGTAATATCTGCAATTTAAATTATCTATATCAATACAATGTTTTACATCCTCTCCATCATAATTCAATTCATCAAAGGCCATGTGAAAAAAATAGTATCGTATTTAAGTTGGTTAGCCAAGAAGTTTGCTGGGATCATATAAAAATAAAAATAACATATACACACAAAACCCATACATACATACACGTACATGTTTACACAGATAACGTTAATCTACTGCTATAGTAAACTAAACTAGCTCCCTATTTAATTAGCTTTCTACCCACAACATTACGTTGAGAGCTTAAAAGGAAAATAAATTAGGGCCAACAGTAATGTAATAATCTGAGAAATATAACTTCAGACGCTATACTTCAAAAGAAAACAAAATAGCTCTCCCCTTTATGAGATGCATAAATTAAGATACCAGAACACATGATAGGGGAAGAGTGAGTCACCTCTGGAAAACAATGTCTCAGTAGTAAAGTCTTAGAACGTCATAAATCCAAATCAAGTCCGTAATCATCAATACTTTACTTAACAGTCTGGTGAACATACAACTGTTTTGCGAGGATATGTGTACACACACACACACACACACACACACACACACTCCCCGGGGCAGACAGATGCAATCGTGCACAGTGATTAGTGAATAGCATTAGTTTAACGAAAAGATGCTATATAATCTTTAGATTCCGCGACTGATGCAAATCCTTTCCTGTCTCCCTCTTTCAGTTTAATGGTGAGCCTGGCAGGGAACAGCAGGGCTGGTTTAAGTTCTAGTTTATATAGCTCAGTCATTACCTCTCGGTATTGTTGTCGTTCCAAAACTTACGGAGCATAATCCTCATATATGGAGATCAGGTTATCCTGGTACTTCAGCTTCCCTCTCATTAACCGTGTTTCGCGAATTATTTTATCCTTTACCTGGAAATTGTGAAGGCGGATGATAACCGGTCTCGGCCGCTGACCCGGCTGTGGTTTCCTAGCGAGGGTCCGGTGAGCTCTGACGCATTCCGGCGTAGAGTCAAGAATCTTGTCGCCAAAGATCTCAGCCAGCATCTTCGAAAAGAAAGTAGTGGGATTGTACCCCTCAATCAATTCCGGAAGACCAAGCACTCTGATATTCTTGCGCTTACTACGAGATTCTAGATCAATAACTTTTGCAACAAGTATAGCGTTGCTCTCAGTTAGCTTGGTACATGTAGTTTCCAGAGCTAGCAGACGTTCGTCCTGCAGGTTAGCATTCAATTCGAGCTCTCCGATCTTCACAACGTGATCCGTCACCGTAGTTTGAATACGATCAAGCTTTTTTTCAAGTTTCACCATGGTGGCGTTGAAGTCAGCTGTAAGGGCTTTTCGGTTCTCCTCTAATAAGGTGGCTATGGATGCCAATGTCAGCACTTCTCCTCCGTCGTCAGGACTTGTAACTCCCTGATCAACTCTGCTCTTCCCAACTTTTGGAGGCATAATTTAGCAGGATGGTAAAGTTTCTTCCGTTGTGAATGAAGTTCAGTTATAGCATAGCTTAATTTAAATAATTAATGCAATATAAGTTGTGGGAGCATAGCTCAGCGTGTACGTATACGTGTAGCTACGTCATTTCCTGAAATCCTGATCCAGCTACTCTAAGAGTCCTTAACACCAGGATTTTAACACTGGAGATTTTACTATGCTGTGTGGCACATGCCCAGACCGCAATAGGAACTGTGGCCAGAAGTTGTGCAAATATGCTTGAGTTCCAGACATGGTGTCTAACTGAGAAGGAACTCAATAAGTAAGACGTGGTGCATATAAAAATAATTAAGTTTGAGTTGATTTTCACTTGAATTATCAAACATCGGCATCTTGGTGAATGCATGTCTTCCCAGTGGCGCAATGAGATAAGTGACAGGCATCTGATCCAGAGATAGTGGGTTTGAGTCCTGCGTGGGATGTTTTTAGAAAAATTGTGTGGAATATTGTGTTGTACTAATCTGTCTTTCTCTTGGATTAGAAAGAAGTATGTTTTTGTTCATTCTCTTCTGAACATCTGTTCATTTTGAGTTAATTTTCACCTGTACTTCTGAACCAGCTGTTTTTTTATGTATGTTGAAATACACGTGATATATATTTACACATAATATACACATATTACCAATCATAAGAAAAATCCTACTAAATAAAAGAATGAAAACAAGGCCCAACCGTGCTCTGAGCAATGCTCAGCAGGGATCGATTGCAACACAAAAGAAAACTTGGTGATGAAACGAAGTAAACGTAAACAAACAACATAAGTCACAGGACAACAGGGTAGAGGGGAGAAATCCCAAACACACGCTTGAGTCACTGATTCCTCAAACACACTGGATACTGAACAGGGCAGAGGGGAGAAATCCCAAACACCTTAAGGAGAGACAAAGTGATTAAACGTTCGCACAAATGCCCAATGTTATCCCCCCCAACAAGAAACGACTTTTGTTTGGTTTAATTTTGATCCTGAAGCCCCATGTTAATTGGATTGGATATGCCTGAATCATGCTAAAATCATATTAAGGCCCTTAGCATGCTGGCACCTCTCGCATTGCTGGCATCAACGTGCAATCTCTGAGGACATATCTGCCCAATAGCACCACTGTCGCACCAGCTGGGTAGTCCGCTCCACACCCTGGTGTCCGTGTTGCTGATGTAACTGCGTCAAAACCTCCTCCCTCATAGCCATTGGCAATAAAACCTGTAGAGTTTCTTCTCCCCCATCCTGGCGACATTCCCAACGGTACATTACACCATCCTGCTCCACCAAGCGGTCCCACTGCCGAAGCATTGTGACCACTGGTTTTGCCAACTGCTTACGATCCTCCTGTGTCGGGAGTGCTTGTTGTCGCCAGAAACGTAAAGGGAAGAATACGTTTTGTGTGCAAAAAAAAAACCAAAAAAAACCCCAACTTAATTCAACTATTAATTTTCTTGGTGTGGGCCTCTGACGTGAGTTCATGAGAGTACCACAACGCATGCGCGAGAACAGAAGATGATGCAGACAGGTTTTTAGATTGTACTACAGATTGTAGTGTTTAAAATGGTTCTAAAGTGTGCATTTCCTGGATTTCTGAATCGTGAGAAACCAACGAGAAAACGTAAAAGTGCCTTACCAATGCCGGAAAATGAATGGCTTACCTTTTAACACTTTCCCATCAAATGATTGTGAGTTTTCCCATTTTGTCAGTTCTCGCACATGCGTCATGGCGCTCTCGTGAACTCACATCAGAGGCCCACACCGAAGAAAATGGATAGTTGAATAAAGTCATTATTTTTGTTTGTTTTTATGCACAAAAAGTATTCTCGTCGCTTGATAAACTTAAGTTAACTGAACTTTTCAGGGCCGGCAGATGAAATTACATAGCAGCCTATAAAGGACTGAGACAGCTCTCAGATTTCATAAAAAATATCTTAATTTGTGTTATGAAGATGAACGAAAGTCTAACAAGGCATTCTGTCTAGACAAGGCATCCAGATTCCTATTGCTGCGATCTGACCTATACCTGATCTCAAAATCAAAAGCAGCCAACTGGGCAGCCCAATGTTGTTCCGTGGTGCCCAGCTTGGCTGTAAATGTATGGCTGAGAGGGTTGTTGTCGGTGAATACCACACATTTATGGCCCAACAGCTACTCCCTAAATTTTTCCGTCATGACCCACTTGAGCGCTGCAAACTCTAGTTTTATAGTGCAGAGGAGCAGCTAATTTAGCAAACCCCTCAACGAACCGGCAGTAGTAGCTGGCAAATCCAAGGAAGGAACGCACTTCACCCACAGTAGTGGGACAACGCCATTGAGTCACTGCCTCAATCTTACTTGGGTCAGTAGTAACCCCTTCAGATGAGACCACGTGACCCAAATATCTTACCTCCCTCTGAAAATTAACATTTCCCCAACTTAGCTTTTAACCCCTCCCTGTGCACCCGACGCAGGACCACCTCAATCCGAGCCAGATGTTGTTCTACTGAAGACACAACGATATCATCAAGTTACAAAAGGAGAGACTGTTCCTGTTGGTCACCAAACAACCTTTGCATCAACTGCTGGAAGGTTCTAGGAGTGTTACACAGCCCTGTTCCACTCAAATAAGCCAAAGGGAGTACAGAAAACTTTTTTGTATATGTCCCCCTCTGTAACAGGCACCTGATTGTACCCACTGGCGAGATCCAAGGTCGAAAACCATTGGGCATCCATCAGTGAGTCTAGGGTCTCCTCGATGCGACTGGAACGAAAAGTGATGGTGATGCAAAATGAATACTGCTCTCCCTAATTATTTGTGCCTCGAGTAGCTGGTTTATGTGCGCTTTCACAACCTTGTACTCGGACAAGTTATCCGAGTATTAGGGCTGGGCGATTTAAATCGTGATATTGTTATGCGCATCTCGTCAGTAAAGCCGGTTCCTTGATTAGTAGTAAACTAATTCAACTAGACCGCCATCACCTGCTTTCAGATGGAGCGGCATTTACTACAAAGAGCCGTAGTTAACTGACAAGCTGAGCCATATCGCATTAAAATCGCAGACATAGCGCCAGCGATAATTAATGCGATATGGCTCAGCTTGTCAGTTAACTACGGCTCTTTGTAGTAAATGCCGCTCCATCTGAAAGCAGGTGATGGCGATTTACTACTAATCAAGGAACCGGCTTTACTGACGAGATGCGCATAACAATATCACGATTTAAATCGCCCAGCCCTACCAAGTATATACAGAGGTATCCGCCGCTGCCTAATGGGAGTGTCATCTACAAGGGGTATGTCGTGAGCGATAAAGCCTCTGCACCCAAGGTCACCCTAATACATGGAAAACACAGAACTTTCTCTTGGTCAGCCATTAGCAGTACAGACAGATCCAGAGAGTCAATCTGGTCCCGCACTGGAGTAATCTGAGCGACCTGAACACTCGCTGACACTGCCACCGGCTGAACCGTGTTTTTAGACCCATGTAGACCTTTACTTTAAGGTACCCCCGGAAATACGGTTCACCTGACAACCACGAACCCTAACTTGACCCCCGACAGTTAAAACAGGCTTAGTGCCTACCTGAAGACAGTGTTGCAGTGCCTGCGTAACGAATGAGGGAGGCTGTGTCACAGCCGGTAGCTTAAAGAGAGCTGGGCCATGCTGGCCAAAGAGCTTCAGGTAGCAGCGGCCCAAAACATTCATCCCTAGGACCCCAGAGACCCGGCCCGCCAAACCACCAGGAAGATCCCAGATCACCAACACCCGCAATCTGAGACCAACCGACCGCAGAGTTCGATATCTAACTCTAGGTACCCAATATACGGGATTGATAAGCAGTTCACCAATCGCAGTTGCAACCACTGGCATAAAGAAGACGCTCTGATCCCCAGGGCTTAAAATAAGTTTTCTGTGACAGTTGTCACCATAGAGCCGGTGTCACCTAAACAAGACACAGGAACACCCCCCATGTGAACAACAAGCTGTGGACACGGCGACACAAGGCAAGCAAGTGAGTCTGGGCTAATCAAGTTACTTGAGCCAATCCCTTCCCCAACTGGTGGGGATCAGTTTTCCGCCGGCTGGCGTTATGGAGCTGACCCCTCTCCTTGGGGAGGACCTGCCGACATAGTAGACTGGAATCGAGTAGCTCTATGCTCCCCCTCACACTCCCTTGCGAAATGTCCCGGTTGTTTACACTGCCTACAAATAACTTGAATAAATCGCTGTACACACTCCTGGAGTGTTACCACCAGGCTGCGAAAGTCCATGCACCCCATATTGTATACAGCGTGCAGTTGGAACGGAATGGCTACGTCTCCTTGCACCCCCAGGGGTCCCATCCTGCTCCCAACGAATTGCCTCACGGCGTACTTTTGGCAATGTACTATCAGGCCCATGCCTAACTGTTTAATTTGCGTCAAAGTGTATTGTCGCTCACATTTTCAACTAACTGATCGGAACCAGCATTGGGCATTTCATGTGGCGCCTGTTCTTTAACTTTCTCCCATAGGCTCATCAGGGCCAGGGAGAATTCCACAAGGGTCTCCCCTTCCTGCTGCCGCCTAGAGAAGAACAGTTCTTGTAAGGTTACATACGATCGTGTACAACCGTATAATTCGCATTTGGTCCGTGGTAGAGATATGGCGTACTCGCATACAAGCACGTGCCTCATCTACCCATTTGTTAATATCATTCTTACATAGCAGCTGGTCTGAAAAACAACAAATATTAACATCAAAAAAGAGAGATTTTATATATACAGTGCTTAGCATAAGTGAACACACCCATGATAAAGTTGACTAAAAAGAGGAATACAAAATAATCCTTGGGAAATTTATCTTAATGCCTTAATTAAAAAAAATGAGAAACTCCAACCTTTAAGGACACCAGTTTTCTTTGCGAGTTAATATTGTATCGTAAATAAATAAATGTTCTTCCTTAAAATACAGGTTGCATAAGTCTGGACACCCCCATGTTAAATTCCCATTGAGGCAGGCAGATTTTTATTTTTAAAGGCCAATTATTTAATGGATCCAGTATACTATGCATCCTGATAAAGTTCTGTTGGCCTTTGGAATTAAAATAGCCCCACATCATCACATACCCTTCACCATACCTAGAGATTAGCATGATGTACTTTCTATAAGATCATCTCTCAATGCAAATCAAACCAGCTATTAGGCTAACTGAAATACAACCATGACAGTACGCTGAGTACAATGTACTTGGTGGGTAATATAATCAAAACCCTTCACAGACTCGGCAGTTTCAAATGTATGCTCTCTTATAAGCATCCCTTTTAACAATGTAATCTTTGTACTTATTTGTAATTAGAAATATATATTAGAAAGTAATAAAGGCAATAAGGTTGTCAAGCTTGAACAAATGTAAACACCAATCCACACACACTACCATAATTGTCTGGTCAGCTCAAGACAAGTAACTTTGTTCATAAAACGTTTTTTTCAAACTTTTCAACGATCATTTACATCATAACAATGAAGCCAAATGTTCAGGAAATCAGAAATAAATACACAGCTTCATTTTGCATATAAAAATAATGTTATTGTAATGTTGTACATGTTATAATGACTAATTCTGTTTTTTGCAGTTGCATTGGACAATGTTTTATAGTTGTTTTAAGAAAGACAAATGTCTCCACATTGATTTTAAACAGATTTATCAAATGATTTGACTATATACCCAGTGCTGAAGTTGCTAGAAATCAGTGTCCACATCAAGTTACAGCGGTTAACATCAGTATTCCAAGTGTAAGTCATATTAGCAAATGCATAGCAGACCTATCCACTATTTATTTACATATGAGCTATTTATTTATGCAAACAGCAACTAAAACTTACCAGTTCTTGAGGGCAATATCTTCATCTCTTCGAGTCTGCTTCGACTTCGACTTGAAAAGCTTGGCTCTGATTGGTCAAATTGAATGTAGCTGAACTGAAAAAGACGTGCTGTTGCAAAAAATATGACTGGCACAAACAAATAACATTAATGTATTACAAATCTTTCCTAGAATCACAATATAATGAGGTTGCAAATGTCACATGCCATGCAAACTTGAAGAAGCTGGGTGAAAATAAAAACAACGCTACGTTTTCTATTAAATAGAAACATTAACAAAATATTTCAATTATAAATACGTAAATATTTCAAATAAATTGCAGTAGGCCTAAGTGTTTATAAAGTACATATATTTTAAACACACTTAAAGCTTAATCATTTTGCTATGTTCCTACACAAAGTACTCATAAAATGTACTTTAAGTAAGAGCAACATAAGTATGTTTTCTTTAAATACACCTAAAACTTAACTAAAAATATTCTTGTGTTTAGCATATTTCTTAATGTAACTAAGCATATATTTATTACCAAAGTACTTGTAGTGTACTTTTTTAGAAATATATTAAACGTATGCTTGTGTTTAGCATATTTTTTTAAAAGTGTAACTAAGCATATATTTATTACCAAAGTAATCATAGTATACTTTTAATATGTATCCAAAATATGCTTGTGTTTAGCATATTTCTTAAAAGTGTAACTAAGCATATATTTATTACCAATGTACTATAATGCACTTTCTAGAAATATGCTAAAAGTATGCTTGTTTTTAGCATATTTCTTATAAGTATAATTAAGCATATATTTATTACCAATGTACTTATTGTCATGATTCCTGTCTTGTGTTCTCCTTGTCTTGTGTGGACTTTTGTTATTTCTTCTTCTTCTTTCCGTTTCATGGCCGTTCAATCCTTAGGAGTATTACCACCACCTACTGTATACCTTGCGCACATGAGTAATGGATCTGAATTGCAGGAGAAAAAAAGAAAAAGAAAAAACCTTTAACATCCCAGAGGATCAGAGCCCAAGCTTCAGCTGATGCTGCGTGTTCAGCTCCTCCAGCTTCCACACTGTGCACCTCAACCTCCAGGATGATCAGAGCTACTTGCTCCTCCTCCTCAGGCTCTAGATCCGGGAGTCCTGTAAGCTCTAAAAATGTTATCACGTCCTTAAACCTCTGTCTATCACTCAAACCCTTTCCCAATAGGTCCACTATTCCAATATGTGCCGGCACCCAACAAAAGTATACAATTATACCTTCTGGGGCGGTTTCCCAGACAGGGTTTAAATTAAGCCAGGAGTTGGCCTTAATCTAGAATAGTTAATCGTGTCTAAAAAAATTGCTTTCTGTAACACAGATTAAGGACGGAGTAGTTACACCTGGACTATGGAGTCCTGAACTAAAATAAACCAGATTAATTTAAAACCAACTGTGCTAATCTGATATAGCATTATAGAGGTTGCCTATAAAACATGGAATGAACCAATATAAACTTAAAATTGCATGGAACTGAGAAGCAAATCCAAGGAAACAATGGAATCAGAAAAAGACTGCAATCAAAAAAAAAAAGACTTAAGAAAAAATATACATACTGTACACGTATGCATACACATATATATATATTATATATACATACATACATGCATACATACATACATATACTTTTAAGTGCTGATGCAGAATCTGAGCAAATTACAGTCGACATCCTGTAATGTCTGCTCTAACCATTGCAATCCTACTATTATAGCAGTTAGTTCTGTTGAATATACAGACATTTTGTCCCTCAACCTTAAACTTATTTTCTTCTCAAATTTTGGAATATTTACTCCTACTCCCACTTTTTGTTCAACTGGGTCTTTAGATCCATCTGTATAGATCTGTATACAAGAATAAAAATTTTCTCTCATAAAACCATTGATATCTTTCTTCTGCTTTCTCCCGATCCTCCAGCAGTCTCATTTCAACATTAGGTTCAGGAATATTCCACACCGATACCCCTTTTAATGGCATGTTAGGTCAAATAACTACATTTTCCAGACCACATTCCTTAACCCATTGTTTATACTTCCATCCAAAACTATTCCCATTATTATTTTTATATACGTTATATACGTTGTCCAACTTCTTTAGCTCTGATTTTGCTGCAGCACCATACACTGCACACCCATAATCTAAACTTGACCGTATTTAGGCTTGATATATGTATGTAGTATATGTAGTAGTGGACTTTTCCTTGCTCCCTACTCATATTTGTCAGGATGTACACTCGGATAACAAGGTTAGAAGGATTCAGAATAACTTTAAATGAAGCTTTCATTGGACAGCAGGTAAATTCAGATGCACAAACAGGTACTGTGAGAATAACATTGATGAATGATCGTCTTTTCTCTTGGCATGAAACACAATCCGAGGAACACAGAGCATGGGCACCAAGGAGAATGTAGGATCTCAGGGCGAGGAAAACAGGTAAGTATCACAAGGATGTACTGTGGAAACAGATTGGAAAAGTTCGGGAACAATAGTCTGAAATGCACAGAGAGCAGGTTAGTGGGTCTTTCATAGTTCAAGGTTCGACGGGGACTGGAGGTGAGGTGTGTTCCTTTGTAGTGCTCAGTGATTGCTTGGATTGATGACAAGTGCAGGTGATTAGTATTCGGGTGAGTGTGATCTTTGTGTTGTGGATATGAATGTTGTACATTTATCGTCTTAGCAACTAAGAATAACGAAGCGAGATGTTGCTTCGTTTTAGACGTTTAATGAAAAAACAAAACAAAGGTAAATACAGCGTGTGCTTATTCAGCAAATCGTTCACAAGATGGCTTCTGCCAAACTCTCCCGGAACCATAACAACCTTTCCGGAACCACGTGACTTTCACCATTGATCAATGCATCTTGGGAAATGAAGTCAATTCACAAATCAATGACACATGATATGTTTTTAACCGCATATGTATCTGAAACATGAACTGTAAATCTTAGTGTTGAGTATTAACTGTCTGTTTTATTTATTTTAACTTTTGTAACTATTCTTTTAAATAGTCTTCTAACAAATAAATTCTCAACATCCCCCCCCCCCCCCCCATAAACTACAGTTTGTATGATTTCCAAAGGATACAAAAGCTGGATGGGTCTCCGCAGAACAGTCCCTGAACTCGTGCGAACTGCACATGACTTAACAAGGCTATGCGACCTGGAAACAGTTCCTCAATTCTTCCTAGCCTCCAGCTCTGTCTTGGGGTGTTATCTTCTCCGATGAGTGCAACATCTCCGACCTTCAGCAGAGAAGGCTGTGGGGTGTCGCAGCGATGAGCCGACTTCAAATCCAGCAAATATTCCCTCCGCCATCGGTTCCAGATGTTGGTCATAAGTCTTTGTCTGTAGCGCCACCTCCTGTTCATCTCCTCCTTGTTCGCTGTTGGATAGTTAGTCTCAGCTGGACATGGCTTAGGAGGCAAGCAGGTCAGTCTCTGGCCCACCAAGAAGTGAGCAGGTGTTAGTGGCTCTTGCTCATCCACATCATTGTGCACATAAGTGAGCGGCCTCGAGTTTATTATGGCTTCAGCTTCAGTCAGAATGGAGCACGTTTCTTCAAAGTTGAATTTAGCTCTGCCGAGCACTTTTCTGAGAATAATTTTGACTGATCTTATCAGGCGCTCCCAGAATCTGCCCCACCAGGCTGCTCTTTTAGCGATGAACCGCCAGGTGATGCCCTTCTCTGAGAAGAACTCCCATAGCTGTGGATCTTTAATGCCTTTCCAGAGCTCCTTCAAATCTTGATCAGCTCTCTTGAACGTCTTGGCGTTATCTGAATAGATCACCTTGCATAATCCTCTTCTTGAGATGAATCTTTTCAACGCTAGCAGGAAGTTCTCTGTAGACATATCTGAGACCAGCTCTAAGTGCACTGCTCTGGTTACAGCACAAGTGAACAGTGCTATATAAGCTTTTGTCATAACGTTCTGTGTCTTCACATAGAGTGGCCCTGCGAAGTCCACGCCAGTGGTCTCAAATGGCGGTGACTCTGTTATTCTGTCTCTTGGCAGTGGCGCGTTAGTCTGCTGTCCAGCCTTTGAATTAAATTTCTTGCAGAGTACACATCTGGACACAACCTTCTTCACTATCTGTCGTGCCCTCAAAATCCAATATTTCTCTCTTGTCTGGACTAAAGTGTCTCGTACACCCGCATGCATTATCTTCTCATGTTCATACTGCACCAACATTTCTGTGTATCGGTGGTTGTTGGGCAAAATCCATGGGTGCTTTTCTCTGTAAGAGAGATCCGAATGCTGGAGCCTTCCTCCCACACTGAGCAGCTCATCTTCATCCAGAAATGGTTTTAGCTCTCGGATTCTGGAGTCAGTGTTGGGACATTTCCCTGCTTTCAGCAGATCAATTTCAGAGCTGAAACTCTGGTACTGAATCACCTTTATCCAGTGTTTTCCTGCTTCATTCAGCTCTTCTGCCGTCAGTTCACCACTGATTTTTGTGCTTGAGCGAGTGTTGGTAATAAACCTCTTTATCCAGGCTGTCACCCGGAGCACTGCCTTTAGTTTGCTGTACTTCTCCAGACATAAAACAGGGCTTAAGAAGTCTTGGTCTTGCTTAACAAGCTGTACAGCAATCTGGTATTTGGATCTGAGTTCAGACTTTATCTCATCTTCCTGAACATCTTCCTGAGTGCTCTCTGACTGATCAGGTGACATCAGAACACAAGGCTCATTCCACCACAATGTGCTCTGCTTCAGCTCCTGCACAGTTAGGCCTCTGGTGGGGAGGTCAGCTGGATTCATTTTCCCTTTGCAGTGAGACCATGACTGTGGGTCAGTTAGAGACTGGATTTCTGTGACTCTATTTGCTACAAACTGTTTCCACTTATGAGCAGAACCACAAATCCAATGCAGCACTATCATTGAGTCTGTTCATAGTCTGAGTTGTGTCTTGTCTAGCTGCAGTGCTTTCATGAGGGTGTTCCCCAGCCTGGCTGCTATTACAGCACCCATTAGCTCCAGGCGTGGCAATGTCATCCTTTTGAGTGGCGCCACTCTGGACTTGGATGCAACCAGGCTTATGGTCACTTCTCCATCCTTTGTTTCCCCTTGAAGATAAGCAACTGCACTATAAGCCCTTTCACTCGAGTCACAGAACACATGTAGCTTTAACTCTTGACCGTCCTGCTGTGGCATGTGTGTTTGGTACCATCGTGGGATTGAGACCTGATGCAGTTGAGGGAGCTCTGAACACCACTGTTGCCACTTCTTCGTCAGATCAGGTGGCAGCTCATCGTCCCACTTGAGCCCTCTCTCCCACATCTCTTGGAACAAGCATTTAATCCTGATGGTGAAGGGAGTCAGGAATCCTAGAGGGTCAAAAATGCGAGCAGAAGACCGCAGAACACTTCGTTTTGTGTTTTCTCTTTCTTTCAGAATATCAAGCAGCCCCCAGAGGTCAAAAACAAAATCATCAGTGGCCGGTCTCCACACCATACCCAGCACCTTCAGCACAGACCCGTGTTGTTCTGGTTGCACAGCACAATCCATCAAGCTCTTCTGCCTTTTTTCTTTGAGCTCAGGAGAGTTTGTCATCCATTTACATAGCTCCATGCCTGCAGCAGACATAATGTTCCTGGCTGTTGTTATCACTGTATGTGCCTCTGTCACCTCACTTGCACTTGAAATAAAATCATCGACATAGAGTGAGGAGCTGAGGACTTCTACCACTTGTGGGTGTTCTAACTCATACTGTCTTAAATGCTTCCTAATGGTGGCTGCGAGTAAGAATGGGCTTGATGAAGCTCCAAACACCACTCTCGTCATTCTGAGCATGCGCAGCGCCACATCATTCTCCTCTGTTGGTGGTCCTATGAACCACAGAAATCTTACAGCGTCCCGATCTCTTTCTGCGAGTGAAATCTGCAAAAATGCTTTCTTGATATCTGCCATATATGCGATTTCATGCAGTCTAAATTTGATAAAAATACTCATCAGATTTGGGTTCAGATTGGGACCTGTTAAGAGACTGTCATTTAGTGAGGGACTTCTATCTTTGTGGGATGACGCATCAAACACAACCCGCAGTTTCGTTGTCGCCTTATCCTCTCTCAATACAGCGTGATGAGGTAAGTAATATGTCTGACTGCCTTGTGGGGATGCATGCTCCCTTGGCACATCCTCAGCCATTCCTTGTTTTAAGTACAGTAGTCCTCCACAACTTCATTGTATCTGCTGTAGAGTGTGACATCCTTGCTTAGTTTCCTTTTCAAACTCTCAAGTCTCTTTTTTGTGATGCGGTAATTGTCTTGAAGTGGAGGATGATGTTGTCGCCATGGCAACTCCACTTGGTAACGCCCATCCTTGAAGATGGAGGTTTCCTTGAACCGCTGCAATGCTTCTACATCCTCTGGGCTCTCAGACTTCTCACTTGTGATGCCCAGGGACTCAAGCTCCCAGAATGCATGCAGCTGTTTATCAGTCTGTGCATCCACACTAAGATGAATATGCATACAGGTTGTCTCTGTCATGCTGGACACTGCTACTGAGCCTTGCACTGCCATCCGAAGGTGCTCTCCAGTGCCACTAGGCTCTTTGTCAGTCTCTCTACTCTGCCTGATACTATCTGCCAGTAATAATCAGAGCCAATTAGCACAGAAAGTTCAGGTTTATCATCTCCAGCACAGTCTGCTAGTTGAAGACCTCTGCTTTCCATTTCCCTTTGTATATGTTCACCAGGCACTTTCATCAGCGCTGTGCACACTTTGGGGGTGACAACTGCCTCGATTTCAGTTCCCTGCTGTTTATCCCATACATTCTCCAAGCTGAGCTTCACTATGTTGCGACTCACCGTTGTTGGAGCAGAGGAGCCAAATGTGTCAAGAGTAAGTGTCCCTTGTCTAGTAACAGGTAGCTGCAGCTCCTTCATCACATTCTCATGCACAAAACTCCCCTGACTGCCTCCATCTAGCAAGCAGCGGACCATCTTCCTGCTTGTGGGTCCTACGACCCATGCTTTGGCAGTTTGTAGCAGCACAGTGTTCTCAATGTCAGGTTTGTCTTTCTCTGCTTGGGGAATCACTGAGGAAATAACAGTGTCAATGTTGGCAGCCGCAGCAGGTGGAGATGCCTTATTTTTCTCACAAATGGCTGCATGATGCCTGCCTCCACATGTGGCACATGACATGCCCTTTGACCTGCAAAACCTGGCGATGTGTTTGGACCCCAGACACACAAAGCACCTGTCAAGCTTCTTCAGTTTTTCCTTGCGTGCTGACACCGGGTGGTCTGGACATTTTTCAGATTTGTGTTCAGTGCTATCACAGAACAGGCAGTTTTGCATTTTCTGGTCAGCAATGAGTAGTGCAGCTGCAGATGTCATGCTTGGTTTCTTTAATTTCACAGCACTGGCTGAATATGATTTGCTGCACGTTTTGTTAGCAGACTGGTTTTCTCTCTGGTTGTATGATTTCATCATTTGTAAAGTTCTCTCTCGGCATTTGTAAAGTTCGAACCTCTTTCTGCAGGAACTTCAACACATTAGGCACATTCCACTCATCATCATCCCCTCTGTGACGGCTGTATTCAAGAGCCATGTCGTCTGGCATCATCTGGAGTAATATTGGGCACAACATACCGCCATAGGTGTCTGATACCACTCCCAATGACTCTAGGCTTCTGATTTGAATTTTACAGTCATCATATAACTGCCTTAATGCACTGACATCAGATGATTTCTTTACAGGAGTGAGATTCAGAAGCTTTGACATGTGAGCATTTACAATGAGATCTTTCCTTCCAAATCTGCTTTGGAGAACATCAACTGCAGTATCATAGTTACTGTCTGTCAGTGTGAGTCCTGCTACTGCCTTTGCAGCCGTTCCAGTAAGGTAAGTTTTCAGGTAGGTAAACTTTTCTTTTTTGCAAAGTGCATTGTTGCTATGAATAGCAGTCTCATACTGGCTCCAAAATTCCTGCCATACACTAACATCTCCGCTAAACTTCTCAATTTGTAGCTTGGGCAGTCTTTCTGTCGGTTTGTTTGCGCTACTATCACTTGACTGAGCAGGCCGTGGGTTACACAGTCTCATTTTCTCGGATCACTCGGTGCGCCCGCGCCTTCATCTCGATGACGCGGTCTCTGTATTCCTCTGCGTGTTCAATCTCCGCCTCCACGTCCTCCAGCGACGTGTGTTCCTCCACTATGCTGTTCAGCTCGCGCAAACTGTCCTCCTTTGCTGACAACACGGCTAACATGTCCCGCACACGGTCGATATCCTTGTCTTCCTTTAATAATTCAACGTCGATCTGGTTCAGCAGTCTCATTGTGGAACTCTGTATCGTCCGACGCTTTCTTTTGGACCTTTCAAGTTGTTCCACACCGGCCGGTCGCTCTTCGTTATCTTCGTCACTCATAGTCTTTCGCTTCCCGGGTTTCCGGCACCAAAAATGTTGTACATTTATCGTCTTAGCAACTAAGAATAACGAAGCGAGACGTTGCTTCGTTTTAGACGTTTAATGAAAAAAAAAAAAAAAAAGGTAAATACAGCGTGTGCTTATTCAGCAAATCGTTCACAAGATGGCCCCTGCCAAACTCTCCCGGAACCATAACAACCTTTCCGGAACCACGTGACTTTCACCATTGATCAATGCATCTTGGGAAATTAAGTCAATTCACAAATCAATGACACATGATATGTTTTTAACCACATATGTATCTGAAACATGAACTGTTAATCTTAGTGTTGAGTATTAACTGTCTGTATTAATGTTAACTTGTTCATTTTAACTTTTATAACTATTCTTTTAAATAGTCTTCTAACAAATAAATTCTCAACAGTGAATGAGCCTGACTGATTCCTGACAATATTTGGCTATTGAAGTCATGCAATTTATTACTCCTTTGCACTCATTCTCGATTTTCTTAATAGTCACTCCCTCCATAATGAAATTATTTCATTGTTAAAGCTTTTTTAACCTCATTTTCAAATAATAGCAAAGCATCCATTGTAGATCTTTTCCTCCTAAACCCACTTTGAGCTGATGATAAAATAAAAAATTTCTCCAAAAAAATAATTTAATCTTCTTACTATAATTTTTTTCATCACCTTACATAATGTAGATGTAAGAGAAATTGACCTATAGCTACTTGATTTTGTTGCATCTTTACCTGGTTTTGCTACTGGTATCACTATCGCATTTGTCCACTCTTTGGGTAAGGTGCCTTCATTCCATTTCTGTTATATACATCCAGTATTTATTAAATGGCTACATTTGGTAAGTTTTTAAACATACTATAGCTGATCCTGTCTTTTCCTGGTGTTGTAATTGCTAATAGCAATTTTTAGCTCAAAGAGATTGAAATCATCATCCATGTTACTATTAACTTTTTGTTTTTTCATGCAAACATTCTCATACATTTTATTTAACTCTTGTCTTCTTTTAAAAACTTATCACTCAAGTTTTCAATACTATGGACTTTAGCAAATGTTTTAGCCAATATTTCTATCTTTTCTTTATCTGTTCTGGCCACTTTTCCCATCTTCCTCGATTACAGGAATTTGTTTTGATTACAGGAATACTGTTTATGAGTATTAATACCATTAATTTTGCTTATCATTCTCCATACCACATGCATTCCAGTCTCTCTCCCAATTGTGTTACAGAACTCCTGCCATGCTTTTCTCTATGTACTTTTAATTACCATTCTTGCAGCTGCCCTTTTTTTTCTGATAATCTATTGCTGTATCTTGAGTTATTAACCTTTTAAACCCCGGAATGCCTTATTCCTTTCTTTAATTGCCATTGTGCATTCTTCAGGCCACCATGGAACATTTTTCTTTCTTTTCCCATTGCCTCTTATTAATGGTATAGATAGGTTCGCTGCTAAAATGATTTCACTTAATACTTTTTTTATATCTCTCTTCAATTTTCCATTCCAGCTCCATATTTTTTAAATTTTCTTCACACAACACACAAAACTCCTCCCACCTTGCCTGTTTAAATCCCCACCTTTCACATTGGCTAACACTTTGCTTTTGTACTGCACTCTGAATCTCACAAACTACTGGCCAGTGACCACTGCCCAAATTATCCTCTTGTACGCTCCAAGTGCACTTACCTGCTAATGCAGCTGATGTCTTCAGCTTACTTTGATCTTAAAGTCCAAAGAATTATTTAACCATGTCTCTTGAATGCACATGATGTCTGGTGCCTTTTCCATTTCTGAAATATGTTTTTTAAATTCTTGACCATTTCCTATTAAACTCCTAGCATTCCAATGTAGTAGTAGGAAAGACATCTTACAGCTAAGGAGTATTACTGTGAGTCATATCCATGGCAGCAGTTCCTTCCTCCACTTTCAAAATCCCATGCATCTCCTCTGCTGAAACTCCTGTTAATTTGAGAAATTTATTAGCACATCCTACGATAATCCTTAATTTGTCAGATTTCTTTTCCACTTGTGAGGTACCATTCACCACCGCACAAATGAATGCCACAGTCAATTTTGTTTACTGTGATATGCAGATCTGGCTCATTCCTCTCATGATTTACTTCTCTCTGAGAATAGGATTCCATCTTATTTCCTTGCACATTATTTACCTTCGATTCAGCTTTACCTTTTATCTTAGGCATAGCTTCTGCATGTTCAATTTTGCACAGTTTTTATTTTTTGTGCTTCGGGGGCTTCTTGTTGTACAGGACATCCTGCGTATGCTGCAGTATGTCCACCGCCACAGTTACAGCATTTAATCACTACGCCCTCCTCACACTTGCCATATTCATGTCCCCCCCCCACACACACTTTACACACCGCATTCTCCCTTTACAAAAATGTGCAGTAGGTCCCATCCTTTGGCACTTGAAGCATCTCAAAGGTGTAGGTATGAACTCTCGCACCAAGAAGCTAACAAATCCTAGCTTCACTCTTGTGGGCAAATTACTCCCTTCAAACTGAATCATCACGCTCATACTCTCACATCTTTTGTTGTCTTTCCACATCTGCAGTCTTCTAGTAGAGACAACCGTGCCTCCATTTAGATTTACTTTAATATCATCCACACTTACATTAAGAGGTACTCCTGAGGATAAACCCCTCTGATTCCATTACCTATTTTTGTGCATGATATCTTTCCTCCTGTCAGCGTTTTCATTTTCAGAATTTTTTGTTTTTGCTTTTCATCCTTACATTTAATCATTATTCTTCCATTGTTTAGACAAGCTACAGCTTTCATTACTCCCATCTCTTTCTCAATTGCTTTCGATAATTTAACAGGATGAGTTTGTTGTTCTGACTGCTTAGCAAAAGTAATTAGGACCTTGATTTCTCTTTCCTCCTCTTTATCAGCTTCACTTCTCGTTTGTTTTACTTTATTAATTGTTCGTTCACAGTCAGATCCATCACCCATCACCTTTTTCTTCCTTTTATTGTATATTACTTCCTGATAATCCATTTCTTGATCATTGTCGTCATCCGATGTTTCTCCCCACGCTTTCCTCCCTTCCACCGCCATTTTTCCTCCTCCTTCTGAATCCTCACCTCAACACTTTGGAATGAATCAGACAATTTGAATTGTCGCTTTCTGATTGCGTCCGTGCCCCTCATCAGTTTCAGCCCGTTCTCATCCCAAGGCGTCATATACTGACGCTTTTGACATTCCGTCTACATCGAACGCACATGGCACCCTTGTGAAGTGAAGCAAATAATTAAATTATCAAATAATCAAATAATTCTGAAAAAATATAAATAAAAAACAAAATTATATATTAAACTATATTCTGTTAACCAATTCTGTTTCCCTTAGATACCGCATTAAAGCACTATAAACCCTTGTCTCTTTCTTTTTTTGTGATTTTATGATTTTTGATTTTATTTTCAATCAATAAACAACACGTCATACAGAGAGAGAATTCGGATGAGAATAGAAATAAAATTAAAATAAAGTAAAAAAAAAAAAAAAAAAAAACATACACACACACACACACACACACACACACACACACACACACAGAACTCAACACACTTAACAAACACTGGCAGCAAACTCATATTGACTGTAGAATATTCAAAGAAGCTCTTTAAGGGCAGAGGCTATATTCATTCAGGTGTTTACAGTGGTTGTCTTTGCCTTATTGATCTTTGCAGTTGTACACTCAAGGCAAACTATGTAATGAAATGAGACTATCCAAAATTGCTTCAAGTTTGTATCTGGGGTTATCCACTGCTGTAAAATAGCTTTTTTTGCAGCTGTGAACCCTGCCATCAACACTTTTTTGTCACGTAAAGAAAATTGGTACTTTGAATCATCATTTAATAATAGTAAACAGGGGTCCAAATCCAAATATAGACCTGTAAGATCATGTAACATAACAATCACCTACTTCCAGAATAGTTGAATCATTGGACAGTCCCAAAACCTATGTAGAAATGTACCAGTGGCGTCAGTGTTACAGAAACTGCAGTATGGCTTGGGTACAAGTTTCATGCGATATCGCTTGCAAGGTGTGTAGTAGAAACGATGGATAGTCTTAAAATGAATAAGTACATGACTAAGGTTTTTAGAAGTAAGGCCAAGGTTTGACCACACTGTTTCCCAGTCTGGGTGGAATCCTAACCAAGAAAGTTCCAAATCCCAAGTTGAGAGTATATTTAAAGGCTTATGAACACTACTGAGTAAAGAATTATAGATTACTGTGACCGCCCCTCTAGGATCTTTGACAGGATCAATCCAGCTAAACATTGGGTGGTCAGTCAAAACAAAATTCCATGGCACGCCATAAGCTTTCATAGCAGATCTCAACCTCAGGTACAAGAAAAAAGAAAAGCCAGGTAGGTTGTATTCTGCTTGGATATCCTGGAATGTGCGCAAACCAGTCCCGTCAAAAATATTGGAAAAAGTAAAAACCCCTTTAGACAACCACAAAGGGTAAACAAAAGGTTGTTGATCAGATAAGAAGAGAGCATTGTTCCATAAAGGAGATTGCTGAGAGAATTTCTTTGAATGGCCTATTGCTTTTTCAGCACTGTACCATGCAGCTAAAGTGGATGAAATAGCATTACCAAATTTATGGTGCGAGTTGCGACGTCCTATACCTGTGAAGGGCAGATCTTGAAGTCTGTGGGGATGTACAATAGCTGATTCTATGCTTCTCCATGGCACTTTACTGTCTTTGTCCGTCCATGTTCGCATAGCTCTAATCTGGAATGCCCAGTAATAAATCAGAAAATTAGGGAGGGTAAGGCCACCTTCTAATTTTGTGCACTGCAAAACAGAAAAACTTATTCTGGGTTGTCTGCCATTCCAGAAACATCTAGATACTGCAGAGTTTAACTCTTTCAAATATTTGGGAGGTGGTGTGAATGGGATCATAAAGAACAAGAAGTTCAGGCGTGGTAGAATATTCATCTTGACTGTACTGATTCTGGCTTGCATTGAGATCTGAAGGTTAGCCCATCTTTGAAGATCAAGTTTTATTTTCTGGCTGAATTCACTGAAATTTAATTGGATGATTCTTGACAGAGAATATTTTGATTCCTAGGTATGTTTGATTTGATTTGATTTGATTTCTTTATTTGAAAGGGGACAGTGTACATTAATAAACATTAAAACAATGTAAATGTACCCGAGTTAGCTCAAAAGTGCTAATTTTCATCGGTAGTCCCCCAGCCAGATTTAAACAAGGCAACCTTTAAAAATAATCACAAGTACAAAATCACAAAAAAAAAAAATAATTGCATACAACACATTATGATTACCAAATACATAAAAATAATAATATAATATTTAAATACACACATAAAACATTAGTGCCCACAAGTTTGGCTCTCTACAAGCCATTTTTTTGCATTCTTTTTGAATGAAAAGAATGACAAAGGCTCTCTAATGGTTGCCGGCACAGTGTTCCATTGCTGAACTGCTCTTACGGAAAAAACGGCCTGACCAAAAGCTGTTTTTCTCCGGGGTATGATGCAGTCTTCCCTCACTGCCCCTCTAGTTACCCTATCCTCACTGGATCTAAAATGTATAAAATCACATAGTGGAGGAGGTGCTAAGCCATATCTAATTTTATAAATTAAACAAATGTTTTTGAATTTAATTAGATTATCCCAAGTAAGTAACTGATATTTCCTCAGAATACTACAGTGGTGGTAGTGATATGGTTTTTTATCCAATATTTTTAATGCTTGTTTGTATAATATTTCTAATGGTTTTATTGTTGTAGAGTGAGTATTGGACCAGCTTATTAAACAATATGTTATGTGGGATAAAATCATGGAAAAGAAATATAATTTAGCAGCTTCTGTTGAAAGGAAATCTCTAATGAATCTGAAATTGACTAGACTGAACTTAATCCTATTACTAACTTTTTTGATGTGAGTTTTGAAATTGAGATTTGAATCTATATATAATCCATATTTATATTCTGTGACGACCTGTAACCTTTCTCCAGATATAAAAATTTCAGGTTCTATATTTATATTGTTTTTACAAAAAAACATGGTAACTGTTTTAGATATATTCAATTGCAGACAGGATTGTTCAAGCCAGATTGAAATCGATGACATGGCCTCAGTTAGTTTAGAGGCAACTTCCTCTGCAGATTTTCCATAGGCCAAAATAACTGTGTCGTCTGCATACATCAAAGTGTCACAGTTCTTACACAAAGATGGTAACTCGTTAATGTATAAACTAAAAAGAATTGGACCTAAAATTGAACCCTGTGGAACACCAGTTGATAATAGTAAGGGGGTGGAATTATATTGGTCAATTCTTACACTTTGGGAACGAGATAAAAGATATGAGTTAATAAGACTAATAAATTTTGAAGAAAAATTAAATGCATGAAGTTTGTGCAGTAAAACTGAATGGTTAACTGTATCGAATGCTTTTACGAAGATCTAGAAATATTCCTCCCACTATCCCTCCTTTGTCCATATTTGATTTAACCTTTTCCAAAAAATAACATGTAGCTGTCTCTGTCGAATGATAAGCCCTAAATCCAAACTGCATTGAGTGCAAAGGAAAAGAACTGCAATTAAGATGATTGATGATTTGTTTAACAACCAATTTTTCAAAAACTTTAGACACTGTTGGCAAAATGCTAATCGGTCGGTAATTAGATGTAAGAAGGGAGTTGCCACCTTTAAATATAGGAATGACACTAGCAATTTTCCATGACTCAGGAAATTTCCCTTGATCTAGTGACACATTGATGATATGTGTTAATGGACCCTTAATTGACTGACCTATTTGTTTTAGCATAAGTGTGTCCATCCCATACACATCTTTTGCTCTTGAAGACTTAAGCTCTATAATTGCCTTTTCCACATCGGATATGGATACAGATTTTGGATATAGTGGGGGCTCAATTAACAAATCTGAAGTAATGACAGGTAAGTTGTTATATTTCACAGGGAAACTTTTAGCTATGGTATCCACAGAATCAACAAAATACTCATTTAGTGTCTGTACCACAGCAGATGGATCCTGCAAAAGCATGCCATTATTCTTTAGCTGTATTGAATTATTACTAGAAGAAGTTTTACCTGTTAATTTATTAATCTGATCCCAAGTCGCTTTTGAGTTTCCACGACAATTTTTAATAATTGTAATAAAAAAGTCTGCCTTTGCTTTTCGTAGTTGTCTTATCACTCTATTTCGTAATGAAGCAAAATTTTGTCTCTCACACGATAGTTTTGATTTTACGGCTTTTTTAAGAGCATTGTCTTTGTCTTTCATTAACTGTTTAATATCATCACTGAGCCAGGGAAGTGAACACTTTCTGTTTTTGTTTAACTGTCACTGCAAATTCCTTAATTTTTGTTTGTAAGCATTCAGTAAATTTCTGACTAATTATTTCCAATTCATTGTCCAATAATAGAGTGTCCCAGTTCATATTTCTTATTGCTGAGTGAAATTGATCCTGTTTGCTCCTTGGAATGCCAATGAACTCCTTTTTTCCGGAATAAGCTGCAAATCGCTTTCTGGTTAATTTTCTTGTTATAAGCACCATGTTATGATCTGAAAGACCAGTTAACATATTGTACGATTTTGTAATCCGTTCCGGGTGATTGGTGAAGATTAAGTCAATTAAGGTGCTAGAATTGTTTGTAATCCGTGTTGGTCCTTTAACCATCTGGACAAGATTAAATCCATCCATAATTTGCTGCAGTTTTTTCCTTGTACTGTTATCGTCCCAGTGTAGATTAAAATCACCCATCACTATAACCTCCTTTTTAAAATCACACTGCTTTAACATTTCCTTGAACTTGTCATAAAAATCTATGTTAGCAGATGGTGGTCGATATAAAACTATTAATGTGAGAGACATCTGAGGTGCAAGAGATAAATTTAACCCAACACATTCTAAATCAATTGGGGATTTCCACTGAATTTCACTGCACTGTATACTGTCTCTCACATAGATCATTACCCCTCCCCCTTTAGCATCAGCTCTATCTCTCCTGTAGGAGACGTACCCCGGAACTAAAAGCGCAGCAGTAGGGGAATTTTTATGCAGCCAAGTTTCGGATAGGCAGAAATAATCCAGATTTGATTCAGTCATCATGTGGATAATTTGATCGCTTTTTGATTTTAAGCTTCGGATATTTAAATGTCCGCCAAAGAGACCTTTTGGTTTGACTTTTTGATCCCAGATTATGCGTGCATTGTTTACAGTGTGAACAACCTTCCACTTCCGGTTCAAGCGTATTGCTTTATTTACTGTAAAGCGTTTGTGGATGTTAGCGGTGCTCACCCCGCCGACTCCGTGAAAACCGCCCTCGCTTGGGCCTCCCTCCTCCGCGGTAGCCTCTCCTGTCGCCGCAGGGCGTCCACCCGGCGAACCACGGCAAAGCCCCGGACCGTCCAGACCCAAGTGCCGCATAGAAGCATGTGAATGATTTTAGTGAACACAATATTGTTAGGAAGGGAAATGTGTTGAGAGATATTGTTAAGGGCCATTAAAGCTGGGGTAGGTAACTTTTGTAAAAATTAATTTTTTACATATTTGTTAAAACTGTCATTATGTCCTGACAGTAGAATATGAGACCGATAATCTGTGATAAAATCAAGCTCCTCTGGCTCCTCCCAGTGGTCCTATTGCCATTTGCAGAAATACACCGCTCCCGGTCAGAAACAACTAATCAGAGCCAGGAGGAGTGTCTTAGCAGTGTCAATCAAGTTCGCGTACGCGCTGATCACACCCCTCTCTTGCACAGCGCATACCGTCATTCAAAATCAAGATTGCCGGTGTGCCGAGCAGCTGTGCTAATGGTGGACAAACAACCAAAACTGCCAATTTCTCGAGTGGAACCTGCTCATACAACAAAGACAGGTAAACGGAAATAGACCGATGACGATAAACAAGCCCGTCGGAGCCCATTGACTCAGTGTTAAAACTCTAGCCGCATAACATACAGATAAAATGTCACGCACTGTGCAAAGCAACAATTGAAACCTGCTAATTCACTGGCTTGTCATGTTGCTGAAATAATGTACTAGCAAACCTTATTTAGCATTACATATCGCTAGAATAATTATTTACATAGCCTACTGCAACGTTAGTTACCGTTATATTATCTTACTAGCTATTTATAACTCATAGAAAGAGTGCAACGTTATAAAGTTACATTACATGTATTGCATAATACGTAATGATTTGAGGACCAAGTTTGTAGTCAAAGTATGGGCAGGCCAGTCAATGTAAAGCATTTCGTCCCTACCAGTGAATGTGCCATAACTGTTTATCCGCCGTCATCGGTGACCCTGCATGTTTACTAGACTGCGCGCTCACGGCAGGCTCCGCTGTGGGGGGAACTTTACATAACAAAATACATGTTTAACAGCTAACAGTTAGTAGGCCTAACATTATATGTTATGAATCTTACACGAAATTCATCTTCATCACAGTGCAACTAATGGAAATGGAAAAACGTGTATCAATGCAACCTGTTTTTAGCTTTGCCTTATAGTTATAACTCGTTAGCGAATCAAAAAATATTTATTTTAAACTTTTACCAATATCGATATGATAGCTTGATAGTGAGTAGGCTACTAAAATACATCTTATTTGTTTATATTCATAATGATAAAGTTAGATTTTTTTATTACATGTGATTCTGACATGATGTCACTACATGCACTGTGCTCCTTCCTCTCCGCTCGTCTCAGGTAAATAATGCGTTTTCCAGCCATCCTGGGGTGCGTTTCCCGAAAGCATCGTTGGCCAACTATGGTCGCATGTTCATCGCAATGTCCATTGAACTCTATTGGTAACGACGGAACTTGCGACCATAGTTGGCCAACGATGCTTTCGGGAAACCCACCCCAGCTCAGCGGTCGGAGTCGTGCGTTCATGTGTTTTGGGGGCGTGGCTTTGGAAGGAGCCCAGAACGGGAGGGGGTGGACTGAATGGAAATAATGAGCTGTCTTTAAAACAGTCGTTAGAGGTCTACATACACTCGATTTTTATACTTTCTTTTTCAGAGTACTTACATTTTAATTATGTATTGATATATACATAGTTTAAACAAATTTGAAAAATAAGTTTTTTAGACCATTCCTACCTACCCCAGCTTTAAGGAAGATTTATCCCAATTTATCATGTATCCAGACATGCTGCTGAAGTGGTGGAATAACTTTAAGACATTACGTATAGAGTTTTTTTTAAGTCTGAAAGGTACAAAATGATGTCATCCGCATACAACTATATATAATGCTGAGAACCAAGTAAAGTAATTGGTGCAATAACTTGGCTTTGTCTGAGAGCTTGGGCTAGGGGTTCCAGTGAACGTGCAAAAAGAAGTGGTGATAGGGGACAGCCTTGACGACAACCCCTCTGTAATGGAAAGGGTAGAGACTGATAAGTGCCTGTTGAAATAGAAGCTGTTGGGTTACTATAAAGAGTTTGAATGGCAAATATGAATTTAGGACCGAAACCAAAATGTTCCAGTACTGTCCATAGAAAGTCCCACTCAAGTCTGTCAAAAGCTTTGAGCGTCAAGGGAAAAAAACTGCGCAAGTGTCAGCATATGTGTGAGAATTTTCAATAATGTGCAATAAACGTTGCATATTGTCTGCGGCCAGCCGCCCTCCTAAGGAAGTTTGATCAAAATGAATCAAAGTATCAATGAAGGGCTCAATCTGGGAAACCAAGGCTTTTGCCAGAATTTTGACATCACTATTAATTAAAGATATTGGACGGTAACTAGAACAATTCAATGGATCTTTTTTTCTTTCTTATGTAACAAAATAAGCGCTATGTTCTGGTCCCTATGAAGCATCTCTGAAGAATACAGTGTGGAATAAAATGCTTTAAAGGTGTTATTAATAGCCCTAGGATCTGTAACTATTTTGTCATCACTGTTTCGTAACATATCAATATTTGATTTGGACTCGATTTCCTTTAACCTCAATGCAAGCATATGGCTAGTTCTATCTGAATGAAAATAATATTTTTGCTATAGTTCTGTGAATGATGAACTCGGTTTTGGACATTGACAGGCTATTGTATTCTTTTTTCAACAGTAACAAATTCTGAGCAGCCTCTTCTGAGAAAGACTGGGTCTGCTGATGCTCCAAAGACCTTATTTCTTGTTCAAGATAATCAAAGCACTTATTTTTAAGATGCTTGGCCTTTGAGGAAAAGGCAATGCAGTTCCCTCATAGATAGCATTTAGTAACTTTCCATAACACCTGAGGGTTTGAGCAATGATCCGTATTAATTTCCAAAAATTCTGTAAGCCCAGATCTGAAATGTAGTATCAAACAGCAGGGAGTCGTTAAAGCGCCATCTACGGGATTTAGCATGAGCTGTAGCAGGTGTGTGATATTACAAATAATGCGAGAGTGATCTGAAATCAAGATAGGCAATATGACAATATTGGATATATACTGAAGCAAGGGGGCACTAACCAGGATATAATCAATTCTTGAAAAGGATTTGTGCCTAGGAGAATAGAATGTGTAGCCCTTCGTATGGGGGTTGTGTATGCGCCATGGGTCAATTAGATTTAATTCTGTAATGAACCTATTAGAGAGGATGTTGACATTGCACTAGAGGGGTTACAACTACATGAGCGATCAAGTTGAGGATTAATTGAGGCATTGAAATCTCCTCCTATGATGACATCCAGATCACTAAATTGTAGTAGTTTTCCACAGACATTATTCAGAAAATGTTGATCAGGCTCGTTTGGAGCGTAGATGGATACCAGCAGGAGTTTGGAATGATTTAGTGTTACAGCCGCATACGCAAAACGGCCAAGGTCATCTCCTTCCAGTAAGTCTATGGATAAATGTAGCGACCTCTTTGCAAGTATCCCCTTACGAAAAAAAAGTATACTTCAAGTTAATTTTATGAAGTATACTTGAGTAATGTTCAAGTATATTTTTAAGTATACTTTATGTAGTAAGTATACTAATGTCAATATGTACTAGTAGTAAACTTGTAAGTGTACTATTTTAATACCGCTTGGGACTAAATTGGCCCACTTGAAGTATATAAAAGTATATGTTTAAGTGTACTATAAGTGTAACAGTAGTAAACTTTAAGTGCACAACTAGTTTTCTTTTAATGTACTCTCAGTAAACTACTAGGTTAGTAGTTTTATACTACAAGTTTTCTTTAAGTGAACTTAACATTATACTTATAGTTTACCATTTCTATATTATTTTTACTCTTTTAGTGTACTCTCAGTAAACTATTAGTTTATTAGTTTTATACTACAAGTTTACTTTGAGTACACTAAAAGAGTAAAAATAATATAGAAATGGTAAACTATAAGTATAATGTTAAGTTCACTTAAAGAAAACTTGTAGTATAAAACTACTAAACTAGTAGTTTACTGAGAGTACATTAAAAGAAAACTTGTAGTATAAAACTACTAAACTAGTAATATTCTTTAAGTGAACTTAACATCATACTTATAGTTTACCATGTATATATACTTCCGGCATACCAATCATAAATGTTTGAGGAGGGATTAACATGATGCCGACAGCGCAGCGACGCTGAAGGAGATTTATAGATCACATTACTCCTAGCTTTATGCTGTAACTATTGTGCCTTTTAAACTCACAGTTATAGCAGCCAGAGAAAATATAATGTTTAAATATCAAAGGCTAGAGCCCAACTAAAGCCAACACCTTTCACCATCATGGTGACTACAAATGAAACGATAAATAATCAACATCTAAACCTCTGTTGATTCTCAACAAGATATTTTGTAGACGTCTGATAGAAATAAAGTCAGTCTGTTTAGTAATAAGTTAAGCTGGTAATGTTCGTCTTCGGTTCAAACTTGCAATGGCACACTCTGCGCACTGTCACCTGTTTAAATAGGCCACGCCCCTCCCTTACAGAAGCTTAACATTATCTCAGCTTAACATGATTAGTGCAATGAATCTTTCAGCTAAATAGTACAAACAACTAATGTTGTTTAATAATGATAGCAGGTTTTTACTAAACATAAAAGAATAAGTAATGATTACTCGTAAGTTTAATTAGAAACAAAATCTGGGTTTACAGTGCTTCATCGTTCTGATTGTTTTTAAGACTATCCAATTGCGGCCAGAGGAATTTGAGCTACGGTAGCTTCTCCAGACCCTACACTCAGTTTCAACTGAGAAGGGTCTGGTGTTAACCAGGCTACCATTTATATATTATTTTTACTCTTTTAGTGTACTCTCAGTAAACTACTAGTTTAGTAGTTTTATTCTACAAGTTTACTTTTAATGTACTCTCAGTAAACTACTAGTTTTATTCTATAAGTTTTCTTTAAGTGAACTTAACATTATACTTACAGTTTACTATTTATATACAATTTTTGCAGTTGCAGTAGGCCTGCAGTTACACTATGTTCAAATGTTATTTTTTATACTTGAAAAATACCTTTAATTCTACTTTAATTTTAAAAACATTTTATTAGCTTCTTCCTTTTTTATCAACACTTAAATGTCAGTAAGTTTCATAAAGAAAGGGAACATTTTGTTAAAATGTTGAGAAAATAGTTGAGAAAAATCACATTTTTGTCAAAGACTACGCCTTGATCAGATCAAGAACGATGATCAAAACACAGGTGGAGTAGATCGAGTCCAACACCCCCAAAGCTTCACAGTCGTTTTCTCTTCATGGGTTAGGCCTACACTTCATTTCATTTGGAAACATTAAGCAGTTTTGATTTACAAGCTGTTTAATGTTTGATGTCACATTATTTTACATTTGAGTGAGCAATCTTCTATCACATGTTTCAGCTTCTTCTTCTCCTGTGTTTTGATCCAGAGATTCTGTTTTATGTTTTACATATCTGTTTTATAGCAACACTTTAATCAATATTTTCAAACAAAGTTTCATAAGACTGTAAATGAAAAACGATGTAAAAAAAGTATATTTAATAGGCTACTCGATCAAAAGAGTTAACACAACTACAAGCCAAGTATACTTTGAATAATTAAAATTTTAAGTATATCTTGATCAAAAGATTGAGTACAAGTATAGGCTAAATATACTTGGACTTTTCTCTCAGTATAAGTCAAGTACACTTAAGTGTATTTAAGTATATTTTTGAGAAGTATGTAAAATGTAGACTAAAAGTATGCTTTCTTCTTTTTAGTTTAAAAGAAGTATACTAATACTTGAATAAACTTATTTTCCATGCTCATTTTATTTACTCTATAAGCTATTCCACCCGAAACTTTGTTACTATATAAAGCTGAACATGTTAGTTTATAAGACGGTGTGTAATATTATGTTTTTAAAAAAGTATTAAAAATAGTAAACACAAGTACAAGCCAAAAATACTTAGAATACTTAAATATACTTTTAAGTATATCTTAATCAACAAGTATAGGCTAAATATACTTAGACTTTTCTGTCAGTATAAGTCAAGTATACTTAAGTGCAATTTGAAGTATATTTCTGAGAAGAACATAAAGTATATTTCTGAGAAGTATATAAAAAGTAGACTGAAAGTATACTTTCTTATTTTTAGTTTAAAAGAAGTATACTAATAGAACACTTGAATAAACTTCTTTTTCGTAAGGGTCAGCACACCTTTGGATTTATTAGGGGCACACAAGTATGCCAGTAACTTGTAGTTTTTATTTTAGAAGCGGGACACATCCTCCTTTTTCAAGTGCGATTCTTGAACTAAAGCTACAGCTATTGCTTTGTGATGTAAAAATTCTAAACAACGGGTACGCTTAACCGGTGTATTCAGGCCACGTACATTCCAGGATATAATGTTTAGATCCAACATAGTCTACTGATTGGTAGTAGTACAGCAGGATTGGAAAAACCTTTCTGGGAAACAACTTTAACAAACCGTTTGGTGCCCTTAGAGCAAAATGCCATGGCCAAAAAAGAGTCTCAAAAACAGCTGCCAGCAAAATAATAACATTCCAAACTATATACAAAACATACTATACAAGCCGCAAGGAGTTCAAGAGAGCCCCTTTGGCCAGTATAAAGTTAGAGATTGTAAGAGACGTGGCTCCTCCTAACGATGCAAACTCCCCTACCCCACTCGTTACAGTGATGCAATATTCAACGGAAAATAAAGCAATATGGTGATATGTCCCTTCGTAGGGAAAAAAAAAAAAAAAAAAAAAAACAATTCAGTAGCCTGGTTCTAGCTGCAGACAAAAAGAGTGAAATAAACCTCAGCTATCGACCCAAAGAATAACCTAGACTAGGCTAGTCTTATTGGTGCTCTTGCAGTCTATGCTAGCCTATAATGCAGGTGAGAGATGACATGCCTATGTTGCGTTAAGCGTCGAGATAGTCTCAACTAAAATGAAAACCTCAAAAATCATGCTTCACCCATATGACAGCACCAAGAGAAAAGTCCACAGTCCCATACTGAAATATTGAACAGGCTAGTTTGCGATGTTGCTTGCAGTGGCCAGTGTAGGCTGATGCTCTGCTGTAGCCATCTGATGTGTATCCATCTCAGAGCTTCGGTTCTCTGGCGCTTCGTCCTCTCGCCTGGCTGAAAACCTGGCACCTCTGCAGGTCAGGTTGTTAGAGAGGATGAACTGTTCCGCTTCAGATGGAGACCGACAAAGAGTTTGCCTGCCACGATAAGTGATCTTCAGTGTGGCTGGGAACAAGAGAAAGGTTTGAATCCCAGATGCTTCTATCCGCTTTCTCACCTCAGCAAAGGCCTTTCGTTTCTTAGTGGTGTCTGCGCTGAAATCTGGGAAGAAACAGAAAGTGTCCATGCCATGTTTAACGGGATAAACGGCTCTTGCACCATTCATGATTGCTTGTCTATCAGTATAGTCTAGCAACTTGAATATAATTTTGCGAGGGCGGCTAATGTTGGTGGTTCTATCAGAGTACAGGCAGTGGGCTCGCTCTATTTTTATGTCTTGGTCAGCAACAGATGGGATCCACGTAGGTAGATTCGCCTTTAAAAAGGCGATGCAGTTGTCACCCTCCACTCCTTCACTCAGCCCAACTAAGCGTAGGTTGGATCTTCTACTTCGGTCTTCCATATCTGCCACCTTGGAACTCAGCTCGTCAACTTTCAGTCTCATAGCATTGACCTGGTCTCTATCCTGTCTAGCGGCTGATTGCGTAAAATCGCACCTTGACTGAAGTCGTTGAACTGATTTCTCCAGCTGTTCAATCTGGCCAGTGGCTGTCGTTATAGTGTCTGTCAGTGGTATTCTTCAGTTCAAGTCTAACATCCAATATTTGCAGGAGCAGCACATCATCTAAAGCAGCTTTTACCGCAGCAGTGACAATTTCATTTAGCTCTGCCCTCTGGTCAGCTAAGGCCTGCTTCACTCCTGCTAAGATGGTGCTGTCCAGGTCTGCTTTGGAGATGCTAGTCGGTGATTCCTTGAATTTCTTCTTGACGGGAAAGTTCGGTTTCTTTAGTTGCACCAGTATTATGTGATACTGACATTTTAGAGGTTTTGACGTAATTCAACATAATTTGCTTTCTAATAAACTGAAAGTAACAAGTAGTAAGTGGAGCACACAAAATTCACGTCTGCACTGCCATGAATCAGTCACGTGACTACCTTTGTCTCTTTCTGTGCGTTTTGAAATATGCTATTTACTGACAATGTATTAATACCTACGTATTCTGTAAAATTCTTTTGTTATTTCCTGATCTGTGCCAGAACTGCAATAGCTCCACTGGGAATGGAGTCCATAACTATGGAAAAATCACGTGGGGTGACAGAAGATTTATGTGAAGTTCTGTAAATTTTTTGTTTTGATTTGACAGACAAAAAGAAGCCCTAAAAGAAAAGCTGGAAAACTTCTCACCGAGTTCTGATAATGTAAAGACCATCAAGATTCTGGTAGCTGGACAAATTGGAGCAGGAAAGTCCAGCTTTATTAACTCAGTCGATAGTGCCTTTCAAGGACGGATCACCTCTAGAGCGCTAGCTGATTCATCTGGTGGTAGCAGTCACAGTTTCACAAGAAATGTAGGTATTTGTCATCTATACAATTTTCTAAAAGATCTAGAAATGTAATTTTACCTACTCTTGAGCATTGAACATTTTAGTTAATCAAAAGAGGATTTCTTGGAAATTGTTTACAAATATTTATACCTCTATATATTTGGTATTCATAGCTCAAAGGATTCACCATAAGAAGTGGGAAAATACCTTTGCCCTTCGTCTTCAAGGACATAATGGGCTTAGAAGCTGATGTGTTGGCTGGGTCACAAACAGATGACATCATCAATGCTGTATTTGGCCATGTGAAGGACGGCTATAAAGTAATAAACCACTACATTAAAATTTGAACAAGGTTTGTGTGTGTGCAACAGGTTTGACGTTTAACACATATTGCTTATTTCCCATCTTAGTTCAATGAGAAGCAGGCACTCACTCATAAGGATCAACATTACGTCAGTGACCCTACCCTCTCCGATAAGGCTTTCTGCCTGGTGTACGTCATAGCCGCAGATACAGTCCAATTCACAGATGATAAACTTATTGACAAGCTGAAGATCATCCGCCAGAGAATCAGTGATGCGGGTAAATTTTAATGTTTGATTTATGATTCTCTACATTACATTACATGAGAGAGAAGTGGGCATAAAGTGGGTTGGGTTTGTGTGTGTGTTTTAAATTTGTAGATGGACAAAATCCAGATACAGGCTGCATTTTAATGCCAAGTGCGAACAGGGCTTGTTACAAGGCTCAACTTTGCTGCTTAATTATTGATATGACCCAGACAATGCATGTGGGTCAGTTATGTAGATATGTAAAACAAACTGCCACATTGTGCTCAATTTTTTTAGGAAAAAAACTTGTTATAGAACCTTTACATTGCCTCTGCATTTACTGTAGGGATTCCTCAAGTGGTTGTCATGACCAAAGTGGATGAAGCGTGTCCGCTGGTCAACAAGGATCTAAGGAAGATCTACACTAGCAAGAAGATCAAAGAGAAGGTATGTGATATAATCTAAAGACAAACACATTTCAATTTTACATATTGCAACTATATATTGCCCATGTTGATCTGATTCTGTCTAATAGCCACATCTAATTTTCTGACCTAACGTTGTGTTCCTATCCAGATTCAGATGTGCAGTGACAAAATTGGTGTGCCATTGTCAAACATTTTCCCAGTGAAGAACTACCATAAAGAGATTGACACAGAGGATGACATTGATGCTCTGATACTAAAGGCATTTGATCAGATTGTTCAGATTGCTGATGATGTATTGCTGGACATTCAAAGCTGATAAAAATCACATATATTGCATTTGAAATGTGGGTCATTCTTTGATTGTGATACATTTTCTTATCACAGGAACATAATTTTGTGGATTCAAATTAATATTGAGAGGATTGTTTGTTTTTAGTCAAGTCAAGTTAAGTCAAGTTTATTTATATAGCGCTTTTCACGCTTTTTTTTTTAACTACAAACTTCATGACAAATGTGACAAACTTTGTTGACATGTTTCATGTGCATCATGGACAAAAATGCTGATTGAATCTTTTTGTATAAATGAGATTTAAGACAACTAAGTACCGTTCATTCTTAATTTTCAACAATCTAAAGTTTTTGAACAGACGTTGTTTAATAAAAATTATACTTTTGGTCACCTTTAAACAAAATCTTAACAGGAATCTTCTTAAAGATAAATAGAAGATACAAAACTTTAAAGATATAATTTAAACAATCTTTTCATTTTAAAAGATCACGTTTAAACTTTTTACGATTAAGCTTTGAAATAAATTTAGTACGAACAAAACATTTCGCTCTGGAAATGCGTTAGCAGACTAACATTAGGCTACATGCTGTGACATGACGTACAGAGGCTCATCTGGTCTGTCACCCTATATCCTGAAGCTATCATTAATGATTGTCAAGGAACTTATTTCTCTGAAGATGTGGTGGTGATCAGAAGGACCTTATAAGCATCCCATCAATGGGGGGCGGCCTGAGGAATCACAGGTTCTAAATGTTTTCATTTTTGCTCTCTCTCTCTCTCTCTCTCTCTCTCTCTCTCTCTCTCTCTCTCTCTCTCTCTCTCTCTCTCTCTCTCTCTCTCTCTCTCTCTCTCTGAAGATAGGCCTATGTGGGGATTTTCTTACAGATACAACTTGAGGAATTATTAAACATTTCACACAATGTGTGAGATGACTTGTGAGACCCCCCCCCCCCCCGAAATTTCAACGTTTTTTACATGCGCCCTTATAAAAAATATATATAGTTTAAGTTTTCTACACCATCAGATGTAGAACATTTGCTTTATTAAGACTTTAAATATTTAAACAATCTTTTCATTTAAAATATCTAATTTAAACGTTTAAGATTTAATTTAAACAATCGCATAATGTGATTCACCCTTATGATAATAATAATAATTCGTTACATTTATATTGCGCTTTTATACCACCAATGTGCTGCATCCACCTGGATGATGCGACGGCAGCCATATTGCGCCAGAATGCCAACCACACACCAGCTTATTGGTGGAGAGGAGACAGTGATAAAGCCAATCAGTACATGAGGATGATTTGGAGGCCATGATGGACATAGGCCAAGGGGCAAATTTGGCCAGGATGCCGGGGTTACACCCCTACGATATGATATGGTCTGTTACATTTTTTCCTCAAATTCAGCATTAGAAACAGTTATTTCTTACTTGCTCATAGAGATGAGGGGGAGACCATAAAATGTCCTTGAGCTGGAATGCGGAAGCAACGGGGGTGTACAGACTCAACCTGATATCAGAACAAAAACAAGCTCTAAATCTTAAAGGTCCCGTATTATGCCCCTTTTCACAAGATGTAAAATAAGTCTCTGATGTCCCCAGAGTGTGTATGTGAAGTTTCAGCTCAAAATACCCAACAGATCATTTTTTACAGCATGTTTAAATTGTCATTTTTTGGGGCTCAGAAAAACGCGCTGTTTTAGTGTGTGCCCTTTAAATGCAAATGAGCTGCTGCTGGACGGCACAGGGGGCGGAGCTTCATGAGCTCGCGCTCAGTCTCTCAGGACAATTTCATCAGAAACTCTCAGTAATGGTGTTCATTTCGAGTCGGACAATAATGCCTACAGAGTCAGAGTGCTGTATAGAGATGAAACAGGTATAGTTTAGTAGTTTAATTACGGTTATTATAACGTATTTGTCATCTGCTTGTATATATCCATTATTTGTTAATAGCCTACAAGTCTGCTGTCTGAATGATGATCAAACATATACTGATGAGTTTAATAAAGTTTATTGTACATCACACAAAAGATGAAGCGTCAGTTTTACTTCAGAAAATCACCGTAAGAGCTGAGTAAACACAGTAAGTAGAGTTGAGGGAGCATTTCTGTGGGCGGAGGTTAGTCAAAAAACGGTTTTAATGACGTCATTAAAGAAGGAAGTAGAGGGGTGTAGTCACTGATCTATATAGAATGATATAGATCAGTGGGTGTAGTCCAAACGAGCCGTTCACTGTAGTCGACTTCTGTTAAATAAAATATCTCGCTTGGCATTGAACTTTGAGCTTTATAATTTTACAGATATTATTTATACTCTAACAACAACATTACACACTAACTAAAGTTTGAAACATGGGATCACGAAGAACGGGACCTTTAAAACAATTAATAAAAGGACATATTATCACCTGGAGGTCATAGGCAGCATTGGCATTCCAATTTTCCAATGGTCACAGGTCATTTTCATCCCTGGAGGATAATCAGGGTCAAAGGTTACATCGGCCTGAGTGGTCAAGGTCGTCATGGTCACCGGTAGGGCACGGCTTGGGTGATAAGGTGGGGGAGGGGAATTGGGCATGACAAGGTCAAGAGGTCACCATCAATCATTTTGACATTCTGTGGACCTTAATAACTACTAGAATATACTTGTTGAGTAGTATGATTACATTTAATATATACTAATTATGAATGAGAATATTGTTATTTTTGGCTTAAAATTGATAGGTTGCTAAAGCAGAAAATACACCTGTCAAAACTGTTTTCAGAGATAAACAGAAACATGTCACAACCTAACCTAGGTTGGTAAACTGCAACTTTTTGGATTCTGAAAGTTAACACAATGGATGACATCAGAAAACAAAACTCCTTAACAGCTCACTTCCACAGGCTACACACACACACACACACACACTGTGACGAAGGACGACCTTTTTCAGGCAGATAAAACTGGCTTCTTGAGAATCAGCCAATCAGGAGCGTCACTGCGCTCTGCGGCTCGCGGAAGCAGACAGTTTCAGTTTCAGTTTCGGAAAAGTTTGGAAGAGAGCGCTGGCATTGAAAGACTGTGCAGTTCATATTCATATTTATATAGATAATATAAGCTAGTGTTGCTGTACTTATTTACAACAAGTTCCTAGTTAATGTGCAGCAAATTAATCTTTGAACAGGGATGTACTACTGCATTTCTAAGTTTGTATTTGCTTAGTAATAAGCATTTATTATAACACTGCATTTAGATCATAACAAAAACTATAATTTAATCTCTTGATTGTGTTTGTTTTATTATATACCTGCTAGACATATACTAATTATTTGACATTTATATAGAGAGTCTACATTTACTGATTTATGTCTGTATCTCTGTTTCAGAACCACAAACAGATTTAAACCTTTATTTCAATAAATCACCTAAACAGAACATCTTGTCTGCATTCTAATCGATGCCCCCTGGTGGTCACAATCTTTTAAAGACCAGTCAAATTATACAGTCCTTTCCAATCACCAACACACACACACACACACACACACACACACACACACACACACACACACACACACACACACACACACACACACACACACACACACACACACACACACACACACTCACAAACTTACTCTCTCACCCACATTCACATATAAGTTTGACTGTATTTATAAGAACTTTTCAAATGTTTTGGAATACCTGCTCTGTAGGATTCTCTTTTAGAGTATAAGTAAATATTCTTACTACATTATTAATGTGTATGTGTCCTCTATACTTATATGGCTCTCAATATTCAGTGGTTGGAGTTGAGTTAATACTCCTTGACAAGTTCCTTGACAAGTTCATGTTTCTGGCTTTAAAATCAAAACATATTGACCATTTAATAATTGTTGAAATGCTAAAATGTTTGTTCCAAATAGGTGTCCAATGATTGATAAATAAATATTTGTTGAATACTGAACCCTAATTGAAGTACCTGTTTATTAAGATGATATTATTTTGCATACTATTGTGTGCCTTGGACTGCCTGACACATAATAAATTATTATATTTATGATTAACAATCAAATGATTAATTAGTTAGAAACTAGTTGCTGTGCCATCAGCTGTCTTCTCATGAATGACTTGTTTGTCACTGAGTCAGTGTTGTTGATGCAAAGGCCCTTCATTACCAAACACCAAGTTACTAAAATAGGATACAATTATGTGTCATTCGCACTTGTGTGGTGTTCAAATTTTTGTTATTCAGCCAGTGTTCGTGGGTCTGGTGGACCTGCTGCATTTTTGGTGTTTTAATTCAACACAATCAAACAATTTTATGTTAACATACTCAACAGATGTTTACTTCATCCCAATTACACGCAATATAAACAGCATATATGGTTATTTCCTCTTTACCTTTGTTAGATCACATTTAAGAATTGCTTGTGGACGTCGAGGTCACTTGATTTGGGAAAAGCCCGTAAAAGTCCTGGCAGTAAGCCAGTATATCCAACATTTTTTATTATTTTTTCCGAAGTGTTGACAACTTAGTGTTAACTGATAATTGTTGCAAACTGGTACTACCAACAAAATATTAGTGCATTCTGGGCGTCGTATCACTACATCCTTATGCATCGCTTTCTGCCAGGACTTTTACGGGCTTTTCCCAAATCACTGAAGTGACCTCGACGTCCCGGTTAGCAGTAGCATGAGCCATCAGGCAAGTGTTATTTAAATAAACTCCTGATGTACTTACAAAGTACGTAGTATGTTGAAATGAGTATTCCAAAGATACCCGGATGGTCTACTATTTCCGGTTAGAATTCGAAGTGCAGATCAATGCACACTTTAACAGCTAATATTGCCCACAGCCCATTGCGTGCGGGAGGGAGGAGCTTTGTGGTGATGGTGGTGATGATGTAAACATGGCAGCCGGACGCAGCAGCGGAGATGCGACCTCAGTTTTTAAGTGTAAGAATTCAAATGTTTAACCCTAATTAAAGTTATATTTAACCACACTCACTTATTTACTGTGGCTGTACAAATGTTGACTTTATCAGTCCAACCAAAGAAACATGGTTACTACACTTTTACTATAGTAAAAACATGGTTCATTTTCATCGGGGTATTTTTGAGTAGTATACATAAGTATAAAATTAAGTATAAAATACGTTAAACAATAGTTATACTATAAACTTTAAATATTTTAACTCTTATTATATTTTAAATAAGTAGCTTTCGTTACACACAGGGAGGGAGAGAGAGGGGGAAGGAGGGAGAGAGAGGGGGAAGGAGGGAGAGAGAGGGGGAAGGAGGGAGAGAGGGAGGGAGGGAGGGAGGGAGAGAGAGAGAGAGAGAGAGGGAGGGAGCAGGCAGGAGAGAGAGAGAGGGAGCAGGGAGAGAGAGAGAGAGGGAGGGAGCAGGGAGGAGAGAGAGAGAGAGGGAGGGAGCAGGGAGAGAGAGAGAGAGAGAGAGAGAGAGAGAGGGAGGGAGAGAGGGAGGGAGAGAGAGAGGGAGGGAGAGAGGGAGGGAGGGAGAGAGGGAGGGAGGGAGAGAGAGAGAGAGAGGGAGGGAGGGGGGAATTGTTAAAACATCACGTGAAATCCTGGAAATAAGTGCATTTTAAATATGTTTTTTCAGGCCTGGAAAATTCATAGAAATTAGTGACATCTATATAGAATTAGGCTAGTTCTTTTTACTTAGTTGCAATCAAAATAAGCCCATAGTCTGTTTAAAATTAAATTCCAGTTGTCATAAATGAAAAGCCATGGAAATTCATTGATTAAAAATAATCCTGTGTTATGTTTCCTCTGGTAAAAATGAAATCAGCTGTCTCCAAAACATTGTAAGACACATGAACCAATGGATCAAATAGATCTCCAAAGACAGGAGAAAAAACACAACAGCTAACTTCATATATTAGTCATAGGGTGAGGTTCAAACTTCAAACAGAAATTTAATTTGTTTTAAGGGGAAATTATTTTGACCTCCACCAATATTATAACGATTATAAAAATATGATGGTAAAAAAAAAAAAAAAATTGGAGTGCACATAAACATAAATGATCCTTTACTTTCCATTGAAATAATGACAATATGCTATTTAAAGTGAAAGTGAAAGTTAGATATGCATATATAAATATAGCCTCGGATGAGAGCTGCAACCACAACATATTTTGCACATCCTAAGAAACACAAGACAGAACACTAGCGATTCTGTGATTCTTGTATTACTCTGTTTACTTTAAACAACTGTGTTTCTGCAGTGTGGTATTATTTGCTGCATTTATAAGGGGGGAAAAATTGCGAGATCACAAATGGGAGGTTCAGGATCAAAACAAAATGAAACCCCCCCAGGAGGTAAGTGCTGCGAATGTTGGGATTGTCTCAAAATATAATAATTTTATTTCACTTAGTTCCCCTAATTCCTTACTTCTTCTTGTGTGTCTGTCCTTTTTTTTTTTTTTTTTTTACTACCCTCTTGTCTTTTAAATCCTTATTATTTGTACACCGAGACAACTGGTCATGCATGATACTGATTTTTATCTTAAAGGGTTGATTATGATTTCACCTTTTTTAACTTCATTTAGAGTGTAATGTTGCTGTTTGAGCATAAACAACATCTGCAAAGTTACAACGTTCAAAGTTCAAAGCAAAGGAAGATATTGTGATTTCAGCGTAGCCAGTGGACACCCCCAGTGTTTGAGAGCAGAGAATAGGCTACTGCTAATTTTTTCAAGATTTTGATAGCTTATTTTTTTTATCATTCAAATTTGGCTGGGTGACTAATAACACATTTTTCTGTGGTGTGACAAACTCAGAACACATAGCCTACTTAATTTTGACTTTACAGGGACTTTAAGGACTACAACAAACGGCTGGTAGGGACTACACTACATTGCTCCCGGGTTAGTGACATCATCACCGACTCTATACAATTAACATAAACCCCTCCCCCGGGAACGCGATTTATAGGTTAGACTTGTTTGAGATGCGCCTAGACTCTCCTGAAATGTAGGCGTAGGCGAGACTCGAGAGTAGGCGGCTGCAGTGAGAGGAGTGAAAAAAGCGCAGGCAAGCCGGACTGGGCTGCGTTCAGCCCCGACAAAACGTTGCACAACGTTTTTTAAACAGAAACGGTGATGCGTTGAACACACTGTTCTGATGACGCAAGAGTTGCAACTATGGCAGCTGAGAAGGCCATTCTTTGTGTTCTTTGTGAAGAATTTTCGGAGCCTGATGAAGTCGGTATAAATATGTTTTTATATATAGGCTACAAAATATGCTTGATGTTACAGTTACTGCACTTGCCGCCCAGAACAAAAGAGAACATCCCAATCGAGTGAAGGGATTGCTGAAACTGAAATGGAAGCACACATCTTACCTAATTCAGACTAAAACACATCTATTTAGCCTCACATAGTGACTTTATTTGTAGTTCATACTGTTTTAATACCCTGTATTTTCTTTCTCATTTTTAGGAAAAGCACTTAATTACCATTGTTTATTTCTATACCAAATGTCATACACTTGCAATGAAGCTAAAAATATAACGTTTTGTCGGGGCTGAACGCAGCCCAGGTGTGGTCCGCTGAATCAGCGTTTGAATGACACGGTCGGGAACAGACCACACAATCGCACATCTGTATAAAAGTGAAATCAGCGCATATTGACCTCGTGGGTTTTTGTGAGAGGAGTTTGATTTTGAGATAGCAGATTTTTGATGATATAGTGACAGTGCGATTTGATTAGTTAGGCTACAGGCTATTTAGGCTTAAATTTAAATTTACACAACACATTGACTTATAGGCTAGAGACAGACAGAGTATACATAGGCAGGCTACAGGTGCTGGTCATAAAATTAGAATATCATCAAAAAGTTGATTTATTTCAGTAATTCCGTTAAAAAAGTGAAACTTGTATATTATATGCAAATCCTGCTGGAAAATGAAGGAAGCATCTCCATAAAGCTTGTCTGCTGAAGGAAGCATGAAGTGCTCTGGAAATGTCCTGGTGGACGGCTGCGTTGAGTGGACAGCACAGTGGACCAACACCAGCCGATGACATGGCTCCCCAAACCAACACAGACTGTGGAAACTTCACACTGGACTTCAAGCATCTTGGATTGTGTGCCTCTCCATTCTTCCTCCAGACTCTGGGACCTTGGTTTCCAAATGAGATGCAAAATTTGCTCTCATCAGAAAAGATGACTTTGGTCCACTGTGCTTTATTAAATCCAGAGTCAACGCAGCCGTCTACCAGGACATGTTCAGAGCACTTCATGCTTCCTTCATTTTCCAGCAGGATTTGCACCTGCCCACACTGCCAAAATAACCAAAACCTGGTTCAATGACCATGGGATTACTGTGTAATTACTGTGTGATTTCAAGTAGGCTAAATGCGCTAGAAAATCCGCGCTCATTCATGGATGTGCATTTATAGCACGGACGGAGAAAGCGCCGACGCCTGCAGGATTTCATCTGACGGCATAAACATATTATAATCCATCTGTACCGTGAGAGCAGAACGAACGAGCCTTTGTTGAAGTTTTTAAATTTGACAACTCCAAAAAGCAACGAAATTGCCAGACATCCATTAGTGCATGTTCACATAGGAAAACAACTGAAATACAGCGCTGGTTCTCTCGAACGATACTCGCCGACAACTCCGGAATCCAAAGACGTGGGCTTTGTAGGCTACCCAAGTAATGGGTGTATTAAAATTGTATGAAATAATCCCGATAAAAAGCACAAACACTGCAGAGAAGGTAAGTTCAGCAGCTAACATTTACTGAGGTGAAGTGACGGCTAACAGCAGACAAATCCAAAAGGTTCCGATAGGTTCCGAGTGCCTGACAACGGCGAGGGTAGTGAATTTTTTTCTAACTCGTTAGTTTAGATAATATTTAGATATAAAATGTATGACAAATAAGGGCGTGGTTAACTTTGATTGACAGCTTGATTGACAGCTCAGGCTGCGCCAAGGAGAATGACAACATAAGAAGCGCCATTTTTTAACACAGTTGAAATATAATACTACTGTTTCTGTATCATGAAATGTAGTTTTAAGAGTTTTTCAGGCGAGAATGTAGTTATTTAAAGCTCAAATCTGTGGTTTATTTAAAGATTTATGAAAATTTTATCCAGTTGTGAGATCCAGCGATGATGACCGGGCGCTCGGCGCATGTACCCCGCCTGGAACAGCTTTTCCTCGGCTAGTCGTTCGCCGCTGACCCTGGGGTCTCTGTAGTGGTTAAACATGAGATATAATTTGTCTTGTGTATATCTAACGGGCGATTTTTGGTCTCGTGAAACTATAATTTGTTCCCTGGCCAATCGTTTTGGCTGAGGGGAAATTTCATAACTTTATAAGCTATTTAACTTTACCGTTGTATGGTTAGACTAGATCGAGCGCTGACTTTGTGTGTTTGACTGAATTGTTTGCTTTATTTGTATAGCTTCTTATACCTTTTACTTATACTTTTATAATGGCTAATATTGATAAAACTGAAATTTAACAAAAAGAGACTGGGTTGAGTTTTGTCATTTTAAATTTTAACACAACGAAGATGATCTATATGTTGTTTACTGCAAAATCTGTTGTTTAGTACAAATGCACATATTGCCTGGACCATATTAAAATGTTTAATATTTTTATATTATATTTAAACGAAAAGAAGCAGGGTTGTGTTTTATATTTTGTTTAGTTATAGGCTAACGTTATATGCAGTGAATATAATCAATACGCGATGCCTGAACCACATTTGTGTGGCTATAATGTTAAGATTTCTTTAAATGAAAACGAAAAGAGTTAGTATGTTTTATAACATATTTCGTTGCCTAAAATATACACAGAGATAACCGGAGTAGCACAGCGAGCTGAGTGACGCGCGCTGCGTCAGAAGGTGGGCGGGGTTAGGATTTCCCAAGATTTTCCAAGATGGCGCCGCCCATCCCCCATAAACGGCTTCAAAACCGTTCTGCAGAAAGTCTATGGGTGACGTCACAGACGCTTTGTCCATATTTTTTACAGTCTATGGTTTTTACTAGCCGTCTCTTCACCTCAGCAAGTGTTGCTGCTGTACTTGCCTTCTCTGCAGTGTTTTGTGCTGTTTTTCGGGATTATTTCATACAATTTAATACACCCATTAAGGATTCCGTCGTTGTCGTCGAGTATCGTTCGAAAGAACAACCAGCGCTGTATTTCAGTTGTTTTCCTCTGTGAACATGCACTAATGGATGTCTGACAATTTCGTTGCTTTTTGGAGTTTTCAGATTTAAAAACGTCAATAAAGGCTCGTTCGTTCTGCTCTCACAGAACAGATTATAATATGCTTATGTACCGTCAGATGAAATCATGCAGGCGTCGGCGCTTTCTCCGTTCATGCAATAAATGCACATCCTTGAATGAGCGCGGATTTTCTAGCGCATTTACTTGAACTTCATAGGCAATAACGTTATATCTATGGTTTAACCCATTTGAGAGGCGGCCAAAATCAGAATTTAAAATGGACTGAATAAGCTCTCTACGAACTTGACGAGCGATGCCGCGCTGACGGACCATAGACTATAAAAAAAGAGTGACTGACAACGTTATGCACATAAATCACTGTCACACACTCTCTCTCAGAGTAGCCTAATATTAAGAGTTCCTGCATTATACATTTTCAACTAGCAGAATAGTACAGAATCACGATGTCACAGTCTCATTTGTAGCCGTGTATTTTAACTATTATAATATTTTGAAGGGCAAAAATAGGAACTTTTAATTGGCTTTACTGTAATCAACTGTCACTTTAGCGCGAGGCCCTGTGCAGTCGCAGACTTGGTACTGTCAGTTGCATATAACGTTATAGAATTACTTCCTCAGCCTGCATAGGAATAAATATCTATGCCCAGCCTGAACTAAAAACTCGATCACATCAGAGCCCGTCGGAGAGCCTGCCCACTCCCTATTAAGTCCTATTGTACCGAATTTTGGTTGTAGTACCACCAGAGTTCCACTGGGGGCAAACGCCATGAGTGCAAAATGAATGGGAGTCAATGGGGCTAGACGGATAAATTTGTCTCTTTCACCCGATTGCCGTTGAGAAATCTCAGATCTGATTGTAGATTTTGCAAGTTCAACATGGGTTTTAGGTCGAAAGTTGAATGAACGAGTACTTATGTCCTTTTGATTTCTTACAGGTTGAGTTGTTGTTGCCCATAACACGCTAGCATTCTGCTAATGGACGCTGATTGGTCAGTGAAGGACTGATTACGACCAGAGATCCCGCTTGATGGCATCGTGGCATCCAAAGCGGGACCACAAACAAACAAAACAAAAACAAGTCTAGCACGTGTATTTACCTGTGTCAGCTGTGTTGTGTGTTTGCCTGTGTCAGCTGTGTTGTCGATGCCTCGAGAGAAAAGAAAGTGCAGAGCGCGAAAGCACCAGAGTGACTGAAGGATTGCCGTAAGCAGTATCTCTGGTCGTACATGTGTATGACGTCATTGACACTTTAAAATACTTTTTAAAGCAAATAAGTGACTCAAAAAAATCTAACACCCAGCAATGTGTAATTTATTTGCATCTCCTTTCGAATACAACATTCAAATTACTAGACAAAAAATTATATCCTGAGAAAAGTGGATTTTTATTGGTATAGCGCCATAGACCTCCATTCATTCTGCACTCGTCCTGTGAGCGCCCTCATATGGAATCAGAGAGGAACTGCAACCAGTTCAGAAGCCGGAAGTGTACTGAGAGTGAAACTTCTCGCCATATTAGACATTCTCTGATCACGTCGAGCTAGGTGATTTCAGATACAGCCAGGCTCCAGCTCACGCCCCGCCTCTGCCCATCCGGGAGTGACGCAAGGCCAAGATGGCGACGGCCGGCTCCGCCCACTTTAGGCTTCAAAAATGCTCTTCAGAAACCTATGGGTGACGTCACGGACACTACGTCCATATTTTTTTACAGTCTATGGTTACATCCAGCCACAGCCGATGTCGAACACACCCATCGGCTGCGGCTGGATGTAACAGATCGGCGAGAGTAGCCGCTTGCAGGCAGGGAGGAGCTGCAAACGGAGACGTGACGTCGGACACTTTCTGGTTCCCGTAGTGACCGTTCGCGTGGTGTATGCATATTTTACCACAGCTGAAGTGAAATAAATGCAATATTTGCCAAATAATACACAGATGTTTCAGAGACATTTTCATTCAATACTTTATGTAGCCTACTGCTTCATACAACGTCTGTTTGAAGAAGAATAAAGTTCAACATAAGCTACTATCAATGAAGTGGAGTCTACGTTTTTTAATCAGTTTTAATTTGATAAACATGACACAATATAACATCGCAAATACATGAAAAGGGTGTTTACTGTTATAAAAAAAACAGATTTGTGCGCTTTAGAGGAACTAAAGGTGTTCAAATAAACATGAAACACACGTGATCGTTGTCATGCGGTGAATCCGGCCAATTGTAGAACAGCTGTGTCGTCATCAGAGCTCGTGCAGCCGCTCTTGAGAAGCTGCGCTGGCTGAGTTCTCCGGCTACTCTCGAATCGCTCTCGCGGTACTTTGATGGCACATGTCACAGTCACGTGGCGTCGCCGCTGCATGAAGTCGAACAAGCCTAATGACTAGAAGTCAGATACTTCACATAAACTACATAAATTCATCAACTAACCATTCAGAAATGTCCTTTTGCTTCTACATGTTGTCAGTTCTTCTTGAGTGTCTCCATTATTGTCTGACTCCGGTTTGAACATAAACATTGACATTTTCAGTGCATGTGTGTGAGGTACAAGGACACAAACTGTTGAAGCTCCGCCCCTTGTGCTGGGAGCAGCAGCTTATTTGCATTTAAAGGGACAGACACAAAAAATGGTGCGTTTTTGCTCACCCTCAAAAAGTGACAATTTTAACATGCTATATAAAAATATCTGTGGGGTATTTTGAGCTAAAACTTCACATACACACTCTGGGGACATCAAAGACTTGTTTTACATCTTGTGAAAAGGGCATTATACCACCCCTTTAACCTAATTTGTAAGTAGCTTATTTATCCTAAAGGTATTACAACTTATGATGTGTTACAACCATCCTCTGTCTCCCATATTTAAATAGATTACACAGCATAGACACATTCTCAGAGAAAGATACTACCAATGTATTGTTAAACTGAATTGTTTATTTGTTTTCCATAGAACTGGATAAACCATGGAGGAAATTTGAATGGGGGTAAGCTATACATGTTCATAAGTTATGCAGACAAGTGTTTATTTATATTTATGTCTATACTCGAAGAGCAATTTTTTCATCTGTAATGTAAAAAGTGAAAATGAAAATGAAATTTTTACTCAACGTTATGTTTACGGATAAATCCACATGTGCTCTATAACAAAAATATCTCCTATTTCAGCAAACAAAGTAAGACAGACCAAGCTAAAAGAGGCCATTTGTATTTTTTAACCTCCCATCACCAATCCAGCCATGGTTTCTAGTCAATCCATCATCTGTCAGCTGTCTATATCAGCTGTCCCTTGCTTATTTGCTTCTTTTGGGAAATACTCTGGGTTCGGGATAGATTCTGGACTCAGAGCCCTCCCCTGCACGCCAAATATGTATACTCTTCCCTCTGTCAGATGTGTTAATTTAACTTGTGAATAAACTTGTGAATTTAGTGTGTAAATAAATGTGTCTCTTGTCTTTGTGCAGACAGAAGGAAGTGCTGAAAACACGTCTAGAGAATTTTCGTCTGAGTAATCCTGATGTTACACATGTCAGGATCCTGGTAGCTGGGCAAATTGGAGCAGGGAAGTCCAGCTTTATTAACTCTGTCAATAGTGCCTTTCAAGGAGAAATGGTTTGTGAAGCACAAGCTGATAATGTACAATCAGCCGCCAGTCATAGTTTCACGAAAAGAGTAGGTATTATTTGACTCCTTGCACTCACATGAAATAAATATTATCTTAAGAAAATGAAGCTGCTAAGATGTTAGGAATATTGTAACCCAGGTCACTAAAGAGATTCTGTTGATGTAAGGAGAGAGAGAAAAAAAAAAGACACACTTGTGAATATATAAAACAGTTATTTTATTAATGTCTGTGGGGAAAGAAAAAAATAGAAAGTTTAAAGATTCTAAGAGAAAATAAGAAAATGCATAAATAAAATCATAAAACTCATTTAGAAAAGCTATTCAATTTAGCTAGACGAAGATTGGTTAATTCAACGAGAGGGAGTTAGCCCCGCCTTAATAGGTGGACTCAGGGCAAGGATGATGCAACACTTTTTACGAGACAGTGAAGCGGCTAGTTCAAGTTAGAGAAGCTGCTGGTGCGATCCTAAAGAAAGAAACAAGAGAGAGAATTAGAACGAACAAACCAAGAGTGAAATCAGAGAAACACTAGAGAGACTTTTAGATTAAAGTGCGGATTGAGTTTCATTCGTCAAACGTTACGAGTGAACGTGTTATTGACTGCTACGAAGAGAGTACATATCCAAAGTCGGGATTTTTGCCCTTCATAGCCGAGAATTGAGTTCTCTTGTCGGATGCTGCACATTTCCTGGACACCGGACGATTTTGAAGAAGAATTGTATGTGAATTGTCCCTGCTTGCTTCACATCGGAAAAAAAACCGTTGCGAGCGGGAACTGGCGAGCCATTTGCCCAATGCCCATATAAGGAAGGACCGAGCTTGTGAATCAAGGAACGAACGGAGTGGTATGATTGTGCACACATCTGAATTGAACTGTGTTGATCCGAGATACATTGCGGAAGAAGGATCTCGTGAGAGCGGCATTCGAACTGGAACTGAGAATTAGAGTGTATATAAATTATATACATATAAAAAGAGGAATCTGAATTGTATTGAATTTGAGACTGCTAATTAAGCAGTAAATTTTGACCTGTATTTTATTTTCTCTACTGTTATTTTTTCTTTCAAATTCTATTGTATTTCATTTTATTTCATTTTGATTTTATATTTTATTTTTATTTATTTTTCTTGGAGAACGAGAGTAAAAAGGGTATTCTTATAGGGTTATCATTTGGAAGGATTGCATTTGAATTTAAAACGTTTACTTAACCTTAAATAAGCCAATTAGAAACAAATTGAATAAATAGGTAAACAAATAAATTATATACATATATTAATAGAATAAGGGTCAATTAAATTTATTAGCTTGAAACTAAATAGGTAATAAAAAAGGAGAGAAACAATAATAATTATAAACTAAATAGGAAATATAAATTAGGGTTTATATTAAGGTTACATTTATTTGTTCCACAGCAAATCTTTGCTGTTCTCCTGGTCATTATATATATTTTTTTTTTTTCTTTCCCCCCTGTGTGATGTGATGTTTAAAAATTTCACTGCTTTATCATTTAATTCCTTAATACATCATTCCAAATTTTCTAACGCAACGAGTGCTTGTCATAAATTCTTTCTCCCCTTGCTGTTAACGCAGTCTCTTGAGCGATTCTGGTCTTCTGGTCACTGGTCCAATTTTGAAGCGGTGCACTTCACGCTCATTTGCATATTTCGCTATTTGTAAGTGAGGGTTGTATTGTCGCCGCGACGCAGGTTACAGAAAGTTGGCGAGCCAGCCAGGAGACTGTTGATTAGCAACAAGGACAGTAATAGGAAAGGTAGGAAGCGAGCAAATTTGTGAGAAAAAAAAAATCCCCAGAGTGTTGACCCTACATTGTGATAATGGAAATCATAGAGAGAGAAAGTGTGAACATTGAAAATGCGCTTATAGTCAAAGGCCTCACGTTGACCGAGGCGGATGATGAGCTAGTAACTTTCTTGCAAAAGTTTGGCTCAGTTAAACGTAACTTGATAATTGATGATCAAACTTCTGAGTTCCATCAGCATGCTATTGTGGAATATGTTCACAGCTCTGCGATGCTGAATTTAACGCCAATGTTACCCTTAACCCTGGGAAGCCTCTTGAACCCAAGTGTCACATTCCAAGTACGAGCTCTGGCTAGCGTCTGTAACCGGACAGCTAGTGATGAAGTCACTGAGGGGTATATTGAAAAATTGAAGGCCCTTGCTAAAGAGAGTGAGAGGCCCCTCTCAGATGTGCTTCAGGAGGAGTTGGAAAAACTCCAAGCTCACTCTGCTAATTGTACTCCAGAAAGAGCACAAAAAGCTTGCGTTGATGATTCCCTTAGTTCAGAGGCGTCTTGTTCTCCGATACTCTTATCGACCAATGCAGAAACTGTAGGAATGCGAATCCCAGAATCCAAAGACCCAACCAAGAGACGGATGGCCCCAATGGCCTTCCCAAATCCAGAAACCACTGTTGATGGTGTCACAGTGACTACCAGCCCTGGTTTCCCTGTGAACATTGCAGACCCACCGGGTATTCAAAGAATGGTAGTAGAGCACATAGTAAAGACAGCTGATGCTGCAATGGTGCAACAAACCTCAGTTCGCCTTAGGATTTTCTCAGGGAGGTGCCCACGCCCTCCAAATGAACCTGATTTTGATACTTGGCGAGCAAGTGTAGACCTTCTGCTAAGTGACCCATCTGTTTCAGATTTGCATAGAGCACGTAGGATCTTGGACAGCTTGCTGCCTCCCGCTGCAGACGTAGTGAAGCATGTGCGACCTCCAGCCTTGCCAGTGGTATACCTAGAGTTACTAGAGTCAGTGTATGGTTCTGTAGAGGATGGCGATGAACTGTTGGCCAAATTCATGGGCACCTTACAGAACCAGGGTGAAAGGTCATCTGATTTCTTGCATCGGTTGCAAGTTCTTCTGAGTTCAACGATCAGGAGGGGAGGTGTTGCGGAGAAAGATCATGATCGTTGCCTCTTGAAACAGTTTATGAGAGGGTGTTGGAACAATGGCCTCATTGACAGCCTTCAGTTAGGAAAGAGCGAGTCTCACCCACCCACTTTTGCTGAATTGGTTGTGTTAATTCGAACAGAGGAGGGTAAACGTGCCTCCAAAGAGGAGCGAATGAAAATACACCTTGGGTTGTCAAAAACTCCTGTTGCTTCCCCGAGGCCACGGTCTGCCACTCAGCAAGTGTCTGTCTATTCACATGAGACATCAAATTCTAGCAATTCGGAAACTGACTTCCTAAAGAAACAACTTGCAGAAGTACAGGCCCAAGTTGCTACTCTAGGTCAAACTCCAAGCCAGAAGCGCCTGAGTGGGTGTTCTGAGAAGGCAGAGTTGAACACTTTGAGGAAAGTAGTGGAAGAGTTGCGCACTCAGGTAGCCACTATGAAAGCATCCATGGCTCGAGAAGTGAAGTGTGGAAATTCCGATGACTCAGAAGTCGCTAACCTGCGACGACAAGTTGCTGAACTGCAAGCTCAGAGTGCTGCTCAAAAGAGTTATAGAGACTACTCCCGAGAGACTGCTAGTCCCCGAGTTTTTCCGCCACAGAATTCGTTTGAGACCGACACAGTTAGAGGTGCTAGAAGGGCCCAACCAATGGCCAATCGGCCTCGCCCTGGGTATTGTTTCCGTTGCGGAGAGGATGGCCATTTGGCTGTTGCTTGCGATAATCCTGCAAATCCCCCGAAAGTTGAGGAAAAGCGGCGTAAGTTGAGGGAACAACAGGCCCAGTGGGACTCTCTGCATGGGAATTCCTCTTTGCCTTTAAACTAAGGGAAGTCTCTGTAGCGGGGCATACAGAGACAAGGTGTAAAAGTAACCGCCCTAAATGTTATAGGCAAGTGCCTGTCGCTAGCAATCATGAGTCACCCTTAAAGAATCTACCGAAGGGGTTAGTAGGAGTAAAGTGCACTGCGCAGATCAGTATTGGTGGTAAAGAGGTAGGCTGTCTCCTAGACACGGGCTCTCAGGTTACTACGGTTCCCCAGTCATTCTACGAGGCACATCTGTCTAATCACCCGCTGAAGTCGTTAGAAAATTTGTTAGAGGTGGAGGGAGCTAATGGGCAAGCCGTGCCATATTTGGGTTACATCGAGTTGGCCTTGAGGTTTCCGAAAGAGTTTGTAGGTGTTGAAGTCGAAGTCCCCACTTTAGCTTTAGTAGTTCCGGATCTAAAGAGTATGTCACAAGTGCTTGTCGGTACAAATTCCCTGGATGTACTTTATGGCCACTGCATTACGGAGAATCAGAGTAACCCTTGTTCGAGCCTCCACGGATACCAGGCAGTGCTTAAAGTCCTGGAGGCAAGATGGAAGCAAACTAGCAGTGAAGCATTGGGGCACGTGAAGCTGATAGGGAATTTACCTGAAATCGTACCTGCCGGGAACACGGTGGTCCTGAATGGTTCAGTTCAGCTTAGGGAACCTTGTATGGAGAAATGGGTGACTCTTGAGCAACCATCGGCCCCATTCCCAAGCGGTCTCTTAGTTGCAAGCTGTGTGCACACATTGCCTTCTAGACGACCTTCTCAGCTTTCCGTCTTACTTAAAAATGGTACTCAAACAGATATAACGATCCCCCCTAAAGCTGTACTTGCTGAGATCCATGATATACAGAGGGTTATAGAGAAAACTTCCCAGAATTCAAGCGAAGTTGAATCATCAGCACCTACCCATGCCAACCTTACCTTTGATTTTGGAGACTCTCCTTTGTCTTCAGACTGGAGGGAGCGGATATCAAACCGGTTAAATTCTATGCCTGAGGTTTTCTCTTTACATGATCTTGATTATGGCTGTACAGGTCAAGTAAAACATCAAATCAGATTAACTGACGAGACACCCTTTAAGCATAGGGCACGCCCGATCCACCCCCAAGACATTGATGCTGTTCGAAAGCATCTTCAGGAACTAATGACTGCTGGAGTGATTCGTGAGTCTGAGTCCCCCTTTTCTTCACCCATAGTGGTAGTCCGAAAGAAAGATGGCTCGGTGCGGCTCTGTATAGACTTTCGGAAGTTGAATTCCCAGACGATCAAAGACGCATATGCTCTGCCCAATCTAGAAGAGGTTTTTTCTGTACTTACCGGCTCAAAGTGGTTTTCGGTGCTTGATTTAAAGTCTGGGTTCTATCAGATTGAGATGGATGAGGCCGATAAGTGTAAGACTGCTTTCGTATGCCCTCTTGGATTCTGGGAATTCAATAGAATGCCCCAGGGAATCACAAATGCGCCAAGTACATTCCAAAGGTTAATGGAGCGGTGTATGGGTGACCTCCACAGGAAACAAGTACTAGTCTTCATTGATGATTTGATAGTCTTTTCAAAGACCTTGGAAGAGCATGAGTCGCGGTTAGTACAAGTCCTCGATCGACTTAAGGAGTACGGATTGAAGTTGGCGCCTGAAAAATGCCGTTTCTTCCAGACATCAGTCAAATATTTGGGGCATGTCGTCTCGAGGGACGGGGTAAAGACTGACCCGGCTAAGATTGAAGCTCTAAAAACTTGGCCAAGGCCCACAAATTTGAAAGAGCTGAGAGCTTTCTTAGGTTTTGCGGGGTACTATAGAAGGTTTGTGTGTGACTACTCGAAGATAGTTAAACCTCTCACAGGACTCACTGAAGGGTACCCTCCACTTCGTAGGGGCCGCAGCGGGAAACGAGAGGGGCCAGAGTACTTCAATACTAAAGAGCAGTTCGGTGATCGGTGGACTATTTCATGTCAGAATGCCTTTGACGTCATCATTTCTAAGTTGACCTCTGCTCCTGTTCTGGGCTTTGCTGACCCCAAGCTCCCATATACGCTTCACACCGATGCCAGTACTACGGGGCTTGGTGCGGCATTGTACCAGGAGCAGGACGGGCAGATGCGGGTAATAGCGTTCGCCAGCAGGGGACTGACAAAGAGTGAGGCAAAATACCCTGCACATAAGCTTGAATTCTTGGCGTTAAAGTGGGCTGTTACGGCCAAGTTCAGCGATTATTTGTATGGCACAGACTTCACTGTTGTAACAGACAGTAATCCTCTGACGTATCTTTTGACTTCTGCGAAGCTTGATGCTACCAGCTACCGCTGGTTGTCTAGCTTGTCGACCTACACCTTTAAGCTCCAATATAGGGCTGGGAGTCAGAATCAGGACGCAGATGGTCTCTCCCGGCGTCCGCATGGTGAGCCCTTGGATGATCTGATCTCTCAGAAGGAAAGAGAAAGGATCAAGCAGTTTACACTTCACCACCTTGCAGAGCCTGGAAACGGGTCTGATTTTCTCATGGCAGATGTAGTGAAAGCCATTTGTGAGAGACATGAGGTGATTGGTTTGCCCGAAGGGCCTGGTTTGGCACACTCTTCAATTACATTGGTCGAGTCCCTCACTCATTGTGTTGATGCCTTGCCGAAAGAGTTGCAGCACGAGGCTGAGCATGGTCTACCTGATCTCCCTAATCTCTCAGAGACCGCATTAGCAGAATGGCAAGGGAAAGATCCAGAGCTTGAGATAATAATTGAGTGGATGAGGAGTGGGACTAGGCCAGGTACTCTGAGGGGCCAGCCACCTGAAATAGTATTGTGGTTGAGGGAGTGGAGTCGACTTGAGCTGAAGAATGGGCTGTTGTATAGGAGGAGGCAGGAGCATGGGGTCTCTCGCTATCAGCTTGTATTACCAACAGGGCTAAGGGAAATGGTATTGCGCAGTTTACACGATGACATGGGGCACTTGGGTATTGAGAGAACCCTGGACTTGGTGAGGTCCAGGTTCTTCTGGCCCAGGATGTTCCAGGCAGTTGAGGAGAAGATTAAGACATGTGAGCGTTGCGTGCGCAGAAAGAGGGCTCCAGAACGAGCAGCTCCACTGGTCAACATTCAGACCAGTAGACCTTTGGAGTTGGTCTGTATGGATTTTTTGTCGTTAGAGCCAGACCACAGCAATACCAAAAACATATTGGTCATCACTGACCATTTCACGAAATACGCTGTGGCGATACCGACCCAGAACCAAACAGCTCGTACAGTCGCGAAATGTCTGTGGGAAAATTTCTTGGTTCACTATGGCTTTCCAGAGAAGCTGCATAGTGACCAAGGGCCCGATTTTGAATCCCACACCATCAAGGAGTTGTGTCATATTGCGGGTATTCATAAGATTCGTACCACGCCATATCACCCCAGAGGTAACCCGGTAGAACGTTTCAACCGGACACTTCTCCAAATGCTGGGAACATTAGATAATGAGAAAAAGTCCAGGTGGAAAGAGTTTGTGAAGCCCTTAGTGCACGCATACAATTGTACGCGCAACGATACAACCGGGTATGCTCCTTATGAGCTCATGTTTGGGCGGCTGCCTCGCTTGCCAGTTGATTTAGCTTTCGGGTTGCCAACAGAAGCTCCGGCCAAGTCTCATTCCCAATACGTGAAGGATTTGAAAGATCGGTTGCGAGAGAGCTACGAGATAGCTAAGAAGAACTCTGTTAAATTAGCAGAGCGTAACAAAGGAAGGTTTGATAAACGCGTGGTTGTTTCTACCTTGGAGGAGGGTGACAGAGTCCTTGTGCGCAATGTTAGATTGCGAGGGAAGCATAAGCTCGCTGACAGGTGGGAGCAAGGTGTCCAAGTAGTAGTTAAGAGAGCGGGAGACTTACCGGTGTACACTGTCCGACCAGTTGGGCAGAGTGGTCCTTTCAGGACGTTACATCGAGACTTGTTGTTGCCCTGTGGGTTTTTGCAGTCGGATCGAGATGAGCAGAAGTCTAAGCAAAGAGTTCGCAGGCCCAGAACTAGAGCCTGTGCTAATAAGGATGATTCACAAGAGTCAGAGTGCGAGTACGAGTCTGAGACCGATCAGTTCTTTAGTCCTGTACTTGGGGACATGCAGGACTTTGAAACTCGAGTTCTGTTAAGCCCTGAGCAATTACCCTGCCCAAAACCTCCGAATGTCCCAGTTGACTTACCTGTTGTTGAACCTGCAAGAGAGAGTATACCTACCTGTGAGTTCTCAGAGGAGAATTCAGAGGAACCTGTAAGGGAAAGCTTACTTGAGTCTGGAGAGGTAGATACGCCTTCTGTTGAGCTGGAATCTGGTCATAGTGATCCAGGGGTTTCGGTAAGGGAAGAGCCAGGATTGGATCTCTGTTCTAGGTCTGTAGGTGAATTTCCTTCTCAGGAGGTTGAAACAGACGTTGATAGTGAGGTTGAGAACAGAACTATGAATGCTGAAGTTGATCAAAGTCAACGAGAGAATGAACCAGAGTTCGAGGAAGGAGTTATTCCCAGGCGCTCGCAAAGAGAGCGACGGCCTGCAAAAAGGTTTGAGTATCCCCAGTTAGGGAATCCACTTACCGTAGTGATTCAATCTCTGTTGCAAGGTCTAAGTATGGCATTCAGTACTTCTTTGGAGGAGGTGAATGCTTCTACTATTGATGATGTGCCTGTAGTTGTGGCTCAACCCAAAAAATATGCAGATGCAGCGAGGACGTGCATGTATTCGGGAGGGGAGGGTGTAACCCAGGTCACTAAAGAGATTCTGTTGATGTAAGGAGAGAGAGAAAAAAAAAAAGACACACTTGTGAATATATAAAACAGTTATTTTATTAATGTCTGTGGGGAAAGAAAAAAATAGAAAGTTTAAAGATTCTAAGAGAAAATAAGAAAATGCATAAATAAAATCATAAAACTCATTTAGAAAAGCTATTCAATTTAGCTAGACGAAGATTGGTTAATTCAACGAGAGGGAGTTAGCCCCGCCTTAATAGGTGGACTCAGGGCAAGGATGATGCAACACTTTTTACGAGACAGTGAAGCGGCTAGTTCAAGTTAGAGAAGCTGCTGGTGCGATCCTAAAGAAAGAAACAAGAGAGAGAATTAGAACGAACAAACCAAGAGTGAAATCAGAGAAACACTAGAGAGACTTTTAGATTAAAGTGCGTGTAGCAGCCCCTCGGCGTCGACAAACGAGACAGAGAGTTTCGACGGGTGCTTAATCTTCTTTATTCCGCTCGCTTTGAGCGCCATTAACCGTGACTTCGATAAACGTTGTGTTGTAGCACCGTGAAACTACATAAAGAAACAATATTATGGAGTGAAAACAGTCTCAAAACCTTCCACAAATGCACGCGAGAGATCCACATGCGTGAGCAGCAATCCACAAATGCACGCGAGAGATCCACATGCGCGCGCAGTAATCCACAAATGCACGCGAGAGATCCACATGCGCGCGCAACAATCCACAAATGCACGCGAGAGATCCACACATGCGCAGCAATCTACAAATGCACGCGAGAGATCCACACACGCAAAGCAATCCACAAATGCACGCGAGAGATCCACACACGCAAAGCAATCCACAAATGCACGCGAGAGATCCACACACGCAAAGCAATCCACAAATGCACGCGAGAGTTTATCTCTCTCACTCACACACACACACACACACACACACACAGCGATACACGAATGCACGCGAGAGATCCACACACCCACACACACAGCGATCCACACACACTGCAATCGTGCATTATTGTCCTTACTCGCATTGCTTTGCTCACAACACAATTCGCAACTTTGCTTTATCTGTACCTGTAATTTCAGAGTCTTTTGCATTGGTGTTCTGCCTTAAGAATGCCCCTGAATATGCGCTTTTGTATCTGTGGAATCTTTTGAGACTGTCGTTCCGCGGCCCTGATTCACAAATGCACACAAGCCTATCTGTCCCGTAGACTGTGATCTGTCCCCATTACCTGCAAAGATGCTATATGGTGTCTTCCTCCAGAGGGCGCTAACCGGCCTTCGAGCTGAATCTCCCAAAGGGCTGGATTCATTTCGTTTTCTGACTTAGCGAGACAACTGAAGTCTAAACATTTTTCACTAACTATCATATACATACATGCAAAGGTAGAGTAAAACCAAACCCCTTTTTTATTCTTCAACGTGAAATCAGAATAGGCTATATAACCTTAAGAAAACCATTCAGATAACAGGAAAGCTTTAAAGCATTTATGTAACTGTTGGCAAACTACAAGGCTGTACGTTTTCTTTTGTCTATATAATTGTAGTTCTGAATGTACTTTGTGTAATGTAATAACCCCTCCCCTCACACACATATATTAAATGGAAATTAATATATTTTCAGCAATTACCTGTATGTTTTGCTTTCCTTATTTTTAAAGAAAGGATGAATGCTTCCACATAATTTAACCAACAAAGTAAAATATTTCTTTCAAAAGAATCCACAAGTATTACCCTCAAGTAAACAATTCTCATGCAAACCATTACATGCAAAAGTTGGAAAGTGAGATTTGCGTCAGTTGCTCCTTTTGTGGTGAATCAGATGAACCAGTTGTTCATCTTTTTTTGATCTGTTCATTTACTATAAAGCTTTAGCAAAAAAAAAAAAAAAAAAAAAAAGAAGTTTATTAAGAGTTAGATAATAAAAGTGGGGGGAAAGTATATTATTTCAACCAACTAAATAATGAGACTGGATGATATACTCATTTCAAGGCAATATTTATTTGGCTGCAACCACAACACAAAAACCACTTTAAATTTAATGGTTCATTAATTGCCAAACATGTTTTTTCAATCTGCGAAAACAGGAATAGTTCACCCAAAAAATGAAAGTTCTGTCACCGTTTACTCACCCTTAAGTTGTTTCAAACCTGTATGAGTTTCTTTCTTCAGCTGAACACAAATGAAGATATTTCGAAGAATGTCAGAAACCAGACAGTTGACAGTAGCCATTGACTTGCATAGTATTATTTTTTTTCTACTATGGAATTTAATGGGTTCCGTTAACCGTCTGGTTTCTGACATTCTTCGAAATATCTTCATTTGTGTTCAGCTGAAGAAAGAAACTCATACAGGTTTGAAACAACTTAAGGGTGAGTAAACGGTGACAGAACTTTCATTTTTTGGGTGAACTATTCCTGTTTTCGCAGATTGAAAAAACATGTTTGGCAATTAATGAACCATTAAATTTAAAGTGGTTTTTGTGTTGTGGTTGCAGCCAAATAAATATTGCCTTGAAATGAGTATATCATCCAGTCTCATTATTTAGTTGGTTGAAATAATATACTTTCCCCCCACTTTTATTATCTAACTCTTAATAAACTTCTTTTTTTTTTTTTTTTTTTTTTTGCTAAAGCTTTATAGTAAATGAACAGATCAAAAAAAGATGAACAACTGGTTCATCTGATTCACCACAAAAGGAGCAACTGACGCAAATCTCACTTTCCAACTTTTGCATGTAATGGTTTGCATGAGAATTGTTTACTTGAGGGTAATACTTGTGGATTCTTTTGAAAGAAATATTTTACTTTGTTGGTTAAATTATGTGGAAGCATTCATCCTTTCTTTAAAAATAAGGAAAGCAAAACATACAGGTAATTGCTGAAAATATATTAATTTCCATTTAATATATGTGTGTGAGGGGAGGGGTTATTACATTACACAAAGTACATTCAGAACTACAATTATATAGACAAAAGAAAACGTACAGCCTTGTAGTTTGCCAACAGTTACATAAATGCTTTAAAGCTTTCCTGTTATCTGAATGGTTTTCTTAAGGTTATATAGCCTATTCTGATTTCACGTTGAAGAATAAAAAAGGGGTTTGGTTTTACTCTACCTTTGCATGTATGTATATGATAGTTAGTGAAAAATGTTTAGACTTCAGTTGTCTCGCTAAGTCAGAAAACGAAATGAATCCAGCCCTTTGGGAGATTCAGCTCGAAGGCCGGTTAGCGCCCTCTGGAGGAAGACACCATATAGCATCTTTGCAGGTAATGGGGACAGATCACAGTCTACGGGACAGATAGGCTTGTGTGCATTTGTGAATCAGGGCCGCGGAACGAGTCTCAAAAGATTCCACAGATACAAAAGCGCATATTCAGGGGCATTCTTAAGGCAGAACACCAATGCAAAAGACTCTGAAATTACAGGTACAGATAAAGCAAAGTTGCGAATTGTGTTGTGAGCAAAGCAATGCGAGTAAGGACAATAATGCACGATTGCAGTGTGTGTGGATCGCTGTGTGTGTGGGTGTGTGGATCTCTCGCGTGCATTCGTGTATCGCTGTGTGTGTGTGTGTGTGTGTGTGTGTGAGTGAGAGAGATAAACTCTCGCGTGCATTTGTGGATTGCTTTGCGTGTGTGGATCTCTCGCGTGCATTTGTGGATTGCTTTGCGTGTGTGGATCTCTCGCGTGCATTTGTGGATTGCTTTGCGTGTGTGGATCTCTCGCGTGCATTTGTAGATTGCTGCGCATGTGTGGATCTCTCGCGTGCATTTGTGGATTGCTGCGCGCGCATGTGGATCTCTCGCGTGCATTTGTGGATTGCTGCGCGCGCATGTGGATCTCTCGCGTGCATTTGTGGATTGCTGCGCGCGCATGTGGATCTCTCGCGTGCATTTGTGGATTGCTGCTCACGCATGTGGATCTCTCGCGTGCATTTGTGGAAGGTTTTGAGACTGTTTTCACTCCATACAATATACTCATAAATAAAAAACGTATGTACAAATGACAGATTACTTAAACAAATACACATTTACAGATACCCAAAAGGCAAATAAATTATTACATACATGAGAAATGAACCAAAAGAGCTCGACAAATAACACGTGCCATACGAAATTATATATTACTTTAAAATACAACATGCAAACACACAATAAAGACACATACCTCGCTCCGCTTGCCAAAGGGTACTAAAAGAACCAAAACGTAAAGTGCATCCACCTTTTTACAATATATATTTCAAACTTTTGTAAAAACCACGTGAGAACCACACTGTGCTCCTCGTCCGCACCTCTCTCTTCTTCCTGAGTTACAGCTTACGTTACGTAGAGAGCGTGCGTGCGCGCACACACCACGTTTAAAAGGGACACACACACATACATATTTTTGCGGTCATTTACACTCCCACCAATTATGAAATGATGAAAGAACAGGACAAACTGTGAATGAATCAGAACATGATTTCTGAACATCAATATGACCGCCTTCAAACAGTTTATATGCATGCGAAGTCTAAAATGTTAGGTTTTATAGAACTTAATTACATGGTCTGATGCAATGGAATCACAAAGCAGTCGTTGATTACTCATTTTCAATAAGTACCACCAATTTTTGGATGGGCCTTTCAATGACTGTGGGCTTGGAGCGTTGATTTTGTTTTTGCTCCCCTAACTGCAACTTGACTCGCCTTACAAGACCATCACTTCCTTCACTGGTTCCCACCACTCGGCCTAATTGCCACTGACCTCTGGGAAGCATATCGTCTTTGATGATTACAACATCATTCACTTGAAGGTTACGGCGAGGAATATGCCATTTCTGACGTGCTGCAATGTTGAGAAGGTATTCCTTCTTCCAACGACTCCAAAATTGTTCGATTAGGTATTGAACTCTGCGCCATCTTTTAGTGGCATACACATCTTGTTTTACAAACTCTCCTGGAGGTGGAAGAGCAACATCAGACTTCATCATTATCAGATGGTTTGGGGTCAATGGCTCGAGTGAATTTGGATCATTAATCCCATCTACCGTTAGAGGGCGGCTGTTTACAATGGCCATTGCTTCATAGAACAGCGTTCTGAGTGATGCGTCATCAAGCCTGCCTGGGCATAAAGCAAGTGTGGCATTGAGTACATTTCGCACAGTTCGTATCTGGCGCTCCCAGACACCTCCAGCATGGCTTGCAGAAGGAGCATTAAAGACAAACTCGCATTGCCTTTCTGTAAGAAAGATCTCTAAGGCGTTGGTGTCAATCTCTTTCAGTGATTTTGCGAATTCATTTTTAGCTCCAACAAAGTTAGTGCCGTGGTCACACTGAAGTTTGCGAACTGCTCCTCTGAGGCTGATAAAGCACCTTAGGGCATTGATAAAGGAGTCTGTAGATAGGTCCTCAATCATTTCAATATGGACTGCACGAGATGATAGACAAGTGAATAATAGGCCATATCTCTTAAGCTCCTTACGAGCTCTCTTCACAATAAATGGCCCGAAACAGTCCATACCACAGTACGTGAATGGAGCGGAAACCTCAACACGTTCTCTGGGATGTAACAACATTGGCTATCGAATCATTCGTCGTTGGTTTGAATTAACAAATTCAAATACTCTGTGTTGCTAAAAACATTTCTTCCTGAATACAAAAGCTGGTGCACTTTGAACTCGTGAGTGCAAATCAGGCTTTGGCTCCAGCTAGTCGGCGACCAATTGACTTTTACGACACTAATTTCACCTCAGAGACATTCCAAACCCCCCCTTTCCCCTCTCTGGACCACAGAGAGATAACGAAACTTGAAACTTTCTACACACAGACACACACACTCACACAAACATCCTCCTATAGAAATATAGTTTTAATGTATGTAACTCAGATTAGGGTTTGACCTTCCTGTATGCATGTTTTATTAATTTGTTTGATCATATAATTATGATTTTCTAGAGGTGTGGTTTTGAAATGTATTCTTTAATCAATAGTGTTTTAGTTAGAGAAGGTTCACTAACATTCTCTGGCAATCCCTTCCCCCCTGTGTTGAACTGTGTTTTAGTGCCTAATGGAATGTCCAGCAACAGACATTTTAGGAGTGGAGCAGAGTTAGTGTTAATCTTTAACCCTACTTAAATCCTACATTTTCTATATGTATAACCATTGAAGAAATATGTAAACCTGAATGTAATTTCTCTTTTCCACGATTGTTCTTCTCTGTGATGGGTTTTTGTATTCTTGTAAACCTTAAAGGAATAATGTTTCAGATGTGCACCCTGTTGCAATCATAGATATGCCATGTGGATCTTTTTAAAAGTCCAATTTTCATTTCCATTTGTAAATGTACATCACATTTTGGGTTAATCTTATTCCTAGATTGTTAGTAGAACTCTTAATGCTTATTTTACAGAATAAGAAGTCATTTCTATGCCGTAGCGTTTAAACATACCAAATGTGGTCTTGAATTGAACCTCCATATACCCGTAGGAAAGATATGGGTACCAAATTATGATAAAATGCATTTTACTGCAGTTATAATTGTTTAAAGTAGAAATGGCATGATCCTAAGACTGTCATAAAACATGCAAATCGAACTCCTAAGTGAGACAAAGGAAATTTCTCCCGCCTGGAATTTCGCGTTCCAATTGGCCCAAGCGCCAGGGAGGAGGAATTTTTCGCTACCCTAGAAAAGCGGAACACTCCGCGTTCCGTTCAGTTGAGTTCGGTATTTTCTTTCGTCTTGTTTGTTCCTGCTTGTTCGAACCCTCCTCATCAGGGAGACCATCAATGGCTCCCGTTTAGGGGGCTTTATATTTTATTTTATTTAAGTCTTTTAGTTTTGTTTCGTCTTCGAACTTCAGCCGACAACTTCAACTCAAAGGAAAAGACTCTGTTGAAAATCCCGCGGCGCGCGCTCCTCTTCATTGAGGACGTGCACGAGCACTGCGTCTGAGGAAATTCCTGGCTCCATGGGACCTAGTCCTCATCTCCGTTTTATTTTCTTTACTAAGTTTTATTTTCATATTCGTTACTCCCTCCACAAAGGGAGCTGAACTCTGAATCATGTTTCTGGCCACTTCACGTTTCAGTGAACCTTTAAACTGCGCGCGAGTCTGCTCGCCCCGAAGACACGAGGAAACACGCCCCGCTCTTAAAGGAGCTCTTCTTCAGCAAATACAAAGAGAACCATGTGCCATGCAAGTATCGATTATTGAATTGAACTTACAATGTGATTTCTTTGTTGTCTCTTACGGGTTACTGTCTGTGATTTTTGCCATGCTGAGATCATCTCGGTGATCTCTCTCGTCCTGAAACTTTAGTTTCACTTTCTCCCTTCCTCTCCCTCTCTCATCTGTTATCCGTTTAGTCTTGTATTTTGTTTACGTGTCCTGTACATACATATTTACTCGTGTAAATTGTAGAACTTGTATTCCTTAGTTCGATGTAGTATTAGTCCAATTATTAAATTCCATATGCCCTTGACTGACTCTGATTTAATTGCCCATGTTACTTAGTCCCTGAAATGTTCGATCTTAGCTATATGCTTTATCTTGGTAGGCTACGATTTAAGAAACCTAATTTTAGTCTACAAACACCGAGAGTGTCTTTTCAAGGCCTGGAAAAGATACTCTTTCTCGTGTTTGTAAGAAGGATAATTTTCCTTGAGAGTTAAGTTAATCTTACGTATGTTTGCTGGACAAACAGATTGTTTGATAACTAAATTAATTCCATTAAAGTTATCCCATAACTTCGAGCTGAAATAAGAACAATTGATGTATTAATGACGAACCATAACCCGTTATGGTAATCGTTCATATATCAATCTAGTTCAGCTGCGATAAATTAATGTAACTGTAACATACAAAATATTAATCATATTCATGATTAATTATTAAAATTCCCTATAGATCATTTGAGCTAATATGAATATTAATGTACAACCCATTGTTCTTACAGGGAAGTTCTGCCATACGCTGTTCTTCAGCTGGTCGTCTGAGTTTCCGACATTGCACACACTTGTATATGAACTTGGCGACGGACTTACTGCCTCCAATGATCCAGAATCCATTCATTCTTAACTCCATTTGAGTTTGGCTTCTTCCCTGGTGACGAACTTTGGTGTGGTAATATGACAGAATTAGTTTAGTGATGTGGTTACCTTTTGGAAGTATTACAGGATGTTTTAGATCTTGACTGAGAGATGAGTGTTTTAGCCTCCCACCAACACGGAGGATGCCATTGTCCAAAATAGGATCCAGAGGGTACAGTGCGCTTGAATTTGGTAGAGCTTCTCCTCTTTCAATTATTTGCATTTCTTTTGAGAATGCTTGCTGCTGTACAAGCTTGATGACCACCTTAGCAGCTCTCTCACGTTCTTCAACTGTCACATGATCACCGTTGCACATCTGTTTGTGGCCCAATCTGTTTATTCTTGCAACCACCCTTAGAAGCATAGACCAAGAAGAGAATCGACTTAAGCGACTGAGGATGTCTGCTCCGTCTCTGACTGAGGTCACAAAGGTTTGGACTAATTTAACTTCAGGATCACCGACAAGCAGGTTCACAGGTGTGTATGGTGTTGCATTTACTTCCTGTTCCCACAGGAATTTGGGTCCTGATAACCACATTGATGTAGAGATGGCAGACGCATTAAGCCCTCTAGATGCATAATCAGCAGGGTTATCTGTTGTATTTACGTAACACCAATGACTAGGATCTGTGGCATCTCGAATCAGCTGCACTCGATTTGCGACAAAAACATGAAACCTACGGGCTTCGTTGTTAATGTATGCTAAAACGACCTGCGAGTCTGTCCAGAAGAACTCTTGGTCAATCTTCATTTCCAGCTCATTTTTCAGCATGACACTCATTCTGGCAGATATGACAGCGGCTGAGAGTTCTAACCTGGGAATGCTTATGACCTTTGTAGGTGAGACCCTGGCTTTAGCCATCACCAGACTGCAGTGGACTTCACTCTTGTCATTTTTGAAGCGGAGGTAGGAACAAGCACCATATCCTACATTACTCGCATCGGAGAAGTGGTGTAACTCTGTTCTGACTATGTCACTGAAGGTATGTGGGTGATAACATCTTGGTATCAATACTTCCTTGAGTTTCAGAAGATCGTTTTTCCAACCCACCCATTGAGAACGCAAGTCATCAGGAAGTTCGTTGTCCCATTCAGTACCTCTACGACACAGTTCTTGTAGGATACACTTTCCCTGTAGAATAAATGGGGCGACAAACCCAAGAGGGTCATATAGAGAGGCTATAACAGACAGAATACCACGGCGAGTCAATGGTTGATCCTTAAGGTCAATGCTGAAACTGAACGTGTCATCCTTTGTTGACCATTGAATGCCGAGTACGCGTCCAGCTGGTGCTGCTTCAAGATTAAAGTCAAGAGGCTTTGATGTAGTTGCCTTTTCTGACGGGTTTAAACAACTCAGAACGTCTTCCTTATTTGAGTTAAATTTGTGAAGCCGTAAACCTCCATGTTTACACACTCTTTGAGCTTGCATTATTAGTTCTTTGGCTTCACTGGTTGAGGGAACACTGATTAACCCATCATCCACATAAAAGTTCTTCTCAATGAATGCTGAGGCTGAAGGATAGTTAACCTTGTGCTGCTGTGCCAGGTACTTTAGGCCAAAATTGGCACACCCAGGTGAAGACGTGGCACCAAAGAGGTGGACTGCCATGCGATATTCTTGAGGCTCTTTCTCCAAGTCTCCACCCTCCCACCATAAGAATCTCAGGTAATTGCGTTCATCAGGTGGGACGAGAAACTGGTGAAACATCTTCTCTATGTCACAGGTAACTGCTACTGGCTCCTTTCTAAAACGGCACAGCACTCCCACCAAGGAATTGGTTAGATCAGGCCCAGTCAGAAGTGTGTCATTTAGAGATATACCACGAAACTTTGCTGAACAATCGAATACCACCCTCAGCTTGTTTGGTTTCTGAGGGTGGTACACCCCATGGTGTGGGATGTACCACACTGTCTCTCCACTTAATATAGCTGGAGCTTGTTCTGCATCACCCTTGATAATCATCTCTTCCATGAAAGCCTTGTAGTGATCATAATACTGTTTATTGGACTTGAGCCGTTTCTTTAGGTGTTGTAGTCGAGCAGTTACTAGCCCTTTGTTGTTGGGTAGTGAGGGTCGGCTGCTGCACTTAAATGGGAGAGGAAGCTCGTAATGTCCATTATCCTTCTGATGAATATTGGCACTGAGGTGCTGTATGAAACGAACATCCTCTTGTGACACACATTTATCCTCATAAGCTTTCTCATTGAAATCTGACTCAAGAATTTTCAGGATATCATTGGGCGATGGGACAGGTATTTCCTTTACTGCAACACGGTGGACAAAACTCTGATTTCCTTGTCGGTCAAGGTGTGGATAGACACTGTATGGCGGCTGGTACAACAGCAGCAGCACGGCGTGCTGCGGGAGTGTGCACACAAGAGTTTTCTCGAATCAAACCAGAGATTTACCATACTGAAGACGGTAGAGTTGTAGTCGAAGATGAGTTGTTGAACTTTATTGTGATTAAAATGCGAACACTAAGCCATGATGATATTGTGACAATTGTAACGAGCAGCTTCAGCTCTGAGCGGATTGAGAACTCAAAGGCAGTTTTGGCAGAGCTCCTTCCACATCATAAACGATGGATCTCCCATAGGGGACAAAAGAAGGATGTTAATAATGTCAAAATGTGTCTGCAAGCGCTTAATGAATGCGGTGAAGAGATCCCAAGATTTGTATCGCATTTCCTGGATGAACTACCCCCCGTCTCTTTTAAACATATCGACGTGTCTGTGCTCCTTGGGAAAATGCAGCAAATTAATACTGACATTGATTACCTAAAAAGAACTATGGGAACTCAAGTAGCTGCCTGTGAAATGTTGCGGGAGGTTTCTGAGAAACTTGATGGCCGGCTGACAGCTGTGGAGGGGCACTGTGACCCGGACGCTATCTGCCTCTCTGCCGTGGAGACACAACCGGGTCTTGCGCCCAGCGTGACAGGTCTTCCCTCGGCTGTGTTGGAGAGGCCAATGGGCCCTGGTCCTGTCTCCTGCCCTCCCTCTGTGGCTGATGGATGTTCGACAGCGGCGCGTGGTGAGACTGATGGCGGAAGACCGGTTCAGTCTGTGACTCCCCCATGGAGTATGGTGGTTAAGGATGGGCGCAGACTGAAGCAGGTACGGCTGAAGCAGGTATCTGAGAACCCTGTTCATCGAAGCCCCACACCTCGCACTGTAAAAACTCCAGCAAGGTATGTGAGAAAGAAAACTGGCATAATTGGGACTGGTGTGGTTAGTAATATACTGGCTGTTAAAACAAAGATGGTCAAGGTATTTGCAACAAAGTTTGATCTCAGTGTTGGTGCAGATACTCTCAGTGACTACTTAAAGATGAAGCTGAATCGGGAAGTGACATGCAGAAAAATAGAGGCGTCACAGAGCAGATTTGGTTCCTTCTGTATTTCCGCTGAATGTAATGATGTGGCCGAGCTATACGATCCGCAGCTTTGGCCCGCTGGAATTTTTGTCCGACGCTACTATGAGCCTCGTCGCCCAAGGGGAGCAGACGGAGGTCTGTCCGGGCCAGAGGATGCCCCCCGCTCTCGAGATGAGGGGCTGTTGCATGTTAATGATGCTAGTGTGCCTGCTGTAGTTGTGGGTGAGGACGGGATGAAGGCCAGCTGCTCGGCTGGAAGTGACAAAACATTGTAAAATGCGTGTTGTTTCATATAATACCCGCGGGCTGCGAGTAGGTCATACTGTTACTGATATATCAAATCGTCTGGTTGTGGATACATTGCTGGATGAGTGTGACATTCTGTGCTTGCAAGAAACTTGGCTGGCGAAACAAGATCTGGATAAGCTGAACACTATACACATAAACTTTCATGGGGCTGGAGAGTCCACTACTGACCTCAGTACAAAGCTGGTTCGAGGTAGGATAGCTGGTGGTGTAGCAATATTGTGGAACATCAAATATGACTCAATGGTGAATGTGGTGCGCCTAAATGTTGACTGGGCCATAGGGCTAGAGTGTAATTTTAATGAAAAGAAATTTATTGTCTTAAATGTTTATACACCGTATGAATCATATGAGCATGAGGATGAATTTTTGAACAGGTTAGCGTTTATTCAGTCATTCATAGAGGAGAATTGTTCATCTTGTGTCTATGTTATGGGTGATTTTAATGCTGACATGTCAGATAACAAATCTTTATTTGCAACACACTTACAGCAGTTCTGTAATGAGTCTAACTTAATTCTATCGAGTATTGCTTTGTTGCCTGACTCAAGTTTTACCTATGTTAGTGATGCGTGGAACACAACATCTTGGTTAGACCATATTGTGACCACAGCTGATGCTCATGCCTCACTGATAAATGTGGAGATCTGCTATGAACTTGCCACCTCAGATCATATACCTATTGCTGCTTTGTTAGATGTTGAAAAACTCCCCCTGCTGTCCAGGAATAATAATGCAGCTTCAAGTAAACTGGACTGGTCAAAGCTGAGTAAAGAGGAGGTGGCTGAATACTCATTGCGAACTGAAAGTTTTCTAAATAATATTCCTCTGCCTTATGATGCCCTAATGTGCTCAGACATTAATTGTAAGGATGTGCTACATGTTGAAAAACTCTGTGCCATGTATGATGGTATTGTGAAATGTCTTAATGTTTCCAGTGAACCTTTCTGTAAAAGAAAATGTAAGGTGTTTAACATTAGACCTGGGTGGAATGAGTTTGTGGCTGAGCAGTATGCTGAGGCAAGAGAGGCCTTTAGACTCTGGTCAGAGGCAGGAAGACCTAGACATGGGGAATTGTTAGATAGAAAAAAAATGACAAATGCTAGAGTTAAGTATGCACTACGTTTTATTAAGAAAAATGAAAATACAATGAGAGCAGACTCACTAGCCAGAAAGTTACAGAAAAACAACCCTACTGATTTTTGGCAAGAGGTCAAAATTATGAATAACAGTACAATTTCCTTACCGGCTGTTATTGAAGGTATTAGTAGCCCAGAAAAAATAGCTGAGCTCTGGCGTGAGCATTACTGTGACCTATTTAATTGTGTCAAAAGTAACTCAGTTAGAATCAATCATGAACATACTGATTTCTCAGCAGATATGATGGTTAGGGTAGCAGATATCTATGATGCCATTAACATGTTGGAGAACAACAAAGCCTGCGGTATGGACTACATTAATGCTGAACATCTAAAATATGCCAGCCATAAGCTCTGTCCTTTGCTTTCCATGTGTTTTAATGGTTGTTTGGTTCATGGTGTCCTGCCTAACGCTATTATGTCTGTTTTGTTACTACCTGTGCTTAAAGACAAGGCTGGTAAGCTTAACAGTATTGACAATTATCGACCAATTGCATTAGCCAGTATCTTGTCTAAAGTACTGGAGAGAATACTGCTAACAAAGTTAGAAATGTATGTTCTTACTACTGACACTCAGTTTGGGTTTAAAAGAAAGCATGGAACCGACCTGTGTATCTATGCTCTTAAAGAGATTGTGTCCAGGTATAACAGCCTGAATTCGTCCATGTTTTTATGTTTTATTGATGCGTCAAAGGCATTTGATAGAATTAATCATGAACGACTGTTTGTAAAATTGCTTGATAGAGGTTCTCCTATATTTTTAGTGAGAATTTTAGTGTTTTGGTATGCCCATCAAACGTTTCAGGTTAAATGGGATAATGTTGTATCTGCTCCGTTTCATGTCAGTAATGGAGTGAGACAAGGAGGAATTATGTCTCCTATTTTATTTAATGTCTATATGGATGATCTGTCAGACCAGTTAAATAGGTTAAAAACTGGCTGTCTTGTGGGTAACACTGTTGTTAATCATCTAATGTATGCAGACGATCTTGTCCTGCTCTGTCCATACAGCGCTGGGCTGCAGCAGATGCTGAAAGTCTGCTCGCAATATGGCTTAGATTATGATATTAAATATAACACTAAGAAAAGCCACATAATGGTAGTTAGAAGCAATGAGGACAATAAATCAACTTTTCCGACTTTTTATTTGTCAGACAGCCCTCTTGCTGTGTGTGAGGTAGTTAAATACTTAGGTCATGTTATATCTAATGACTGGACAGATGACAAAGACCTATACCGTCAGCGCTGTAAAATTTATGCTCAAGCCAATATGCTCATAAGGAAGTTTTATATGTGTTCTGACTCTGTGAAGTGTTCTCTGTTTAGAACCTATATCACACCGCTATATACTGCTCAATTGTGGTCTAACTATAAGAAAACGAGTATGCAGCGGCTAAAGGTAGCATACAATGATGCAATGAGGTTGCTGCTTCGTGTCCCTAGGTGGCATAGTGCCAGTCATTTGTTTGTGGCCAATAGAGTGCCAACCTGTGAGGCACTCTTAAGGCAACTGATGTTTGGTTTTATGTGTCGATTGGACAATTCAGTGAACCATGTAATTGAAGCCCTTGTCAATCCTCTGAAAAGCTGTTATAGATACTCTTCGAGGCTTAGACGACACTGGTGTAATAGCCTGTATATTCTATAGGCTATTATGGAATTTTTATGTATTTTTGTATCTCCCTTTTTATGCTGTATGTTGTGTTATATGGACCTGTGTCTGCAATAAAGTTATATATAGACAGGCCTATAATACTCCACCCAAGCACAGTTCTTTGCGCGAAAGGCTCATTTTCACCACCTATAATGGCTTCCAAGGGAGCTAGAGCAGATGGGCAGTCAAATCCAATTAAAAGTCCGACTTCACAGTTCAAAAGTGGTGATAGCTGACTTGCTAAGTGTCTGAGGTGACTCCACTGAAGCGCTGTGTGCTTGGTGGGAATATACGACTTGTCCACTGGAATGAAGTCTCTTGTGTATGCTTGCTGTAGTGGTATAGAACTTGCAGATTGTAGTCCTCTTACTTTAAGTCCACAGACTCTCTTACTGGCAGTGATCGTGTCAGCAGCTGTCATGGTGCTGAGCCTCAATTGCACAGGTTGTGAGACAACATTCAAACTTTCAAGAAGATCTTCCAAGATGAAACTTGAGTCGCTCTGGGTGTCAAGTAGAGCATAAGTTAGTACTTCTCTTTGGGGTTCGTCCACTGTAGAGATGAAAACTGGCACAATGCTGGAAGTAGCAGGAGAACATTGAGTGAGTGCGTGGGTCATGACTTTATGAACTTCCTCATTTGCTTGAACATTCGTAGATGCCCCTTTAGGGTCCTTTGAAGGAGCTTTATCCCTTTCTTCATGTAAGCAGGTAGGATGACTTCGACCACACGTACCACATGTATGTCTTCTTCTACAGTCTTTACTCATGTGTCCCTTTCTGAGACATCCGAAACAGAGGTGGGTTTCATGAATGAAGGCTTTCTTTTCTTCAATAGTCTTTCCAGCAAATGTAGAGCATTGAGCAATGTGATGTTTTTCATCCTTGCAGAAAAGGCACGATGTCTTTGGCTTAGAGATGTACGTCTCTGGTCTTTTTGAGCTTAAGTCGTTCACCTGAACCTTTGTACTGAGAGCCTTAGCACGTTTGGGGAACCTTTCATCTGTGTTCCTTTGATTCACAAATAGCGCAGAGGTTATAGGGTTACAAGCTATTTTTGCTTCCTTTTGCAGAAATTCTGTGAAGCATTTGAAACTTGGATAGTCACCTGATGTGTCTAGCTCTTCCACCACGATTCGGTTCCACTTTCTCACAATCCATTCGGGGAGTTTCTTTAACAGCTTGTGGTTTTCTTCAGAATCATTTAGGATGGCTAATCCTTTTACGTGAGGAATTGCCTCGACACAACCTTGCAGGAAATCTGTGAAATCTCGTAATGCCAGTGGGTCATTTGCTCCAATTTTGGGCCATCTCATCAGCTTGTCTCGAAACGCTCTTTGGATGACGAACGAGTTCCCGTACCTTTCCTGTAACACTTTCCAGGCACCTTGATACGCATCCTCAGAATTTCTGTAGAAATATCCCTCCACCGCTTTGCGAGCTTCCCCAGCAAGGTAATTCTTCAGATAGAAAATTTTTTCACCAGAAGGAAGAGGTTTTCGATCAATGAGGGCCATGAATGACATCTTCCAATCTATGAATTTTAAAGGGTCACCAACAAAGACAGTGGGTTCTGGAACTGGCAGCCGATGTGTGCTTAGTGAGTTTGCTATTGCTTGAGCTAGATTTGCAGTTTCCTGAGGTGTTGTAACTTTATATCCTTCACATGATGCTTGCTGAGGTAGGAACAACTGTGCTTCCGGGTTCAGTTGAGATGTAAGCTCTGTCCTTTGGCAGCCAGTGTGAATGCTAGGGCCTTCGTCATCTTCACAGCAATGAAGGTTGCCTTCCAAATCGTTATACACTTTGACACGAGCTGCTGCTACTTTAACTTCTTTGTCAACTTGTAGCTGTTGTAGCCGCTTCTTTTCCTCAACTAGCCTTAACTGCATTTCAGCCTCCTTCTGCTTTATCTCCGCTAACATTCTCGATTCACAAAGCTTCCAGTCATGCTCCATCTTATCAAGCTTAGCTTGTTGATTGTGAATTTCTTGTAAAGCTTTAGCTTGTTCTAGTTTCGCTGCAAATTCTGCCTGTGCATCAGCACGCTTACTTGAGACTTTAGAAGTCTTTGATTGGTTATCGGATCCCAGTGATGACTCTGAAACGACTGTGTTTGTTACTGTACATCCAAAGACGGATCCATATTCATCCTTATTCAGCACCTGCCTTACTCTTTCCTTCACAAGTTCTTCGTTGTAACTTTCATTAAATGTTTCCAGTCGTTTACTGACAAGATCAGTGATCTCTGCAGTTAGTGCAGCGCAGGCATCCATACGTTTAACAATGTCTGGAGTAGTAGTGTGGTTACGCAGAATCGGTTCATAACGCTGATAGACTGAATCATGTCTGCCTTGAATGTCCTGCTGTATTTGCTCCAGGTCTTCACGTGTACAGAATGTTTTCAAATTTGATCTAGCCTCTCTTGAAGCCTGCTTCCAGGACTCATATGTCTTATGGAAGGACCTTTCCTGTTTCTTTGCTTCGAGCTCATGCATCTCGCGACCTTTCTCTGTTAAGCTTCTTTCACGTGAGCTTGCTCTGATCTGTTGCACTGGTGGGTTACTTATTTCTTCAGCTGGAAGTGGCATCTCCTCGACTGATTCAACTTCCTTTTCAGGTGGGTTTTCCATGGCCTCTTTAAAGTTGTTTGCTTCTTTAAACTGGGCAACTTAAGCTATAAGTGATACCATTTCCATCAGACCTCTAAAATGTAAGCACTCAAAATATTAGCAACGAGAATCAACACAAATGCATAACTGTAAACACTTTTAACATTTAAATATTTCCCTTGTAATAGATCAGAAATTTCAGTGTTTACAAACAGTAATAAAGTTAACTATACTCTTTGTGTATGACCTTTTAAATGTCCAAGATAAATCTTCAACAATCAACGTTCAAATTTAACACACAAGTTTTTATAGTCTTTAAATAATCAAGTAAACTTGAATATTTTCTTGTGATTTGACTTATTCAATTTAAATGTCTCTTGTAGTTTTATCCTTCAATTTAATAGTTCAAAAAAAATTCTCCTTTCCATTTGAACATGTCAACTTACAGAGTTCCAATGAATGGATGCAGCTCACGTGGGAATACGATTTAACTCACAGTCTCAATCTCATCTGTAATGTTAAACGGTGCCTTGCTACCACCTTGCGATCTTTCCCTTTAAGCAGTTATAATGACGTCACGATCCGCTGTGACTGCGCAGACGTCCGCAGCGCCGTGCTGATCCTCGTGCGGCGTTGTGATGAACTCTCTCGAACAGGGCAGCAGCGAAGCGATGCAGAGTCCCGATAAGCGTCGAGTTTCACTGTAGCAGCCCCTCGGCGTCGACAAACGAGACAGAGAGTTTCGACGGGTGCTTAATCTTCTTTATTCCGCTCGCTTTGAGCGCCATTAACCGTGACTTCGATAAACGTTGTGTTGTAGCACCGTGAAACTACATAAAGAAACAATATACTCATAAATAAAAAACGTATGTACAAATGACAGATTACTTAAACAAATACACATTTACAGATACCCAAAAGGCAAATAAATTATTACATACATGAGAAATGAACCAAAAGAGCTCGACAAATAACACGTGCCATACGAAATTATATATTACTTTAAAATACAACATGCAAACACACAATAAAGACACATACCTCGCTCCGCTTGCCAAAGGGTACTAAAAGAACCAAAACGTAAAGTGCATCCACCTTTTTACAATATATATTTCAAACTTTTGTAAAAACCACGTGAGAACCACACTGTGCTCCTCGTCCGCACCTCTCTCTTCTTCCTGAGTTACAGCTTACGTTACGTAGAGAGCGTGCGTGCGCGCACACACCACGTTTAAAAGGGACACACACACATATATATTTTTGCGGTCATTTACAGTGCGGATTGAGTTTCATTCGTTAAACGTTACGAGTGAACGTGTTATTGACTGCTACGAAGAGAGTACATATCCAAAGTCGGGATTTTTGCCCTTCATAGCCGAGAATTGAGTTCTCTTGTCGGATGCTGCACATTTCCTGGACACCGGACGATTTTGAAGAAGAATTGTATGTGAATTGTCCCTGCTTGCTTCACATCGGAAAAAAAACCGTTGCGAGCGGGAACTGGCGAGCCATTTGCCCAATGCCCATATAAGGAAGGACCGAGCTTGTGAATCAAGGAACGAACGGAGTGGTATGATTGTGCACACATCTGAATTGAACTGTGTTGATCCGAGATACATTGCGGAAGAAGGATCTCGTGAGAGCGGCATTCGAACTGGAACTGAGAATTAGTGTGTATATAAATTATATAGGCTACATATAAAAAGAGGAATCTGAATTGTATTGAATTTGAGACTGCTAATTAAGCAGTAAATTTTGACCTGTATTTTATTTTCTCTACTGTTATTTTTTCTTTCAAATTCTATTGTATTTCATTTTATTTCATTTTGATTTTATATTTTTATTTATTTTTCTTGGAGAACGAGAGTAAAAAGGGTATTCTTATAGGGTTATCATTTGGAAGGATTGCATTTGAATTTAAAACGTTTACTTAACCTTAAATAAGCCAATTAGAAACAAATTGAATAAATAGGTAAACAAATAAATTATATACATATATTAATAGAATAAGGGTCAATTAAATGTATTAGCTTGAAACTAAATAGGTAATAAAAAAGGAGAGAAACAATAATAATTATAAACTAAATAGGGAAATATAAATTAGGGTTTATATTAAGGTTACATTTATTTGTTCCACAGCAAATCTTTGCTGTTCTCCTGGTCATTATATATATATTTTTTTTTTCTTTCCCCCCTGTGTGATGTGATGTTTAAAAATTTCACTGCTTTATCATTTAATTCCTTAATACATCATTCCAAATTTTCTAACGCAACGAGTGCTTGTCATAAATTCTTTCTCCCCTTGCTGTTAACGCAGTCTCTTGAGCGATTCTGGTCTTCTGGTCACTGGTCCAAATTTTGAAGCGGTGCACTTCACGCTCATTTGCATATTTCGCTATTTGTAAGTGAGGGTTGTATTGTCGCCGCGACGCAGGTTACAATATGCTATAAGGAAAAATTACTAATGGATCTAGACATCTGTTTAAAATCAAAAGCACTGAAAATATTTTGGCAATGTGTGTGATATTTACAAATATTTATGGTGCCATATTCTTGGTCTTTGTTTATAGCTGACCGCATACCACATCAGAAATGCAGATGGAGATTTGCCTTTTGAAATCTGTGATGTAATGGGCTTAGATCCTAAAAAAATATCTGAGTGTCAACCAAATGACATTGTCAAAACCATATATGGCTATGTGAGGGAGGGTTATAAAGTAAGTATATAAAGATATTAATTTCATTTAAAATTAACATTTAAATGTGTGCAATATCTCTAACATTTTTATATTTTGTCTTTATTTAACAAAACTAGTTCAGCGAGGATAATCCACTCTCTAGCGACGATGGACATTACAATGAATCCCCTTCAGTGTCGGATCAAGCTTTCTGCCTGGTTTACGTCATTGATGCAAATACAATACATCTCTCTGCAGAGAATAAGATATTTATTGAGAAGCTGAGGATCATCCGCCAGACAATCAGTGATAACGGTAAAACGTTGTATGATTTTTATCGTCATTTTTTTTATCACAACACTGTATAAAAGAGTCTACATTCCCTATGAGAAACTATTTAGCATAATGTGCATATATGAATATTTGATCTCCATTTCATCAATATAAAGGTACTCTAAGTTAACCAATAAAAAATTAACATTTGCCATTTGCGGTTTTTTTTTTTTTTTTTACAAAGTGAGATAATCTGAAAACACAGGAATATATAAAATCATTCAGATTAAAATAATTTAGACTTTGTTTCTCACTGTAGGGATTCCTCAAGTGATTGTTATGACCAAAGTGGATGAAGCATGTCCGCTGGTCAAAGAGGATCTAAAGAAGATCTACACTAGCAAGAAGATCAAAGAGAGGGTATTCATTTAAACATCTATGCATGTTACATGTTCTATAGTTCGGTAGTTTTATAAACAATTTTGCATTCTGCTCCTGTCCAGATGGAGATCTGCACAAACGAAGTGGGTGTGCCAATGACCAGTATCTTTCCAGTGAAGAACTACCATGATGAGATTGACACAGATGATGATGTTGATGTTTTGATTCTCAAGGCATTTGATCAGATTGTGCGTTCTGCTAATGCAAGACTGAGAAGGGGTGCTTCAAACGTATGAGAAATTCACAAGACCAGAGAATGTTGTAACATGCATGGACAGAGCATTTTAACTGTAAAAATATACAGGATTTTTAGGGGAAAAAACAGTTTTTTTACACTGTAAGAAATGATTCTGTGGTCATGCAGATTTGAATTAATGTTTTTGGTTAAAATGTATTCAATTTAATTGTGTTTTTGATTTTGAGGCAAATATTTAATTAAATTTCAAATAAAAATGTTTGGAATAAAATCTACCCATTGTAGTTAAATAAAACTTAAGCATTATATTTATCTAATCCCAAATTGAGAGAATATTGAGTGAATTCAAATCAATGCAATCAGGTAAATTTTAAATGAAAAGCACTTCCTGTCAAAGTGCGCCTTTTTTAAAAAAAAATGCAGCAGGCTACCTGGCCACAAGACATTTGAAGAGCTACAGACAGTGAATGTTCGTCTTCTTCCACATTGCTCATCTTGCTAAATTTAACTGGTTGACTAAGGTAAGAAAACTTCTTTTATCACTGGGCTAGTAAGAAGAATGCATGTAACGTTAGTGCTATATTACAATATAAAATGAGTTATCACAGAAAAAGAGACTCAGCAGCAACACAAAGTTGGCTTCTGTTGGAAGGCTATATATTAATGTAGCAGTGTGATTTTGTTGCGCTATAATATGAGCACAGCATTATACATTTTGGAAGAATTCTTATGTATCGAAGTCAAACTTTTATTTTGAAGGATGTGGGTTAGCATTTCCACTATCATGGTTCCTAGGTCCTTTGCGTGTTAATATCATATCCTCAGTATGTTTTTATGAAATTGCGTAAATAAGTACATTGTGTTTAATTTTAAGGTTCCATAAAGAGACATATTTGGGGTTATCGCTGGAAGAGCATCTTATATTTCAGACGGCACTTGATGCACTTCCGTTGGCTTTACTTCCCGTGTGTGGAGCTCGTCTTCCCGAGGCAGGTAACGTAACTTCTCTGTGTTGTTTCACTGTTTTGTTGCAACTTGCAACTGTGAAGGTAACTTAGCTAAATCCACGTGAAGTCAGTCTATTAACAGTGTTACATTTTAGAGCTGCAATTTTATTTATTTTCATGCATAAATCTGTTAATTTTAGTGTGGTAATGTCCGTCCATAGCGGCTAGCACTTAAGTTAGTTAGCTAACGTAACTTTAGCAGGAGGGGAGGACGCTTAACATGGCACAAACTCTCTCATTTTACAGCTAAACCGTATACTAAAAGTTTCTGAAAACATTTTAGTAACAGAATACTGTTTCATATCTGATTTGCAAAAAGTACATTTTGATTCTAATTTTATTTGTTATTTGGTGATTTGATTTCATTGTGTAGTATTAGTACGTTTTGAAATTTTGTTAAAGCCTATTTTCATTTTGGGCCTAAGGTTTTGGCCATTTGACACGTTGTTGGGTGTGGAAGGTTAATGTGATTGCTTTATCTGTAAATTAAATTAATGATGATTTTTTCAGAATTTCTTTCATCTGAATATTTTTTGGTAATGCATCGTGTAGGTCTTAAATTTACATCTTTATGGTCTTAAAATGTCTTTAAAAAGGTCTTAAATTTGACTTATTGTAACCTGCATGAACCCTGTACAAAAACATCAAAATAGAGAAGAAAACAAAACAAAGAATAATTTGACACCAAGGCCTGTGAGAAAATAAAATCTAATAAAATAGATTTATAAGCTATGAAAACAATAATGAATTTTCTAATAATGTGATATGCTTGCAATATATTTCTGACAGTTTTATACTAATACAATAACAATTTCTTGTTGCAGGACACTGAGAACTTGGAGGAACTTGAACAGGTCATAATGGCCATTACTGTGACCCCAAAGCCTTCTACAAGCAACAGCCCAAAGAACATTGGGATCGTCATAGAAGGCATGGAAGTCATCACAGGACTTGGAGATATTGCAAGGGCTTGCTCTGTCCTCCTTGGCTTGACCTACTCGCTGAATGTCGATTATCCCAGACAGCTGAAGTACACCTTTGAGGTGTTCCAAAAACTTTTCTTGAAACTGGATGATTCAAAGCTTTCAAACAAAGTCCAGTCCCTCAAGAGCAAACTTCAGGCTTGAAATGAGACTGTATTGCAGTGCAGACTTTTGTGCTACACAATGTCCATCTTCTACAGAGCTTGAGAATTGCACATTTGACAAAGTACAAATGAACTTTTATGCACTTTTATAATTTATGTTTTGGCACATGCCATTATGAAGTATTTTTCTTAAAAATCTTTATTGCTCTTTTTATTTTTAAATAGTTGAAGTCAGCATTCTGTCCTTTTCAAATGTCTGGTTTGAAATGCAAGATCCAACTTCTGACTTGAAATGAGACTGGTTGCAGTGTACAATGATGTGCTACAGTGTGTTGAAAGAACAAAAGTTAATTGTTAATAAAATTCTTATTTGAGTATTTAAGTTCTGTACTTTCTGGGCCATATTATTCATAAGAAATGAGTATTTAGATTTAATTCATTGCATTTATTAAATTCAAATCAATGTACAGATTAATGTAGATGATAATTACTCAATTATGATATGTAGAATTAAATTAATTTTTATTAGTACTATTTACACATTAGGGAGTTTATCTTTTTCAAATCAACTCAATATTTTTGTTTAGGTTTTAATTAATTTATATAATTAATCTATTCAAATCTACTCATATTAAATGGATAACTATTAAGGGTCTCATTTAATTAATATTTACTCAATTCCAAACCTTGTGAAATTTAATTAATAATATTGCTTGTAATCTGTTGCCTCATTTTTATTGAGTAGATATGGTGTATCTTTTCTTACAGTGTAGTTGAATGAATGTTAAATGATCAAATGTGTATTATCTTAAGAATCAGCACATTATTTAATTTCATATATAGCCTACCATTTACTCATATATGCACAGTACACACACACACACACACACACACACACACAAACAAACATATATAACTATCGTTGTGCCTGTGTAGATGGTGATGGTGTGTAACATTTTACTTCTACAAGACATTCCATTTACAACATGGTATAGGTAATAGCCAACATTTGACAATAGTAAAATTGTGTTTTTGTGTAATTGTGTATTCCATGGTTTTCGAGCAAGATGTAAAATCTCTACCTGCTACTTGAAAATAAAAATTAGTTGTTGGCAACTGCTTATTTTGTATAGTCTTCTTCTTCTGTGTAATTGTGATTGGTAGCAGTGGCGCGCACAGACCTCCTCCGGGGCAGGGGTGGACGGACCAGAAAGGGAAACATTTAAATAATTTTAAATAAATCACCTGTATTTAAAGCAGTACCCGTCTGTCTGTTGTGTTTATATATTTTAATGACTTCCTCACAATTATTTGGAATATCTCGCTCGATGGAGAGCAGCAGTCGGTCAGAGAGCCTCTCTTCATTACCAATGAAAAGATGTTAATACAATTAGAATTCATAACACATCAAACAAAAATAGGGAAATGATGATAATATTACTAAATATTATTTACTTTACCAAACAAAACAAAGAATCAAGTAGGTAATTATGAGGAATTCATGTTTAGTTATGTTGATGTTATACATTTTATGTATGTATTCATTAAAGCGTTAGCTATCATGAAATCAGTAACACTTTACAATAAGGTTTCATTAGTTAAATTTGTTAACATGAATAATTAACTGCATGCAATTAACACTAATAATTAACTGCACTTCTACACCATTTATTAATCTTAGTTAATATTAATTTCAGCATTTACTAAAACATTATTAAAATCAAAAGTTGTATTTGTTAACATTAGTTAATGCACTGACTGTGACATAACATGAACAAACAATTAAAAGTTGTATTATTATTAACTAAGATTAACAAATAGGCCTACAGTAGCCTAACAAATGTTTTGCTCATGATTAGTTAATGTTAGTCAATATGAATAATAAACGAATGAACTTTATTGTAAAGTGTACTATGAAATCAAAGATATTCCTTACAATTTAGGGCTGGACATGGACTTAAAATTTCCTTTCACTAGATGTATTTCCCCAAGCTAATAACACTTGCTATGGCCTTGCCTTGGATAAAAACGAATAACATTGTCAGACTCAGAATGCGGCTGAAATTGAGTTATACTTTTCTAATTGCTATTATTATTGTTAGTGGCAAAGGTGTATAAGTGTATTTATTATAATATTTATTTTAATATGTATTATTATTTACATTTATATTTACATTACATTTATCAGAGAGGGGCACAATATTTTGAGACAAAAGGGGCAGGGGCTTGACCAACCAGCAGAGTGCAGGGGTGAGCTTTAAACACTTGAATGCGCTGGTGGATGTCACAAAGAAGAGCGATTATAAAAGCCGTGGTACAACACTCGTCCTGTCTCTTTTCTCAAACAACTTTTGTGTGATCAAGACGCTGCGGTGCAACATGTGCGGTTTTTCAGAAACCCGCTTTGTGTTTGTAAGCGTGTAAGTATTGGCTTTTCTTTTCTTTTCTTTTCTGAACCCCAATGTTGCGTAAGATTACGATATTAGCTTAAGACTCATCTTTATCTGCAGTTATGATTGGAGTGACACTATCAACGTTTCGAATGACTTTATTGCGTGCAATTTACATTTACACACCTAAATCTCCCTCCAGGTTTTCGTTTGGAGGTTTTAGTGGGTTTACACGGGAACCGCATATGAACCTATCTGTTTCCCGGTTGTAGAGTCTTCAGTCTGAATCATGTTGGGGGAACAGAAACACGTGGCCTTGCATGAGGTTCGCCGTTGGCGTTTGAACGAGAACATCTGCACTTGATGCATCGATTCTAAATCGCGATGAATGCGATCAAGAGATGGCGGTAAGTGAACCTTAGACAATGGATTCTGATATGCAATGTTTTTGCAATTATTGTTGAGCCACTGATGACTTCTATTTCTTTTCTGACACCTCGTATGAACGCTGTATTCAGCAGCTGATTATACAATCTAGTCTGAGGCTCTTGCTTAGCCTAATAAGTGACTTATTTTAGGTTTCCCACGTTTATGCACTAGTGTTTTTTTATGCATTTGTAGTCAAGGTTTAGTGTGAAGGATTCTATTCTGCAAGAAACTGTGTAAATTATATTAAACCCCCAAATCTTTTTGTGATTTGTAGAGTCTCCAGTCTGAATAATTTTGGGAGAACAGAAACATGTGGCCTTGGATGATGTTCGCCATTGGCGTTTGAACGAGTAGAACATCTGTGCTTGATGCATTGATTCTAAAACGCCATGAATGTGATCTAGAGATGGTGGTAAGTGAACCTTAGACAATGGACTCCTGTATACACCGTTTTTGAATAAATTGTTGAGCCGCTGATGACTTCAATTCATTTCTGACACCTCGTATGAACGCTGTATTCAGCAGCTGATTATACAATCTAGTCTGAGGCTCTTGCATGTGACTAATTTTAGGGTTCCCACATTCATGCTCTAGTTTTTTTTTTAATCTTTTTTTTTTTTTATGCCTTTTGTAGTGAATGTTTGGTGGGCAAGATGCTATTCTGCGAGTAACTTGCTTTTAAAGACCTTTCAAAGTCAGTTTGAGATCCCTTGTTAAAATAATTTAAAGTGATTTTACCATTATGGTTCTATAACTTGAAAAGATTGGGACCTAATATTTTTGGCAATAAGCCACAATCCTATAAGTTAAATCTATATCTGGTAAGCGCATGGCTACAAAAGTCATAAATCTATTGGTCAAAGTGTGGGAACTCTTACTTTTGTAAGTTGTGTTGGTTTGCCAACATGGCTTTTCCGCTACTGAGATTGCTTTGTTTTTCCCATCAGCTTTCACTGATGGTTAGAATGTTGAAGCTCCTGACTGCAAGAACGTGGTGTTGTGAGGTGAGACTTTTTTTTTTTTTTTTTTTTTTTTTTCTTGGTGAAATAGTTTGACTGATCTATGGTTAATGGGTCTGATTGTAAACTCTCCCTGAGCAGTTTAACTCCATACTACTACACATCTCTCTGGACTGGTTGAGGCTGCAAGACATGGCCAGCTCAGTGTACGCTTGGATATGATGCAGCTTTATATCCTACTTTTTGTTATTTGCAGGTGTGAAGACCAAGAAATCATCTGGCAGCATACAGTTTGGAATCCGATCTCCTGTTTATGCGTGGATGTCACTGTGGAAATTAATGCATTTTTGAAACCCTAAATGTACAATTATGCATTTCAAATTACATGTTTGGATGCGTTTAAATAAAAGTGTGTAAACAACCTCGACTTTTTTTCTTTCCCTTTTTAACCCCTTTGTATCAGTTTAGTTTCTATAATAAAAAAAAAAAGCAGTTTCTATAAGCTCAAGTTTAGGACACATAATAAAAAGGATCAATTGAGGTCTGATGCCGTCATGAAGCCTTTTAAAACAGAAATGTTTGAACCTAATATGGCATACGTCCAATATCTTGAGTGATCTGATGGACAATACATCGAATAAACCACCATCCTATAGTGATCCACTCTCTGACTGCAGGAAGACCGGGTTCCTGAGACCGTTACATGCTCTCTACTCTACTTCCGGATTATTGCTCATAATGATCGCCTCGTGTAGTTCAACACCCGAATGATGTTTCGGAGAGAGGTCGTTAATACATTCGTGTCGCTGAGTGACGAGCTCTGAACTGAATCTACGACGTTTTTATCTAGACTCGCGCAACTGTTGGATTTCACACGTTTAAATGAAACTTATAAGGTGAGTAATGTTAAATGTGGTGACGCTGGAGATGAAGGAAAATAAAGAAATATGATTAAATTAGCGACTGTTCTGAATAGAGAGAGGAGGGTATTGTCAATGCTGTCGTTTTTCTGTCTAACTGTCTTTTGTGATGTGACACCCACGCACCACAAAGAAAAGCTAAACGTTACTCGTTTACGTGGGTAATATAAATGTTTATCTTTAAACCTGTGCATGTCGATTCTTGAAAGTTACGTTGTAACGTTACTGTTAATGACGGTATTTCCTAAACGAGGGTTCGATTCTCCCTGGACAGATTTGCGTGCTGCCTGACTGATGTTTATGGGAGTGGTAGAAAAAGACGGTGTTTTAATACTATATTTGCGTAGAACTGTGATCATTTTTCAGATTTGACTGTAAACGTAAACCGGGAGCATGTAAGATTGAGCTCTCGGGGATTCATTGCCGTGTACGAACAGTTGACATCTGGATCTGTTCGGTTTATTGTCCGTGCTTCGTGAGGATGTGCTGATAGCAAGTGCTAATGGGAAGAGAGAACACATTTTGAGTGATGCTGGACTGGCTCTTACCGTATGGTTTCAAGTAGTTAGGCTCTATTAATATTGTTTATGGCTTCATGACGTAACTTTCATTTCCCTCCAAAATCTATGAAATGATTAAATAATACCAGGAACATTTAAATGTCTTAATTTCTTAAATTAATGTTATTTTATTTTATGGGGCTTACAGTATCACTCTCCAGAAATTATAAACAAGAAAACAATTAAAAGGCTGAAATTCTTGAAAAAAAGTAGTCCAAATAGTATTTTCTTTTTAGAAATATTATTAATATATCAGAAACTTTTGTCTAAAATTTCACTGTGGCATAAACGGCAGAGGACCATGACTGTGTCAATGGCATTTTTAAAATATAGTATATATTTGGATCCTTTTATGAAAATTACATGTTTTGTTACAATAGTTTCTTCAGTGTTTTAAACAAAATAATGAGCCAACATCACTGTAAGAGATTATCAACAGGATTTCTTTTTTTGTGGGGTACGTGCATGAGTTTTAGTAAGTGTTGACCATTGTAATGAATACTAGAACAAATTTAGGCCATGCTATTTGGGTTACTAACAATAGAAATTAGGACAGATGTGGGTTATATGCCTTGAACTAGATGTGGTCATTAAGAAACAACCATAGCTACAACCACGACCATAACTTAGCAAGTCAAATCAGTTTTGTTTGACCTGATTTCATATTGCTTATTTAAGTCTTTATTAATCGTCATGAGGCTGCTGTGTGGTCAAACAAACCTGTTCTTATTGCTTTTTGTTCTAACAAATATCTGCTCCATCATTCTCTTTTTTGAATTTAACTCCTCTGAACATAAACATTTAGGAAAATTATGTAATACTCATATCATCCTTCCAAGTAATGTGCTGTAATTTATGCCAAATTACTACTGAATTGGCACATAATGTCTTTCTCTGCATCACATTTCTAAGTTTCTCTATTTGGCAGCAAAACTATAACGTAAACTAGTGGTCTTGAATTCAAAGTGTCACTGTGGTACAAAAGAAGAAGAAAAGAAACCACACACAGCCTCATTCCTTTTCCGTCACAGTCTCATGTTTCCATGCCAACAGTGACATCAGCACTGTGCAGGGATGTGTGTAAGGATGAAAGACTCCTCTGCTGTGGTTCTCCATGGTTACCATCCACTGCCAGCCAACTGCAAAAGTTATTATCAGTCACATGATAATTTGACCTATATGGTGATTAACTCATCAGAAATTATAATAAAACAATGCAATAATGCATTTGATCAAAAAATGGTAACACTTTTGTTTAGGGTCATTAGCATGAGGCTATGATATTACTAGAATATTGGCTGTTTATTAGTACTTCTAAAGCATATATTAATGCCTTATTCTGCATAACCATATTCTACATCCATTAATCATACCCAATAACTATTAATAAGCAGTAATTAGGAGTTCATTGAGGCAAATTTGTATTGAAATTTCATTGAAAAGGGCACATTTATTTTTTCATTCTGTACAACAAGTCTGTATAGGAGTAAGTGAAATGTGTGGTGACATTTATGGTATATTTTACTGACTATAACAGTAACAGTATGCTGAGTTACGGAATTGTTTATTAATTTAAAAAACATTTTGTAGAAACCACCAGTTTAAAAGAATTAACTTTATTAAACAACATTCAAACTCAAATGTCAAGAGCATAATTACCGTAGCTTTAGGTAAGCAGGTAGGTAATAGTATGTTATGCATTTGTTTTTCAGTTTATAAGTAATTAGCTTTACCTGATCCTGCATTTTCTAACTCTTTCTTTTTGCTTTTAGATTTATGAACAATCGTGTACCATCTAATAAGAGATATCAGCCAACAGAATATGAACACGCTGCTAACTGTGCCACACATGCGGTGAGTTGTGTGTTTAGAATAAGAATAAGATAGAATAGTTTGGGATTAAGGAATGCCTGTAGTAGTGCAGTAATCGATTTCTGAGAAACACTGTTGGAAGTGGAACGGACCGAGCACCAAAACACACTTGCAGCTAATCAGGAGTAAGGGGCGGACACTCATGATGGGGGAGGTGCCTGTGTTGCAGTGTGTTTGTGAATTTAGGGGTGGAGAATAAAGGGGTGTGAATCTTTTGGGTACACTCTCAGAAAAAAAGGTACAAAAGCTGTCACTGTGGCGGTACCTTTTCAAAAGGTACACCTTTGTACCTAAAGAGTGCATTTAAGTCCCTCAAAGGTACATATTGGTACCAAACATGTACATATTGGTACCTAAATATTAGAACCCTTTTGAAGGGTACTGTCCCAGTTACAGCTTTTGTACCTTTTTTTCTGAGAGTGTAGGGGCGTGCTTGTTTTGGTGATTTCAAATATCAACAGCGTTTTTTCAGAAATCACTTACTGCACCTTTAAATTATGTTTTATTTACAAAGTTCAGATGGAGCACATTCAGATAATCAACCTAATTAGCACAAGAGGAGGCATATATATATAGCCGACCTACCTCTATCCCATGACAGTTTTCCAGCATCCCTTCACCACCTCAACTCCTCAATCTTAAATATTTCCTATCCCAGCCAGGAATGGGGGATGTGAGGGAGGGTGAAGTCGTGAAGTGCTCATGGAAGAGATGAGTTTTCAGCTGTTTTTTGACAATTCTTGTCAATTCTTGTCAGGGATTTGGCTGTCAAGTGAAGTCAAGTCACTTTTATTTATATAGCCCTTTATACAATATAGATTGTTCATAGCAGCTTTAAAGTGATAACAGGAAAATAATGCATTTTGGTTGTTGTTCTGCTGAAGTCAGTTCAGTGTTGATTCAGTTCCGTTGTAAAGATCATCAATTAATAAATTAGTTAATTTAATCTATAAAGCAGTTCTGCAAAAAATTATGTTATCGTCCAGCTCAGTTCAGTTCTCATCCAACAGCGTCAGTACAGTCAGATCAAAAATATTGTTGAATATTAAGTGTCCCCAGCTAAACAAGCCATAGGGGACAGTGGCAAGGAACCCAAACTCCATTAGGTGACAGAATGGAGAAAAAAACTTGGGAGAAACCAGGCTCAGTCGGGGGGCCAGTTCTCCTCTGGCCAATTAACGAACACGGTGTGATTATGATTCAGGCTGCATCACAAGTCAGAATTCAGATCGGGGTCGGTAGCATTCAAATATTCATCCCGTTCCTTTTGCTTGAAGATCGGATTCATCACGCCAATATGGAGCCAAAGCTGGCCATAGGGTCTGTGCGGAGGACCTGTCTGGTTCTTGTGGTCTTTGCCGAGGATCTGTGCCGATGGCTGTCATGTCGATGAGGCCTTCACAGGGGATTGTCTAGTAGACACGGTCTCTGCTGACATTCAGGGCTGCGTTTTGGTCGTGTCTAGGTGCAGGTCCACCATCTGATCTGGATATGGACCGGATCCAGCTGACTACGGTAACTTTGGGATAAGGATGAGACAAACAGACTAATATTTGGGTAAATGCCATTCTTACGATGTAACAAGTACATCGGGTGTTATAGAAAATGTTCCTGTTTTGGGTTTACCTAATTTATGCAGCTTAAAAATCTTTTAACTAATTTGAATAGAAATAGAATAGAAATTGATAATGTGTTATGCCAGGTTTACAGAGATGGGTCTTTAGTCTAGATTTAAACTGACAGAGTGTGTCTGCTTCCCGAACAATGTTAGGAAGACTATTCCAGAGTTTGGTTGCTAAATAAGAAAAAGATCTAACTCCTGCCATTGATTTTGATATTGAAGGTATTATCAGCTGGCCATAATTTTGAGATCGCAATAGACATGAAGGACTCTAATGCGTTAAGAGCTCACTAAAGTACTGAGGAGCTAAACCATTTAGTGCTTTGTAAGTAATTAGCAAGATTTTAAAATGTATGCAGTGTTTAATAGGGAGCCAGCCAATGCATTGTTGACAGAACCGGGCTAATATGGTCATACTTCTTGGTTCTAGTAAGAACTCTAGTCCATTTTGGACCAGAGTTTGTTTATTAAGTGTGCAGGGCAACCACCCAGTAGACCATTACAATAATCTAGCCTTGAGGCCATGAACACAGAACTAAATTTACTGCTTTGTCATTGAGAACATATGTCGTAATTTATATATATTTTTAAGATGGAAAAATGTTTTACAGATGCTAGAAATGTGGCTTTTAAATGAATAGCAAGGAACAGTGAACAAAAACTTTCTTGAGATTGATTTTGTTCACTGTGCTGAGTGTGCTTCTCTGTAATGGTACCATGCAATGTTCACTTACAGACCGGAAGCTCCTTGAGGGCACGTCACTCGTAAGAGAGAGTGGAGGTTGGAGGGTGCGGAGCCTGTGACCGTCCTGTAGGAAAGCACCAATGTTGTGAACTTGATGCGAGCCACAACCGGAAGCCAGTGCAGAGAGATAAACAATGGTGTGACGTGGACTTGTTAAAAACCAGTTGAGCAGCTGCATTCTGGATCATTTGTAGGGGTTTGATTGCACATGTTGGAATTCCAGCCAGAAGAGCATTGCAGTAGTCCAGCCTAGAAATGACAGGCCCTGGGTGAGAAGTTGTGTTGCATGCTCAGTTAGGAAAAGCCTGATCTTCCTGGTGTTGCTCTGTGCAAACTTACATGATAATGCTGTAGTAGCAATGTGGTCTTTGAAGGTCAGCTGGTCATCAAAGATTACCCCAAGATTCCTGGCCTAACTTGATGTGATTATTGTTGTTGAACTTAGCTGGATAATAAAGTTGTGCTGTACTGACAGGGTGGCTGGGAAGACAAGAAGCTCTGTCTTCGCTAAGTTGAGTTGTAGGTAATGTTCTTTCATCAATTCGCCAGGGAGTCTGAGATCCATGCAGCTGCCATGGGACGGTTTGGTTGAAATGAAAAGAATATCTGTGTGTCATCAGCAATGATAGGAGAAACCATGTGCATGTATAATGAGTCCCAGTGATGGAGAAGAGGAGAGGTCCAAGAGGTCCATACTTGCTCATGAGTATATACATATATACAATAAATAAATGCCATACATTTGTTTTGAAATTATTTCCTATAGTCTACAGTCTGCACATATTGTTCTATTTAAATAATCAGTGATTATATTTTATTCTCAGCTCTGGATTATTCCCAGTATTGTGGGTGGGATCTTGTTGTACCTCTTATCTGATGACCACTGGGAGGAGATTTCAGCATGGCTTTATGGGGCGGGACTATCAAGTCTTTTCATCATATCCACAGTTTTCCATACTGTCTCCTGGAAAAAGAGTCATCTCCGGTAAGACTTTCAAATGAGCTAAATCAGCTTTTTGATCAGTACATTGTTCAGTTTGTGTACTGGGAATTCAGACACTTGAACATGAATGTTAATCTAGCGAGTTGCAAGTGATTTTGTTTTCATTTTGTGAACTAAAGCTAGAGTAGCTGGAAGAATCTTTTAGGCCTAACTGATAATCTATCTTAATATTTATTTACACTTGTGCTTGAGAAGTGATATTTTACTTTACTTTTTAGATCGGTTGAACACTGTTTCCACATGTGCGACAGGATGGTGATCTATTTCTTCATTGCCGCATCCTACACACCATGGTGAGCTCATGTACAGAGTGAATGTTGTTTATGCATCAATTTAAGAAATTAGTTTTAAGTCTGCATTAGGGATTAATGGCTTTGTGTTTGGCTTTCATAAATTGACACAGTTAGAAGTGCAGGTTGGTAGTTATCACACTATCAGTTTTTGGGATTGTCAACCGCTTTTACTTACAGGCATGAGTACCGTTTGTTACAAGCTCATATCTCTGTCGCTGTAAGTTACCGAAACCACACATGAAAACCTGCAACATACAGTAGATACCCGTTTGTGCAGTGCAGAGCGGCTCTCTTGGACTGTGACTTGACTGAGTAGTTCTCCAGTCCGGTTGTATTCACACAGCACGGGTTGTAGAATGCGGTTGTCACTCCTGTAAATCACTGTGTGTGAACGTAACTGTATTAAGGACTCAAATACAGGACTGAGGACCTGGTATTAAGTGGTATTAACCACTTGTTTACACCTGGTATTAAGGTGTGTTTTGGTCAATCGGATCACAAGTAGACGAGGGAGACACATTCCTGTTTACACCTGGTATTTGAATACATCTCTTTTGCCCACTTTCAACCACTTCTGTCCTGATATCTTTGAGGGGAGGGTCTATAGGCGGGTAAATGTATGGACCTTTTCAGATCTTTCGATGTTATGAACGAAATTAGCTCACACAATTTACATATGAACATGAGCATGGAAAACAGAAAAACATACGTAGAGCAGTAGGTAGCTTTCGTTTCTGCTCTGACAGCCGCAAGACCATGCGCAAGACCACCTTTTGCGGCTGTTCGAACACATTCGACCACTTGAGCGTCTACACATTATGAAAGCAATCTGGTCAAATGAGTTTTCAACTACCTCTGGAAGTGGTCGAAAGTGGACAAGCTCAAAAATTTTTAGACCCCATTTACACCTGTATTTAGCGTTGTCCACTTATGTTCCAATCGACCAAAACGCATCTTAATATCAGGTGTAAACAGGGCCTGACATCTGTATTCTGTTGCTGTGCGAATGTGGCCATGAAGACCAAGGGTTCAAATGTGCCAATCCTTTTAAGTTTGTTTCCACTAAGATGTGTGAATCCGTTTTTAGCAGAAATACTGATGGTGCCATAGATTCTGTTAACACAGAAAAATGTTCTTTATTTTGGAGCACCATTAGTTCTATAAAAGGATGTGTTGCTTAAAGTCACAAAAAATCTATTCTTATCTTTTTATGGAATATTCCAGTATTTATTATAAATTATATGATTTATCTTCTCTGATGACATGTTTTCTGGTGCGAATTTACTGGACCTACATTTTCTTGTTCAAGAAGCTGTTTCACTCTGATATACACTGATGAGCCAAAACATTATGACCAGATGAAGAGAATATTGTTGCTCATCTTCTAATAAGACTACATACTAAGGTCTGGGTTGATTAGATAGTAAGCAAACAATCAGTTCCTGTAATTAACGTGTTGGAGGCAGGAGAAATGAGCAGGAATAAAGATCTGGGGCCGTATTCAAAATTAAGCATTTTATCTTACCACTAGGAGTACTCCTAAATCGCACTAAAATATTTTAGCTAGGAGTTTTCTCTTAAAAGTTATTCACAACGCCTTTCAGACCTACTCTTAGTAAAGAAAAATGACAACTCCTAAACTAAGAGTGAGTCTTCGTTGCTATGGATGACGTCATTACTCATGCACGAGCTTGACTGAAGTGACCACCTTGATTGGCTGATGATTGTAACGCGGGAATGATTCCTAACACCTCCCCTACGATGATGAGTGACAGGTGACAGGTCTGAGAATGCGTGCGCTACACAAGTAGTGCGAAGGACGGAAGATGATGAATAACTGAATAAATAGCCTAAATGAATAAAGAGTAAGGCTAAACAAATAGCCTATAGCCTAATGAAACATATGGATTGATGCAATATCTTTGCAACATTATTGAATTAATCTGTCACTATATTGCCTCTGCCTACGTTTGCAAAGAGAAGAACATTTTAATTTGATTCACAATGAAACGTTACAATTAGTTTACATGCAATGAGTAGCCTAGTTTTGGTTGTTGTTGGTGGCGTTATTGCATCCCTAGTTATGCCTACAATGCAAAATTGTTCCCTCACGATTGGAAGCTCCTGTAGCCGCCGCATACGCATTTCAAAACATCGCAACATGAAATGCCACAAAAAGCGGTTTGTGAATAGGTCTTAGTGAGTTAGGAGTCCTCTCGAATTCTTTTAAGCTGTCCCAGACTTAGGTGCTACTTTTAGGGCTAAAATGCTTCGTGAATTACTCTTAGTCAAAAAAATTAGGAGTCCTAAAGTTACGAGTGACACGCCCATTATTTTTAGGAGTTGCTCCTAAATTCGCCAGTTAGGAGCTACTTTTAGCCTTAAAATTCTTTGTGAATACGGCCCCAGAGCGTCTTTGACAAGGTCGAAATTGTAATGGCAAGGTGACTGGGTCAGAGTATCTCTGAAATGGCAAGGCTTGTGGGTTGCTCCCGGTCAGCAGTGGTGAGAATTTACCAACAGTGTTACGAGGAGGAACAAACCAAAAACCGGCGACAGGGTGTTGGGCGTCCAAGGCTTATTAATGCACAAGGGTAAAGAAGGTCACAACTTCCATTTCATGCCAACTTTAAACTTGCAATATTTTGTTATTTAATTTCAAGTCAAATAAGTATTCGGAGAAATAGTGATCATTTTCTGAAGTATGTTAAACTGATACAACTGAAAACAATTCTCAGTCCAATTCACATTTTATTCAACAGACATGTTTAGTTGTAGTAATTAAAATAATGTACTTGTTTTGATCAGTTACAAAGAAGTCAGATGTTGAATTAGTCTTTTCAGTGCTTTGAGTATAGTTGTTTTCCTATTTGTGACCCAGCTGCATAGCCTTGAGTTATGAATCTCAATTGTACTTTTACATTTATTTTATCCAAATGGATTTACAGTGCATTCTGAATTAACAATTAGTGCTTATATTCCCTGGGAATCAAACTGTGAGACTTTCACAGATAGCTGGTGTCCGAAGCACCATTAATTAAGGATGTAATGGCTTTATGGCAGGCTGACGCTGCGGGAGCTTGGTCCATGGGCTGCCCACATGCGTTGGGTTGTCTGGGTGATGGCCACTGTAGGAACTGCCTATGTATTCTTTTTCCATGAAAGGTGAGCACGTGTTTGACAAATGACAAGTGTTTATTTCTACTTACATTTTCACTTTGGTGCGTTTTCTGTGCTACATGTGTTTCTTTTGTCCTTTGTGTTTCAGGTTTAAAGTTGTAGAGCTGATTTGTTACATAGCAATGGGTGTTTTTCCCGCCCTTGTCATCCTCTCTATGGTAAGAAAATGAATGCTTTCAGTTGAAAATGTCATGCCAGACTAATTAGAATTAAATGAAATGTCTGTCTGTTTTCCTTATAGGCAGACAGGTCAGGTCTGTGTGAGCTGCTGGTTGGTGGCGGGTGTTATGTGTTGGGCATTGTGTTCTTTAAAAGTGATGGAATAGTGCCCTTTGCTCACGCTATATGGCATCTCTTTGTTGCAATGGGAGCAAGCATCCATTACTATGCCATCTGGAAGTACCTGTACACACCTCTAAATCAACCAACCAGTACGGCCCGGTGACACACCTATGCATACACCTAACCACAAATCATATAATTAATATATATTTGCCACTAAAGTGCTAAAATTCTACTAAAACATAAACAATATTGTTTGTTTTTTTCTCTTGTGTTTTTGCTAGCGAACAGTTTGACTGATGTAACTCTTGTCACTTATTAATAGGTCTTTAACTAGCACAGAAATTACAACTAGCCTTTGTGAGACTACAGACAGCAGGGGTCATTTTGGACCTGAAGCCGTGTGCAATCCTGAGACTGATAAAGGATCCAGAACATGAACATTTCTGGAAAAATCTATGGACGTATTACATGATGGTTTACAATTTTTTAAAAGGTATATACTGAGCAAATGTAAAATCACTGCCAGATATTTGTAAAAACACTCATCCTGGATAGTAATTACTTGACTACAGTTTAAAGGTATTTCTGTAGTGTTTTTTTAAATTGATGTAAGATTATTCTGCCAATTCTGCCACTGCCAGTGGGGAGATATTCTTATTTCTGTCAGAAATATGAGTACATTTTGTATTACTGTACACAGTATCGATTCTCCATGCTTCTAGTCTAGTGCAAGTCTGTTGCATTTTTGGATGTGTAATGTCTTTGGAAAATGCCACAAGTGCTTGATGACAATGTCCAGGGAAAGATTTGCTTAAAGATTTCATGGCTTAAAGGATAAGTTTAGGGTTTTTCGACTCATACCACATTATGATTGTGTTTTAAATTTTTCTTTCAGATTTAAAATATGCTTAGTTTGATTTACTAAAATATAATTCAAAAATGTATTATTTAATATTTTAAATAATATTAAATTATTTAATCAACTCGACTACAATAGGGTTTCAGCAACAACAACAAAATTTAGGAGTTAGGTCACAGCTCACTGTTTCGTTCTCTATATTGAGACTTGCATGGGGTTTTAAAGTGCCCCTATATGCTTTTCCCAATAATACCTTTCATGCAGTGTGAGCTGTTTGCAAATGTAAAAGGTCTGCAAAGTTTTAAAGATCAAATAAAAATTAATGTCTCCTTTAAGAAAGGTTTGATTCTGAACTGCCGAAACGAGTCGTCTGCGATTCCAGTCTCACTTCCGTTTACATGTGTAACAATGTAACACATTTGCATAATGCCACCCTATGGTCTTCATTGGTTGCTCGCGAACAACGTCTGACCCGCCCTTAAACACTGTAGTTGTAGCTGAGGCCTGGAAGAGTTTGGTTCGTGTTGTCGACGTGTCGATGCTGTTTTCAGCGCTGCGAACCCACTTTGCATGCACTTACTGTACACAAAAGGATAAGGACTCACGCTGGAATTGATACGGCATTGTTACATCGTTCGTATCACTGTTTATGCAAGCGCTGAGGAAGCCTACAATGCTGAAATTCAGTAATAGGCGTTTCGTTTGCGACATGTTCTGTAAGCTGTTGACCAATCACAACAGACTGGGCCGTCTGAAAATTACGTCTGATTTTGGATGCATGTAAATCTATTGAAGGAGACCCCAAAAACTAAATTAGTAACCTTTAAAATAGCATAATAGGGGCACTTTAAAGGCTTTTGTCCATTTTACTGCACTCAATTCCAATGAAAATCAGAAATTTTAAATGTTTTATTTTATTTATTTAATTATTTATTTAAACTTTCAGCTGTTGAAGGTATTATATTACAAATCATTTTGTATGAGTGCTTAACAGGATATGAAACACAGATACACTGAAAATCGCCAGCTATTTGCCTTCATAATTTAAAGGTTTCATGAACAGGAGTAAAAATTACACTGATTTTTAGTCAGGTTCACCTCAGATTATTTTGATCTCTTTGAACTCAATAAGGGAACAGTTACCCAAAAACTGAAAATTCTGTCATTATTTAGGCCCTGTTTACACCTGGCGTTAAGACATTTTTGGTTGATTTGAACAAGAAGACGAGGGACCTGTCTCTTTTGTCCACTTTCAACCACTTCTGTCCGGATTTCTTCGAGGGGAGGATCTATGGGTGGATAAATGTAAATGTATGGGTTTTTTCAGATCTTTCGATCTAATGGACAAAATACGCTTGCGTAATTTACATATGAACGCCCCCGGAGATGACAGAAAAACATACGGAGAGCAGCAGCTTTCATTTCTGCTCTGACTGCCGCAAGAGCATGTTGAACGCTGTGAGTGTGTGTTAGAAATCAAGAATGGTGAGAGAACATTGTGCTTGGTATGTTTTTCGTCTTCAAACCAAACTTGGGTCTTTAGCTGACAAAGTTTAAATCCCGTCTGGCTAGCGCATTAGGTCAGTAGGTGGTCTTGCGATCTGATCAATCTGTTCGACCACATTGGACCACATGAACGTTTACACTACAAAACAATCCGGTCAAATGCGTTTTTGACTACCTCTTGAAGTGGTCGAAAGTGGACAAGCTCAAAACTTTTTAGACCCCGTTTACACCTGTATTTAGTGTTGTCCACTTGTGTTCTGATCTACCAAAACACATCTTAATATCAGGTGTAAACAGAGCCTTAGTTCCAAACTCGTATGTTTTTGTCTTTCTTCTATAGATTTTCCAGTCTAAACTTGGGCTGTTCCGACTTCATAAATAATAAAACTGCAACAATAAAATACCATAAAAAGGTTCCTCATTTTATTGTTCTATGCAAGAAAGAAAATCATAGAGGTTCGGAACAACATGAGGGTGTAAATAATGGCAGAAATTTCATTTTTGGATGAATTATAATACACATTTAGCACACTTTTGTGATTATATGGTTTTTAGTACCGTCTCAGCTTCAACATCTGATTACCAATGGTCAAGGTTTGTAAATTAGCCATCTTTTCCATTGGACTGATCAGCCAAAGCTTTTCCTCTCAGGGTTGCTAAATCGCTGGCTGGTAATCACAATTTCTAAAGCATTCCATTTTTGTTGTGCTCCCTTAGCCAATTCATATTTTAATAACATTTTAATGTTGAAAATAAATTGAACATTGTAATATTGTCATGTTGATCAGGGCTAATAGGTGATCAGGGATCAACCACAGATTGTCAAGTAAAATTAAACATGGGGACGCTTACACACTAACAGTCTGTAGTTTTTATTTCTCCAACTAATAAACTAAAGTCTATTAAACAAGTATTTAAATTTGTATGGCCTTTACAATAACGTTAAACTCTTAAATGACTCTTAAAACTCAACAGAATTTTTCCCAAAATGTGCATTTGTTATTGTTTTACATCTTAAAAGAACTGATATTTATTGTATTATGAATATAGAAAGTGTTTGGTCAATAGTTGTAATCCACATGTACAGTACGTAATCATATTTAGCTATAAATGCATTATAATGTTGATATTTATGTTTGCTGTGTTAAGATTATACATTTCATAAGGATTTCATTAGTGTTTTTTGGAAAAGTATTTTTATTTGCTGTTTTTTCCCCCAAAAAGTTTTATTTCATGATGAGTGAATTTCAGCTGAAATGTGTATGCCATTATAACACATCGCCTTAGTCAGTGAAGATTTACGCTTTTAGTGGACCAACAAGGTGAACGTGATTTCACCAAGTACAACATGTTCCTGGATGAACATCATTGTTGGTCCTGGAACAACATTCAAATCAACCAATCAGATTTGAAGGACAAGTTTACAGTTTATGTCAAGTTTAGGCTTACAACCAGGTGCTTCCACATCAATGTTATTCACATTCATTCAACAAAATATGTTGATCCAGGAACATGTCTTACTTGGCAAAATACCCGTGACCTTGCAAACACACACTGTCAGGTACGTTTTTGCACCCTTACAGGGTTTAAGTTGAAAGTAAGGGCTGTTTGTGACTTAAGGTTTTAGTTTGAACTTGAATTTGCTTCTGCTCTCATTTTTTGCTTTATGGAGACTTATGAGTTGCACTGACAATGCAATTTTTTGTAAATACATGAGACCCTAATGATATTTTATTAACCAAGTAAGTGTTGATGTTATGGATGCTGTTGCCTATAATATTCAGTTCTAATGTTCAGTATACAGTAATATCTAAATCTATACATTTTTAACACAATTGTACAATGACTTTAACTGTTTCTAAATGATTTTAAAAATGTGTTAATGACATTTGTTCATTAAGTGTTCCCTGCTTTTGTCATTTTTGACTGCTTTTTTCAAATCTTTGTTTGGTGTATTCTGCTTTATGACAAATGTGTTTACTATAAAGGAGCAGTTACAGTTTACATCCACCATAGAGCTTTCACTGCCACTCAGCCTGAGATTATTCATTTCGATTTTCATTGACCTTGAATGAAAACAACACTATTTATTATAACTTATTAGCGTGCGCATACTGAATGTACAAAAGTCTCCTTCCTCTCACTTTTGAGTCACTAGAAAATGCTGGATGGCAGATGTTTGATAAATCCTGTGATTAATTATGGTGTTTTAACATGTTGAAATGATAGAAAGCTTATAGTTTACCTTTGACTCAAAGCCAACCGAAAAAGGACAAGCCAAGTTATAAAATAGTTATCACACAATTTAATGCTATTTTGCCCTGACAAATCTTTCTTAAAGGGATAGTTCACCCAAAATGTTTTAATTCTGTCATCATTTACTCACCCAAACCGGCATGAATTTCTTTCTTTGCTAAACACAGAAGAAGGTATTTTGAAGAAAATGGGTAACCAAACAGTTGACAGTAGCCATTGACTTCTGTAGTACCAAAAAACTAGTACGGCTAAAATGGTCAATGGCTACCATGAAATGTTTGGTTACCCACATTCTTCAAAATGTTTTCCTCTGTTCAGTAGAAGAAAGAAATGCATAGAGGTTTGAAACAACACAAGTAAATTATGACAGAGCTTTAATTTGTGTGTGAACTAAACCTTTAAATAATGTAGAATTTAGTGTGTTCATGATATCTGACACCAAACTTCACAAAACATCAGGCTGCTTACCTGTCCTTAATTCTGGGGAGAATTATGAAAATATGAATTCAGTAAAATGACTGAATCCTCTATTTAAGCTGAATCCACTTGAAACCTAACCCTGACCTCGCTGTAAATATCATTTGTGCCTTTTCTAGTTTGGGTGTGTTTCGGAACAGTTCAAGGCTTTGTCTTGTTGGCCATTCTGCTTATAAAAATGTCTTTTGAACCTTTCACATGAAGGTATTTGTGATTGTGATTTCGCTGCAACGTTTGTATTGCCCCAGTTTTTGTATTTGTATTAAGACCATGTTATTTCATATACCAATGCTTTTTATCAAGGAAACTTCCTTCTGAAGCATCATTTGAGTCCTGCATTCTACGCATTTTGTATGTATGTGGGTTGATCAATAAACACAAAGAATAAACACCATTTTGAACCCAATTATTCATTAATTTATTGCTTTATTTACTGAAATTGCAGTTAATGTTGAATACTGTCATGCTACAGGACAATTTTCACATTTTAACTAAAATGTTCAATATAAAATGCATGCTCTTTACTGTCTATCCAAATAGATTTGGCTTTGATTAAATCATGTTTTAATTGTCAAGACAAAATTTGAAATGGAATTTACAACCAACAAATGGCTGTATTAGATCATTGCTACAGTATTTCTCAGCCATCAGTTCCACCACCAAACCACCAGATGTCACAATTCTAGTTTGGTTTTACTTCATTGTGATCATTTTCTGTTTGTCAGTAGGCTACAGACTTTAAAAATAATGGCAATGTTTTGTATGTAAAAAAAGAAAAAAGGGGACTTCTTTCAAGGATTTTTCATTTTTATGCCATGGATCAATCCATTATACAGATTTAAACACTGACATTTGTAATGTAGGCCTACAAATGTGAGCCAAAAACATCTTGGGATTTGAATGAGTATGTGCTTCATTCTGAGCTGCCGGATGTCCCAGTAGAGGGCCCCACTTTACACCCTCAGGAGACTTCTGATCTATTAGTCATTCCACTGGAATTAATTATTCATAGAGATCTGCCATGTTCTTAACAGACATTTTCAGTAAAGTGCCCAAATTACATTAAATTGCTATTCCCAGTCAACCGAACATTTGCATAACATTTATTCTTTAAGCATTGAGCATTATTTTAACTGCAGTTTCTCTTTAACCAAGAATTGTAGACAAAACAAATGTAAAAACCAACTGTCATATAATAAAAAAATAAATAGGCCTACATTAACTCAATCCTCAGATATAGGGTACGGATCTAACATTCAACATGATATTAAAATACATTGTATTGCTATAGTTAGTAGGCCTAGGCTATAGTTCATTCATATGAATGTTCTGAATGAGTGTTCTTTCACATGGGTGTTCTTGCCTTATTTTTTTCAGAATCAGTGTGTAGAAAAAATATGGATCATAGCCATCTGAATATAGCTCACTGGAGCTGAACTAGGCTGTTCATATGCACACAGGGACACAAAAAAGTATATCCAAATAATTATTGCAATGCATTTTTAGATGATTTATAAAGTCCCCCTTGGGCTACAGGGTGATAGCTTCTATTTCACAAGACTGGTTGCCCACTGAAGCTAAGCACGCAGGGTTGAGCCTGGTCAGTATACCTGGACGGGAGACGGAGACCTCCTGGGAAAACTGCTGGAAGAGGTGTCAGTGAGGCCAGTAGGGGGCGCTATCCCTGTGGTCTGAGTGGGTCCAGTATACAATAATGGGGACACAATACCGTCAAAAAGCCCCATCCTTCGGATGAGACGTTAAACCAAGGTCCTTACTCTGTGGTCATTAAAAATCCCAGGATGTCCTTTGAAAAGGGGTGTAAGTAACCCCGGCATCCTGAGCAAATTGCCCATTGGCCTCCTAATCATCCGCATACTGATTGACTTCATCACACAGTCTCCTCTCCGCCAATAAGATGGTGTGTGGAGGGAGTTCTGGCGTATCTTCCAGATGGATGCTGCACATTGGTGGTACATGGTCGAGGAGAAGTGTTATATAAATGTAACAAATTATTAAGTAGCCTACACTTTAGCATACTGAACTTACTGACATTTAATTTCATGTTATTTGCAATTTGTATGTAGCCTATTACATGCAATTAGTTGAACTTAAGTGCGCTTTTTTGTTATAAATAACGACATTAATCATGGTACATGTGCTTTAGTACACTGTAAAAAATTTATCGTAAAATCAACAGTAACTTACTGGCAACAAATATCCAGCAAGCTTCAGTATTTTACTCCACGGTAAAATTACTGTAAATCTGACAACAGTACTTCACAGCATACCGTATAATAACTTACAGTATATTTATACTGTAAAATTAATTACAGTTCTTGTTTTTGCACTGTATTTTAAAATACAATAGTTAACAGCATACTGTATAATAACTTACAGCATTTTTATACTGTAAAATGAATTACAGTGCTTGTTTTTGCACTGTATTTTAAAATACTGTAAAGTTACTATGCAGTATAATTGATTATGGTATTTTTATATATATACACACAACATATAACCAACTGCAATCTGTTACACGCTTGAAAATGAAAAGAATGAAAGCTAAAGGCGTGTATGCAAAAAATATTTCACACAGTTGTATTACTGATTATTAGATGTTACGTCAATTATGACAACACACAGAAGTCAGTTTAAAATTCTTTATTAAAATTTAATTAAACTAGAAACACTCCAGACTTGGCAGGGCCAAGCAAAGAGCAAAACTCATCCTCAACACGCTGCAATCTTGAACAACTGTACACACTGAAAGAAATGAAAAACATATTCAACACTGCATAGACGTACACACAGAGATTACTTTAAAGGAGAACTCCGGTCAATTTTAACATTGAGCTCATTTTTTTGTACATTTGGAGTGCTGTCAGTACAGAGAACAACGACAAAAATCGGTGTTGCCTACACAGAGTTATTCTATTTTTAAAATTTGCACCCTGTTGACTTCAATGGGGCAAGTTTTAAACCTGCTTTTAGCCTCTTAACATCCTTGATGTGTCATTACAAGTGCACAGCCATGTGAGTGATTCCTTTAGAGTGAACACGAGTGAATCTGACTGCAGTAGATGTGAAAGATATGAATAAAAATGATGTTATTTCAGCCAGCGCACATACCTGTGTTTAAATCCTGTTTTCGGCTGAAGTCCAAAGTAGTCGATTGTCGAGTTCGGGCGCATGATCGTACGTACTAAACCTATGCGCGTGAACTCGACAATCGACTACTGAAAAATACAGGTATGTGCGCTGGCTGAATAAACATTTTTATTCATATCTTTCACATCTACTGCAGTCAGATTCACCGTGTTCACTCTGAAGGAATCACTCACATGACCTGTGCACTTGTAATGACACATCAAGGATGTTAAGAGGCTAAAAGCAGGTTTAAAACTTGCCCCATTGAAGTCAACAGGGTGCAAATTTTAAAAAGAGGATAACACTGTGTAGGCAACACCGATTTTTGTCGTTGTTCTCTGTACTGACAGCACTCCAAATTTACAAAAAAATGAGCTCAATGTTAAAATTGACCGGAGTTCTCCTTTAATGAATTTTAGTGCATTATTCAATAACTGAAATGACTTAACTCTGTTTTTAATGAAGGAGTAAAACTCATCCTCAGCACGCTGAAATCTTGAACAACTGGACACACTGAAAGAAATGAAAAACATATTCAACACTGCATAGACGTACACACAGAGATTACTTTAATGAATTTTAGTGCATTATTCAATAACTGAAATGACTTAACTCTGTTTTTAATGAAGGAGTAAAACTCATCCTCAGCACGCTGAAATCTCGAACAACTGGACACACTGAAAGACATGAAAAACATATTCAACACTGCATAGACGTACACACAGAGATTACTTTAATGAATTTTAGTGCATTATTCAATAACTGAAATGACTTAACTCTGTTTTTAATGAAGGAGTAAAACTCATCCTCAGCACGCTGCAATCTTGAACAACTGGACACACTGAAAGAAATGAAAAACATATTCAACACTGCATAGACGTACACACAGAGATTACTTTAATGAATTTTAGTGCATTATTCAATAACTGAAATGACTTAACTCTGTTTTTAATGAAGGAGTAAAACTCATCCTCAGCACGCTGAAATCTTGAACAACTGGACACACTGAAAGACATGAAAAACATATTCAACACTGCATAGACGTACACACAGAGATTACTTTAATGAATTTTAGTGCATTATTCAATAACTGAAATGACTTAACTCTGTTTTTAATGGAGTAAAACTCATCCTCAGCATGCTGAAATCTTGAACAACTGGATTTTTACCTGTAAGACAAAGAGAAACATGGATCAGTTAAAACATAAAAAGGTTACAAAATAATTCCAATATGTAAAATCAAAATAAATAATTAGAAAATAAAACAAATTTCAAAGACCAAAAATTACAAGCTAACAACTAAATTGCAACTTAAAAATATCAAAAAAGTTAACATATTTTTTGTAAATGAAATAATTGAATGCTCATATTAATTATTCAATCTGTGCATTTAATTTATTACTTGTAAAAAAAGGTGGCTAGCATGAGCATTTTAAGAATAATATGATTGTTTTACAGCTGATTTCATGTCTATGATATTTGTGTTCAATAGAATTTGAATATTACATTTACACTAGTATATTTTCTTTTTTTAAAAATAGAATGTAAGTTTCACAAGGTGAGATTTGTGTCATGACTCATGAAAGGAGTATTTTTAGCAACATTTTGTATTTAACGTGATCTAAAAATTAGAAAAGGTTAGACTTTTTAATTGATTTATAGAGCTAATAAAAAATCTGATTTTTAAAATGTCGATTTGAGCCGTGCAAAGAGCATGAGTGCTTCCCAATACACAAATTGATGCATCCTTATTTTCTCACTCCGTCCTTCACCCCGAAACTGCGTCTTCCCTCGAATTTGGGTGTCGAAATTTTATTGAATGCTGAATGTTGTGCTTGTTCAATTTACGCAGCTCCACCGTTAATGATCTAGCACTCCCTTAGCACCTGCGTGGCTGCGTTAAGAATTCTCTGGCGCTGCCCCACGGGGATTAACGTTATATTGGTCATTTTCGTGAATATCAAACTAATATCAAATATACAACTAAATTAACCGCAGTCCGTTGGCAGTGGGTTTTATCCAGACATTAATAAACTAATACAGTCCACTTGAATTAGGCTAGTGAATGAAAACGAATGAGCAAAATCGAACTGAAGGACTTGTGGATGCCGAGACGCGGGAATTCATTCGGCGGGACTTTCACTGCCTGTGTATTCACTTTAAGTGTGCATCATACTAACGTTATAAAATGTATAATATGACTAATAACACTGTGGTTGTCCATTCAATTCGTGTAGGCCTATAACATAACTTACCGGTAGGGTTAAGTTACATATTGTTGTATGAGGCCTCGATCGCGACAAGCAACACGCACACGGTGTAATTTACACACAAGTGTTCAGAAACAAGAACATTTCGATTAGCTGCTAACGTTACTTTGTTCTAAACTTGAAAATAATAACTGACATTAACATCAAACCTTGTGATAACTAGTATTTGGCTAACTGGCTAGAATGTTCGCGTTAAAAAGCTAACGTTACCTTAACTTTACCTTTATATCAAACTCACCACCGATTATGATACTTAACAACAGTTAATGGTAAAACGAATATCTTCACATTTGTAGTGGTGAAACATTTAGAAATACACATTTTTAAGATTTTGAATACAATTTTACATCTTACCTAGCTAGTTCTTGCTGGTTCTGCGTGCTCCGTCCGAAGTCCCTCAGTCTCAGTCAGGATGAAATGGAAAATTCCAGACGAGTGTGACGGCTGACGGTTAGATGATGGTTGCCAGGTGTATATCCCGTGCGATTCCCTCTTTATGTAATTAAGTGTGTAAATCGAAAGCAAAATAATAATAATAAATCATGGAAATCGATTTTTATCTATTTACATTGCCTATATTATTGATCATTGGATGGGACTACATCTCCCATCCAAATATTTTAGGCTATAATAATCTTTGAGATTAGTTGTGTTTGTGAAAAAATCTGGCAACCATAAAGAAAAAAAACGAAAAAAACACCCAAGCAAATTTAAACTTTTTTTAACTATATGCTAAATGCCTTAATCTATGGGTTACCTTATGAAACGATGTATTATAAAATTCCTAAGCTGAAATAACCTCAATAAACCAAAAAATGTCCTCTGTCAGGCTTGTCTGTTGGAATATTACTGTCATCAATTTAACAGGAGTATAAGAATTACTGTAATTATTTTCTTTCCCCCACCAAAGAAAAGCATAAATTGACAGCAACTTTCCTGTAAATAGTTATACGGTAACAAAGCTGGAAATACAGCAAAAATGATGTAAAAGCTATAAAATTGACAGCAACTTACTGTAAACTGTTTCTACAGTAAACTTTCACTGGAAATACAGCAATAATACTGTGAAAACAACAGAAATCATTTACAGTGTATGTTACTCAATACTATAAGTTAAAACTTTTAACTTGACCTTATTACACTGCACTTTTTAAAAAAGTGTAAGAAACCAAAGTGCAGCCTCTTTAAATTATTGTCTAGACTAGTGGACTTATATTTCAGCATTATTAGGCTATCATTTGCATGCACAGTTTTGAAGTGAACTACAACTGTACATTCAATAAAGAAAGAAAATAAGTGTTCCCAAGTTCAGAAAGGTGCTAGTAGGGTATTTCATCAACTCAACTGTGACATTAATTTGTTTTACAAATGAAAACACATATTTAGAAAAAAAAATGCACTTGGAGGGGGCTTTATTCAGGATAAGAAGCCATTTTCAATTCGCGCGAATGAAAACGAGGCTGACGGATAGATGCACAGTCAATTCGTGGCTATCGCGTGTCTAAATTTCAATTCGACAAAAAAGTTGAATTACGACCCATTCAACAGACTGTATGTCTATCTCATACAGCCTCGGTTTAATTCGCGAAATATTACATAGCCTATGGCATGGCATACACCTCCCTGCCTAAACGTCCAAGCGTAACAATACGAGAGAGCTTCAATTTCTCGGTTCGGCTGTTTCCGGCTGCAGTCGGCTGAGGGAATGCAGACACCGAAGCAAGCAGACTATAGTGTAGTCAGTG